>NW_005054343.1:201609-211570 GCF_000277835.1 Geospiza fortis | reverse complement strand
GCAAAGCTAATTTAAACTTCACTAGCAATATGATCTCCTGGGATACTGCAGGCAGTGTTGATTTTTATCCGCAAACTCTTCTCTTAACTGTTGCCAAGTTTTTAGATTTTATCATAATGTATTCACAAATATTTATGGAAAATATAACTCAAATATGCATTGGCTAAAATTAAACATATTTTACACAAGGTAGCATCAGTGCCAGTTTATATAAATAAGTGTTATTAGCTGCTTCAGCAGGCTTATTTGTCATGTTTAGGAAGAAACACCTTTAAATCCTGACAAAGCTGTCTCATAAAAAAGAAATCTTAAACCTGTGGTTGTGGCTTACTTGCCAACACACCTTTTCAGTGTGTGGTAGCCACTGCAGCAGTGGCCACGATGCTCAGAGCAGGGGCTGCCTGGCCTGGGGCAGCTCCACAGGAGAGCCAACAGCTCATGTGCTGTGCAGAGCACAGCAGGGCAGGGCTGGGACTCACACACTTGGGGAACCCCCTATCCCTGGATCCCATGTGTTTCTAAGGAATGAAAATTTTCCCATGATTGATCTGACTATGGGAATACTTTGGACACCGAAATGATGCAGGTAAAATAATACTCATTGAAACTTGTTCAGAGAAAATAAGGAAATGCAATATGAGAACACGTCAACTTCTGTATGTTACAGATACAGAACTTGTTCAGTGTAATAAAAGAATCATGGGAAAAGCAGAGGCAGAGGAGACAAAGCAAAGAAGGTACTCAACATTTCCATGGCATATAAACCTAAATTCAATATTTTAAGTGTGAATATTCACTGTTAGCCCTGCAACCTCAAAAATGCCTACAACATATGCATGTCATCCATGATTTTCTACAGTTACAATTCAGCATGCTGCTCAAGTTGTTGGGAGAAAATTTGTGGAGCCAAAAGGCAACACTGAACAATGGCAAAATTAACTTTGCAGTAACCAAAGCTGGAATCCAACTCTCCTTCAGATAAACACAGATAAATGGATTTATATATTCTTTGCACTTGAGTTTATACTTAATCCAAATTACACTAGCTAAGGGCTTCCCCCTGCAAGGACAGTACAAATGCAATAAATATTTGATCTCATTCTGCTTCTATTTTAGCTCAGCCTGATTAATTGTACCTGGAAAACATTCTTGTTAATCCCACAGCACCTTCAGTGACATAGCTCCTATGTCATTGACTGGTTTTCTGCTCACTCTACATTTCTTGACAGGGTGAAGGAGCTTATACAGAAGTTTGTGCTGTCACAGGTTGGATTTAAGGTGATGGTATCACTGAATGGTTGGGGCTGGAGCCACCTAGTCCAAACCCCATCCTCAGCAAGGCCACATGGAGCTAGTCACCCAGGACCACATCCAGGTGCATGTACTGGACCTTTTATAGTTCTTCAGCCAAAAGGAAGGTGAGCTCATCTGAGCCTATAGGAAAGGGAAGGGTTATCAGGCAGAGCAGATAAGCAGAATACATGAGTTCTAAAAAGAGCACATCTTATGCACTTAAAATGAACATTTCCTCATCAGTATGTGACAGTGACCACCTCACACTGCAGTCACCTGGATGTGTGGAACCACAACAAAGCCTCCATGATTGACAGAACCCACTAAGCTGCAGCAAAAAGCTTCAGACTTGTACCTGTAGACATCCATGGGTGCTGAAAACAGTTTGCACTATTTTTTCCTACTGCTTTGGACTAGGTCGTTGCTCAGGTGAGGCCTTGTGCTATCAAAAATACTAGATAGGCGTGTCTGTCACCTTTAAAGCTCTCAACTCATTTTAAAATCTAGTTATTTTCTTGACTGGATTTTTAAAAGTTCCTTTGACTCCAACAGTCACCAGCTTGGATTCTGCCTCCCCCATATTCAGTGTAGGACTAAACTGACAGTCCTGCCTCAATCTGTCATGCTGGTCAAACGAAAAACAAGAAAGGAAGAAAACCTATCTGTATTTGAAACACTCATTCCTTTCACATGTTCTTTACAGTTACATGTTGTGTTGCACGACCTTCTATTTCCAGGCCTTCTTGGATGTTTTCTGTCTCCACTCTGCACGCAATATAACCATGCTGGAGCTATGCTGCAGCCCACCAGGATTGAGAGCCAGGTACTTCTCATAATAGGAGGTCAAACTAAATGAAAGTCAGAGCCCCACCAGTTCTCACAGCTGAATTCCAGCATTGGATATGACATGGCCAAGGGGAAAATATTGGATTTATTTTTATGAGTTAGTCATAACCCTAATGCCCTTAAGAGGTACTGTGAGAAGTGAATCCATTCATAAGGCCAACAAGGTCACTTTTAACTTGTAAAAATAAATCCAATATTTTTCACTATGTCTTATTAGGTTTGTACAATGCAGCAACCACTGTGGTTTGTTTTTAAAACGTCACTTCCCACAACAGCTCATATTGCTTTTTAGCATGATTCCCCTTTCCCATGTTCCTCAGCTCGCAAGGTCTGCATTGTCTCTTTTGCTGCCTTTGTGCATCAAAACACATCCTGTTACTGAAAGTACTCTGGAGTTTTATGTTCAGCCCCTGCTCTAACACAACTCCATTGTCACAGTCTCTCTTTTCTGCCTCACACGTTTAACACATCCCTGGCGTTGCTCTCAGCTGATCCCACAAAGCCTCAGCCTCCCCTGACCTGACTTTGTGCCTCCTGCCAACTGAACTGCAACCATCAGAAATCCAGAGCAGCATTTGGAATTTGTTGGTTAGACTGGTCTGACAAATAGTCTAATAGCCTAAATTTGATAACTTCTTTCCCCCCACCCCCTTAAGGCTTCAATAGCTTAGAAGAGGATGGAATAGCAGAGATGTGACCTGGAATACTTGGCTCAGCCCAGGAAATTTGCCCTTTCAGATCATGAGAAGTCCTGCAGACCACAGGACTGTCTCAAATTGAACAGCTTTCCTCCCCACAGACAGCAAGAGCCCATTACACATCTCCTTTTTCTCCCCAGTAGCCACACCTGGTAATTCACAAACAGCAGGAAGAGGCAGAGGGTATAGAAAGATACAGCCTTAGGAGCAAAGAAGGGAGGTTTCAAGTGACTACTGACAAACACAGGAGTGGGGAGGTTTGGGATGGCACAGGTCACACCCTCTTGTCTGCAAGAGCAAGGGCAGCACTTTATGCCCATGCAGTTTGAAGAGCTGAGCCTCAGAATCCAAGAGGAGATTGCAGGAGTAGGACAGCAACGGTCTCAGAGGTGGTGAAAGGAGCAATGAGATACTAATCCCTTCCAAACACAGATATTATTTGAAATAATAAATATTTTAGGGGTGATGCTAATACATCAAGAAGCCAAAGGAAAGCAGCACATTAAAGATTATAGACAGAGCAGAACAGTTTGCTCTCAATATAATTCAAAATTTTTTGGCCAGCTTCCACTTCTGGGCAGAAGCTTTAGGGGCATTCATAAAAACCTAATTAGAAAATAACATCTCTCATGA
Organism: Geospiza fortis; assembly: GCF_000277835.1. Classification (NCBI taxonomy): domain Eukaryota; kingdom Metazoa; phylum Chordata; class Aves; order Passeriformes; family Thraupidae; genus Geospiza; species Geospiza fortis. The sequence continues at coordinate 208,100 of NW_005054343.1, read as the reverse complement.
ATTATTAGCTTTTCTCATATCTGGTTGTAATAGATTAAATTAAAGTCACAAAACCAGCAAAATATACTAAATCAATTAAAGAGAAAATTTTTATGTCAATCACAGTCTATTGCATCCTCTTAAAACACTGAAAAAGAAATGGTTTATGCCAAGAAGCCTCTCTAGAAAAAATATTTGTTTTTCCCATACAGAAGTGTTCAGATGTTTCCAAAAGCCATGAGACTCGTATTTTCTCTCCCCCACAGCACTAAGCAAAACAAACCAAGTGGAAAACAGTTATAGGGATTAAAAGCCTGTCTTTTTTTTTTGGTTTTGCCCACATATCCATCCATATGTTCCCATTCACTTAAAAATGATGATTGCGTATTTTTACTGGTGAAGACAGAGCAGAATTTGGCTTTAGTTGATCCAGGTCTATGCAACCATAATTTGCTCACCTGTTATTCAAATTCTGAACGAGATTCCTTCCCAGTAACAATTTTCACTCCCTTTGTAATGGGGCTATAATGGGAATAATGTAAATGATTTCACCAATGACTGCACAAGGTACAAAGGAAAATCAGACCTTCAGCTGTGTCTCAGTGAGAAAAGGCTCTGCACGAGCCCAGCAGCTCTCACTGTTCTCACACAGCCCCCAAAAATGGCGCAGCCACATCTTTATCATTTCAAACCTCCAGCTCCCCGCTCCAGTAGCAGCTCCACATCACACAGTGCAATTTGAAATCTTGGCACTTGGCTTTCAATAATTCCCTGTTAGATTACTGTCTGTGGAAGAGCATATAACACAACTGCTACAAATGCTGGGAGCAAAATCTTCAATAACAACTTAGCGCATATGATAACTTTCCCAATTTCCTGCATCTACACCACCTATCTCTTTACTCTGGTCTGTAGCAGCTTGTTTCTTTATTGAACATCTGCCTTGGGATCCCCTGTCATAAAAAGTAATAAACACATCAATCCAAAAGAAAGAGTATTGCATGGCCCAAAACTACTTAACCAATCAAATTGGCAGCTGGTAGCATGAAACTAAAGGGATAAAACTCCGAGGTGCTTTTAATACAGTGTATTTCTAATGATATTACACACCTGCTGCCATTTTGCACACCTAGCTGCCTGAGCGCTTCTAATAAGTTAATTACAGTTTCTAGCACCAATTATAGATTTCAACCTTTGTGGAAATACAAAGCAATGGGATTAATTTGTAAATCTGCTATCTCACTGATATTTGACAGCTATTGCTTTGATTCTCTTTCCTACAAAATACAGATGGATTGTCTTGGGAAAAAAAAAGCATTCTTTAACCAAATAATAATAAAAGAGCACAATAAAAATGCCTTGTAGCTTATTATCTACAGACCCCACAACTTGTAACTGTGACTGTAATTATAGCTGTTCGAGTTTCCCCTGCAGGTTTTGCTAAACAAACAAATGAAAAAGATACCCAAAAGGAAAAACCAAAGCAATTTGTGCTCTCCAGTTATCATTATATAAATATCCATAGATTACTTGCATAGAGAGAAGATCAGATCTAATCTTTCACCAGAGTTTCTTGTAAATTGGAAATTACATTTACTTCAGGTGTATACTGTTCACCCAGTTCATATCCAGCTGTAAATTAGAGCAGCTTTGCCTTTTGGGAGAAAAACCTCACTTTTGAAACGTGTCTTATTGACTGTGTATAGATTACCAGCAGCTGATCCATGGAGTAGATTTGAAGGTAGAACTGCCCATAGGCAACTTTCTTTATTGATTGTAGATTGATATCCAGTTGATTTTTTAAAAAAGCAAAATAAAATAAAGATGCAGTGTAATTGCCAACTTTTTGTAGGAATAAGAGAAACAGGGTATCCAGGGAAGTGAGGGAATTACCATCCCTGAAAAGCTGTGTGGACGTGGAACCTAATGACATGGGTTAGTGGTGGGCTTGACAGTGCTGGGGACGCTGGTGGACTCAATCCTAGAAGTCTTTCCCTCTCCAAGTCCATGACCCTTTGATTACCTCAGACAATACTGCTGTTTGACAAGCTATTTGTTCTTCATCCTAACACTCACATTATCATGCCTGGGTCACCTTTCTTTGCAGTGTTTCCCTTTGTTCAGGAAGGTGAAGAGGGGAGGAGGGCTGTGGCCAGCTGCTTCATGAGCCTTCAGTATCTGCAGAGCCAAGGAGGTTCCTAGGATACTTCTGGATAACGCTAAGGTCTGCATTAATGTGCAGCCTGCCACACATGTCCCTTAGCAAGAAAAAGATCCTCATTTGGGGAGAAACAGTTGTTTTGAATACAGTGTTTGCCTTCAAACATCACAGTAAATCAAAGTTATCACAGTAAAAGCCACAGGTAGCTTGCTGAGCCACAGTGCCCATGAGTTCCCACTTGCTATGAGTTCAGGCTCATAATTTCACACCTGTGTAGGTGAGCTGATTTCTGGTAGGACTGAGGGTCCCAAACCAGCCTTTTCCTTACAGGCATTAATAATGCCTCTCTTCCATTCCCATAAAACCACCAGAAACTTATTCTGTTATTAATTCATTTTGGTTTAAATCAGTCCTTGTCTGAGCACATAGCACAATTGCAAACACACTTCTTTAGGAAACCATGTGAAATGATTTATTCTTATGAAAAATCTCTGGTCAAAAAGTTACAAAACTGGGATACCAAGCAATAGCTTGGATCTAGCAAAGCACTTACACATTTTCCCAATTGAAAATCATGCAATTTAAATCTAAATGTACCCCCAAGTGCACTGGTGGTTTGGGACTGAAAAGCTCAATGCCCAATCCAATTCTACTCAGTGTCACACTGACTATTAAAATCAAACATGAGTTAAGAATGTGCATCCATTGTGGATAATTGCTGGAAGCTTATAGGAAACTGTTGTACAGCCAAAGCATTTTAAATAACATTACCCTGGTTTTATTAGTGTAAAACAGAGAAAGCCCTGGTTTTCTCAGGTTTACCAGAAAGAGTTTGTGTGAACAGCAGAACTAATGAAGACTAATTTCCCATAAATTCAAATTCTTGTCACCAAAATCCTGGCCCTATGCTCTCACCACAGCAGTGCTGCTGTCTCCCTGGTATTTAGTGTTTCCTCTAACAGGACACAACCCTTGCTGTGGCTGACCAAGCAGAGGGACAGTGATGGGCACTTGCTGCTGGCTCCTCCTCAGAAGGGACACTGCTGTCTGTCACTCGTTTTGCCTCATTCCCAACTTCACAAAACAATTTCAGAACTTCAGTCGCTGAGACTTGAATTTTTATTTCATATTTGATTAAAGCTGGCCATAAATTCAACAGCCTTATGCACAAAGAGTTAAAAAGCACCAGAGTAAACAGAGCTCCCCCACCAAGGGTACAAAGCCTTGTTCCTACAGATGGAGGAGTCCTGATGAAAAGTGTCCATACCTGAATTTGATTCCTCTATTAATCACAGAACACATTCAATTATTTACTCTACCAGAGGCAAGATTTTGTGCAAAACACCATATTAAACTCAAAAATATGGAGAAACACTCCCACTTACCTTCCTGCTTCCAGGCATGTCCATCAGCTTCTTCAGGGCTCCTTGAGTTCCTCCCCATCACATTTCCAGCTCCCTTCTGTGCCACAGACTCAAGCCATCCTCCTGGGCAGCTGGGAAATAAATGAAGTTTTTGCACCTGTGCTCCCATTTCCTGTCATCTCAGACTAGCTCCAGCTGTGGATAATCATGTCCACTGTGGTTTGGGCCTACAGAGGGGTGGCCTCTTGTGCATCAATGAATTGCAATTTTCCATAACAAAGAAATCTGTTCCTGTCTATTTGATGCCATTATTTTGATTCCTACCTAAGCCCAGCTTGCATGATAACCACGTCCATGGCTTAGAAAAGGCAATTTGAGGACACGAGGAGACTACTAAAGCAAAAAAATAACCCAAAATAACTTTATTGCAGACATTTCCGAGATATCACTTAATTTTATCTATAGAAGAAACTAATAAAGCATGTTCACCATTTGTAGAGTGCATAAAATGATTAACTACTCCTTCCTACCTGGCACATCTCAGGGTTCCTGTAACAGCAATATTCAAATGAAAGTATTTAAGAGAAGAAATTGCTGCAGCAGCAAAAGATTATACACTGGCACACAGTTTGTGAGAAGTCTATGTATTTTTTCACTGCTGTTCAGTTCACTTGTATCCCAAATTTTCAATTTTGACCTTTAAATAAAAGACCTTACTCCTTGACGCTAGTACTTCTTATACAGCTCTATAACATACACCCCAGTAAATACACAGCATTTGAAATATATATGAAGTATTTTATATCTCATTTCTCATGAAAACCCAGTAGCAGATAATTGCTAATTACTCACAGCTGCTTCTGATTTGGGGCAGTTATTATCAGTTATTCTGATTTGGGGCAGTTATTTGGATGTCTGTAGCTCTTCATTGGTGTTTGAGGGGTTTTTTCTTTCTGACTTTTGCATTCTCTCTAAACTGCTGGCAAAGCCACTTGCTTGAGGAGGGTGGAACTGAAGTGCAGCCTTTCAGAGTACATTATTCAATGATGGGCAGGCAAAATTACTTCACTGGGTGTTTATCTGCCCTGCTAATGGACATGAGGTCTAAACCCCTTTCCCTGTATGACTTCCCTAAGCTTAAGTACCTGAGTTCCCTGAGCTAGAGTTTGTCTGCTTTTTAGCACTGGGCATGGCACAAAGATTTATGTTGCTCTGTGTGACCATACCAGTCATCCATCACTATTAATTACAAAAAAAATCTTTCTCCTTGTTTTTAAAAGCCCTTTGAATTAGCTTCCATTATGAAGCTGTATCAGAGATGGTCAAATGTTGGTGAACAAGAAGGCAAACATTCTTGAGAGCACCTTTGTGATCTATCTAGGCTGCTATGTCAGGGAGACAGTCAAGGGATTTAGGTGGCTAAAGATGACTTTCCTCAGCCAAATTTAGCTGAAAGTTACACAAGCAAGTTACCTCATCTCTCTCCAGAGTCAATGAGAAGAGATAGACTTCTCCAGTGACAGTTCATGCTAACATGAAATAAATACCAAAGGCAGGTGGAATGATTAACCCTCTGGAGATGCTTCTTGTTATTCATTCATTATGGAAACCATCTCAGAATATGGAGCTAATCATAAAAAAAAATCTTTGCTTAGATAAGATGAATGCTCATTTTCCCAGTGGTTCTTAAATTTCAACCTCGCATGCAAAAAAGGAAAAAAAAAGATGAAAATATCTGAGGAGAATTTATAAATTTCTGAACACAGTTATGCCACTTTAAAAACAAAAGTATTATTTTCTTCTACAGAAGATGGGGAAGTCATACTAAGAGTGAACATGACAGATAGTTTTGTCTGCCAAAAAAGAAACAGCACAGGCTACCACTCTGCTTCAGCTAGAGAATTTCCTTTAAAGTAGTTGTTTACACCAAGGTAAAAAGAAATTACTTAATTTCTTTTCATAATAAGAAACAAAAAAGTATATTTAAGCTGTGCCAAGTCCTTCCTAATGAGGGATCTGTTTGTACATATTCTGCATGTTTCTAACTACCAAACCCATCCTATCCCTACGTATCCAGTGGGACCAAATTCATCCCATATGCCAACAGCAGCCCTCTGCATGGCTCTTGCCAGCTGTCTGACTGGGAAGGAGTTAAAATCCTAATTTTTCTACTGCATTTCACTTTAAAGATAACCCTCTTTTATTACAGCCTGGCTCAAACCCTTGCCTTGCACTGACACTGCTCAGCAGAGCGTTTGCTTTTCTCTTTACATCGCATTTTAGCCAATGCTGTGTTTTATAAGATAAAATGATAAATGGCCTGACTTAAATGACCGCAGGGTATCTACTTTCCTGCTACTCTATTTAAAAGGTTTCTGTGAACATTTTACACACCTTATTGTGTGACTGTGGCTGTCTAATAGCAAAGGAAACAATAGCCTCTGATGTCCACAGAGGCAGGGCATACCACACAGGTGCCATGTTTTACAACACCACTATATCTTGTCATTCAGAAGTGCTCCCTGAACAAATTGCCTGTCATATTTAAAGATAAAATCTGACAGTGCCAGAGCTGACAAGTAGTCCTCAACCCTGACATACAACACGGAGCTGAATTTTGCTAGATTCACTGTAGATGGATTTGTCTTTAGAGATTCACAGCAAAGCTAACTGCTGGCAGAACAGCAAAAATTATTTCAAAACATTGCTAAGTGTCAGACTTTATTAAATGGTTGCTTTAAAAAATGGGGCAAAAGCTTCTGTGTTAGATTTAGAAAAGAACTATGCAGAAATGTTTTTACATATTTTACTTCTCCATAAAATAATGATTTACAGTGTTTCTAAATAATAGAAAATCCTGCAGTACATGTCAGGATTGCTCCTTAGCACTGGGGTTTTCATTTACACTACAGGAACTTGTATTCCTTTATCTTTTGCCCCGTGAGGCTCTGAAAGGTACACACAGTAAATGAGAATTAGGAAAGAGT
>NW_005054343.1:112238-201596 GCF_000277835.1 Geospiza fortis | reverse complement strand
TCAGGTGGTGGCTGGGGCAGTCAGAGGCTGCCCTGGCAAGCAAACACTGATGTTTACCCCTGGCAACACCCAGGGAACAGAGGATGGAGGCTACAGAGCTACAACACAAGTGCACCGGCAGATGGGCAGAGGCAGGGCAGGTACTCCACAGGTATGGAAATCCCAGCCTGAAACTACTTCCAGATCAGCCCCTTTTTGTTCTCTTTTGGGGTTCTGAAGGGTAAAGAGCCACATACACATTCAGTTGCTTATGCAGCTCTTTGTAACCATTTTATGGCTCCATTAGATGCCTGTACATTTACCTCCCTCCCTGGCCACAGGATGCAAACTTTTGAAAGTATAGCTGGAGAGAGTTTTCTGTTCCTGTTTATTAACCACTAACAAGGATCTACATGTTTGTTCTCAAAGGGGAATAAAAAGGCATAAAACATTATCTGCAGTTCAATGTGCCACGTTGTGGCAAGCCATCTCACAAAGACTGCCTTGGTGTCGAGGTGTCCTTTCACCCCTGCTGCTGGCTGAGTGCTGCACTGATGCAAAGGGGATGTGCCAGCAACAGGGCCTGCCTGCCCCTCCCCAGGCACCCCACCACTGCCCCAGCACCCTGCTGCTGCCAGAACCACGAGCTGGAGCCAAATAAACAGAAAATACCAGTGGGAAAACAGGCCAGGACACAGCTGCAGGTGAAGGCAGCAGGTCCCACAGAGAGCAGGTGAGGGCAGGCAGGGGACCTGAGTGCCATCAGCAATCACAGGAGAGCTCTCACAGGGAGCAGAGGCAGCTGACTCAAAATCACAGAATGGAAGACACCTCAGACATGTTCCAACCCCCTGCACTGGGCAGGGACACCTTCCCCTAGATCCCACCCAAAGTGGCCTCAAACACTTCCAGAGCTGGGACATTCCCAGCTTCTCTGGGCAACCTATTCCAGTCTCATCACTACCACTGAGTTATGCTCCCTCAAGGAAAGGGACCCTCATCACTGGGTCAAGGCCAGCAGTGAGTGCAAGTACCTGTGAGAAAGCTCGGAAAGAGACCAGGAGGGTAAGAGGGAGAATTGTGCCCTCTCCACAGTGGGTGACAGCAGGAAGGTGAGAGCAGGGGGCTGCAGCCACACTCCTGAAGGGCTTCAGGCGCTGCCATGCAACTTGAACTTCTGACAAGCCAGTGCTGATGTAGGAGTCTGGGCCAGGAGGATTATACAAGTGTCCGAAATGGATGATTGACATCAGTTAAGTCAGGATCAATGACTGGAGAGCCTACTGCTACATCTTGCATCTAGAACTGACATGTGCAGAGGCCTGTGGAATTACAAAATAGAAAATTAAGTGGTTAGAGACAGGCAAAATCTCAGCTACAGCCCCCACCTACAATTTATATTTCAGCCACAGACCTGCCATGAAAATCAGGATTTGAGTTTAAGAATAATGGTTGAAAATGCCTTTCTGTGAATCAGTGATCTGGGAATCAGAGGGGCAAACAAAGTCACCCTGCTTTTGTTCAGATACACATGAGCTCAGTGGTGGCTCTAATGCCCTCTGACTGCTGGGATCCCCTGTCCCTGCCACAGGATCACTGCCCAGCCACAGTGCCCTCCCTGTGCTGGTGACTCTGGGGCAGGTTTGCTGCTAGAGTGTGCACAGTCCTGCACAGTGTGGGGAAATAATATGTGGGAGCATGAGAGGGAGAAAGTTCAGGTGTAGGCACAGCTCAGTGAAATCCCCCCTGCCCAGCCCTACCTCAGCCCCTCAGCTGAGACCTGTGCCATGGGACACAGCAAAGAGCCATCCAGGTATGGATGAATTCTCAATTCTAATTGCAGCTCTAACTTGATTTGGGCAGCCCCTTCTGAGTGCCTCTTTTACTCTACATCTCAGCTGGGTCCCTGGACTGCAACCCCAGGAGTGGCTCCTGTGTTTTTCATCTGTTGTATAAAAATATCTGCTCCTGTCACCAGTCCAAGAAGAAAATAACCCAGCCTTTACTAGGATGACCCACACTGGGATGCTTCTCACTGTCTGCAACAGAACAGCCCCTTAGATGAGTTTAATTTTCTCTCTCACAGAATTTTTCTATAGCATGGACCTATCTACCAGTCATTACACTACAAAAATCTCCCCAAGTACTCCATCATCCTGTTTCCTACAAGGCATGACTTTGCCTTAGAAACAGTGTTAGCAAAAGATGTAATTGTCATTCTCCTGGGCTGCATCAAATCTTATTTAAGGATGGATCTCCTCTCAATTTCTCTTAGAGGCACTTTACCCTAGAGAGAACCAATCCATTATTGGAAGGAGATGTTCTGACCCCATTAGCTGGGCAGATGTGTGTTTGAACTGCAGACCTCTGAGCATCCTCAATCCTGAGCTAGCTCAGGCAATGCTGTGTGGAGGGGAGGCATCCTCAGAGATCCCTGTGCATCCTGCTCTGTACCAGGCAAGGGCTGAATGCACACTGCAATAGGCACCTGGGAGATCACTATGTCCAGCAGTCCATTGAAATGGGGGGATGCACATTTAAGGGTATGCAGATAAATATAAAATGCTGGGAAGTGTGACTTCGGATCTCTGCTATGTTTTTTAAAAAAGCATTGGAGAGAAATTCCTTATGATTTATAATCCTCATATTGGCATGTACAAAAAAAAATCTGTGTGTTATATTGAATTTTTTTTTTGAAAACTGCTCTATTCCAAGCTTGCTTAATGCATATTTGACTCTGGCCCCCTGTGAATATCTGAAAATGCATAATATGAGTATTTGCAACCTTTAAAAGTGGAAATGCCATAACTTAGTCTTAGTTAGTCAGTTGTGGCCCTGACTCTAATGAAAGTGCTGTTGTCCAATATGCTTTGCTCTTCATTGATTTTTCTTCTATCAGCTGGGAGTTCTGGTAAAAGAACAACAGATCTAATAATATCAGTAAAGCAAAGAAAGTCAGGAACAGTGAGCTCTTCAGTATATACAGGTCAAGCCACAATCAATTTCCAGATTTGAAATTTTATTTTTAATATATATGTTTAATACAAGATCTTGTTCTAAGTCTATCAAAGCTTGTATAGTTTCAAGTTCCTGAATGACTGCTTTATCAAGTAGCCCAGACTTAGGCCCCAGAGGTTCAGCAATAGAGGAGAAACAAAAATAACTTCTAAGTTTCTGCAGCTAGTTGAACCCAGCAACAGCTCCTTAAACCACTTTTACATTCCTACAGTTTGACATACCATAAAGCCACGAGATACATTGAAAAGCTATGAATTTGCTAAGTAGGATTTCACTTCCTCTTGTTCTTAGAGGCCACTAAGTTTATTAGATGTTAGCAGAATACTTGTAAATGGAAAATATGAAGCCTTATGAAAAGCACCCTTTATTTTCACCCTAATAATTAACATGCAACTAGGAATAGGATAACAGAAACCTAATTAATGAAGTGCTGTTAGTTCCAAAATCTTAGTGATAATTATGCAGCAAGTTTCATACAGACCATGAAATGTCTGAAATGAAATGAAGCATAATTGTGCAAAGAAGGCATCATATAGATTAGATGAAAACTTGCACATATGTCTTAGCAGATAAGCTGATTCAGTTACAAACTCTAAAATCATACTCTGGATCCACTGAAAAAGCAAGAACCCAGAGTGATAGAAGCTTTCTTTACTTCTTTTTACCTATTTACAAACTCAGTGTGATTCTTCTGGTTTGAGATGATGGTTCTTTTATATAAATGATCTTGGAATAAAAAACCTAACACTTTTAAAAATGTTTAGCAAAAACTCACTTTGAACAATGATTGTATGACCACAAAATACAGACATTGGCTGACAGATAAGTTGCACAAAATGAAAAGAGTATCTTTCAGCTGTAGCAGGGTGTGTAACCTTATGATATTTGCACCATTTTCAGGGTAATGACCGTAGGTAACAGGGTGCAAGAGACTTTATGGTGAAAAGACAAGAAGTCTGTCTCTTCAAGGAGAATTTAAGTTCTCAAGTCAGATTTCCTACAGAAAGAATGGAATTAAGGTAAAATTCAAAATTCAGCAAACACTGAATCCTGATTAGTCTCTGCCTCAATTAAGACCAGCTGCTCCTGAATGGAGATGCTGGAAGAGCACCTGAACCCCCACAGAAAATGTTCTTCTTGAGTCTCCTTGTGCTTGTGTCCCTCCAGCAAAGGCCCTGATTATTGCATCTTCTTTTTTTCTCAAAGGTCACCACTGCCATGTGTTTTACCTATTTTTAGGAAAAGTTAAGGAAAAGAAAAGTATGCTCTGAGAGTAAAAAAAGGGGGAAAAAGGAACAGCTCAAGGCACTCTAGATCCCAGGGACACTCATCTTGGTGTTTCTAGACATATATAAGATATATCACAACGGATTGTAAGAAATGTTTCAGACTAACACTGGTTTTGCAAATGGGTCTCCATACAGCTTTTAATTAAACCTTTTCAAAAGCCTTTTCAATTAAACCTTTTCTAAAGCCAAGGAAAGAATGTTCTAGGCTAAGAAATCAAATTTCTCATCTCTTGGATGCCTTGCTGACTCTGAGCTGGAGCATGTGTTAATAATGCTCTCTGACAACTGTTTTACTTGGAGACTCCATTCCATCCTGGCCAGTTTTATTCAAGTTTCCATCACCTCTTGGCTGGAATCTACTAATGCAGAACAATTTGCACACACAGCCTTTGGCCTTAAGGGAACTCCAGGAATTACAGAACACTGCAGAGCACCTCAGCCACGTGGCCATGGGCACATCAATCCCTCTGCTGATCTCCACAGCGGCTCCTGCCAGAGCATCACAGGCAATCTGCAGTACCAGCCCTTGCCTTGCTCTCCCCTCTAATCTGGGATAGCATGGACACAGCTTTCACTGGGAAAGAGACACCTAATGACTATTCCTCTGACATAAAGAACCCTTCACAAAATCTGATGTGGGTGAATATAAACCTGTGAAAAGAAATTCTTTAGAAACAATGGGCATCCCAAACCTCACTACCTCTCAGTCTATGTACAAGACACATTTCCTTGACATTGCCTTGTTATAATGACTACACACATTCTAAATCGCAAGCTTTACTGCAGCAAACGTGGAACAAACAGTTTATACACTCAAACAGGCTGATGGGTGGTGGTGGGCACTGAGCTCCTACCACTCACATAATGTAACAGCTTGTGTCAGACACGGGAAGCATAAGGCTGCTCTGCCTGAAGAATGTGTTCTAAACCTAGCAGAGCCATATTTTTTGCTGAAAGAAAAACTATTACAGAGAGTAGAAGTCAGTCAGACTCATTTATGATATGAGTCTTACCAAAGGCACAGAAATTATTCTGCCTTCCTTACTAGAAGATTTGCAATATGACCAGTATTTAATTATATCAATTCAAGACTAAAAACAAACCCTCCAGCATCTATTTTATCTATTTACCACTATTAACTAGCCAGCATAGGCAGATGAGGATAACTGCACTTGGACTTGACACACAGCCCAGGTTGTGAGCAACGTGCCAGTGAGGAGTAGACTCAGCATCTTTGAGTGTGCTGCTTTGATGAAGTTTCTCTCTATTTGGCATATAGAGAGCTTACAGAAACAAATTTTGTCACCTATGCACCTGAAATTCCATGCACTGCAACTATGAGGTATTGAAAACAAGAACTAACACCTTCTGAAAGGCAAATGACAGACAGATTCTTTAAGCAGTTTGTTTGATAAATGTCAGTAAATTAGTAAATGCATAACACAAACTTACACATCACTGTATATCTTGCAGAGTTCTATAAATAGGTCTTAATAAAAAGTAGCAGTACTAAATGAAAAAATAGTCAAAATAACCTAATAAATTGGTTTGAAAATAAATGTACTTCAGGAAATATCTGATACATAATTCTAAAGTTTTCTCACTTAAAGGTCACATCAGCCTAACAAAGAACAAAACTTGTTAATAACATTGCTGTTAATACTGAGACAAAAGGGAAAGAAGGGACATCAGTCAATAGAAGAGAAAGAACAGCAATAAAAGAATTGTGGAATTCTTTGATGTTGGATAATAATTTATTAAGATGTTCATCAAAATAGCTGGTAACACAGTAAGTACTACCAGACTACCAAATAAGTACCAGAGCAAAGTGCTAGCAGGTGCATAACCAGCATTCCAGTTTGCTTCAGCAGCTCACCTTCACCTTGGTAAAAACAGCACAAACAACAGGGTATTCTCTTAAGAGTTTCCTAATACAGCAGCTGTAGCACCTTGTGGGGCATGCAGTGGAAATACTTAAAAATAGATCTAGACGAGTGGGGATAGTATCAGATTGTACCATATTATACACCGCATATTCTTATATGAGATATATTATTGCGTGTTATGCAATTAAATATTGTGCTAAATATGACATGAATAGGACAGATTCCAGCTCAACTTTCAGATATAACTTTGGAGGACAACAAGTTCTATGAGAGCATCTTTACTCTGTAAGCTGAGCTGATTTCTGGCAGTGGTAGAGATATGCCAGTGACAGAGGGTTACATAACACACATTCCAGTGCTGGCACTCAGATCCCAGCTGCACTTTTGACCTCTGCCTCAGTTTCTCTGTGTAGAGAATCCTGATATTTTAAGATAAAGAGCCACTTTTACAATATCAGTACAATTAGATAAATCAGTGAAGCTGTTGAGGAAAGGGACCCTGGAAAATTTCTTCGTATTTCATGTGTTACACCTTGAGGGTTACAGTGAACTAGGAAAAGCTAAAAACTTGTGACAATAAAGAGGTGATTTCACTGCATTTGTTTTTTCTTTTTTTTTTTTTTTTTTTTATGTAGACATTCATCTTCCACAAGAAACAAAGCTTCTCAAGACATACTGGAGAGCAAAATGCTCAAGTCATACATGCTTAGTTTCAAAATTATGTTGCTATTCCAAGAGAGAAATCAATGTATACTATATTAAAAGCAATCATCACAGTCCTTCAAATGATTGGAGAGCTTAACTTTGAATGCAATTCAACCTAATAGAGGCTTTGATGGCTTTTGACAGATTGTTCCACTGATCAAGGGACATGTATGAAAATAACTGCCTACCAAGCCCTGATTTGATTTTAAGAAAAGAAAACTGAAGGTTAATGGTAAACAGAAGTTGATTGTTCACATTTTCACTGAAATAGCTCTATCTGACCTGTTCTTAGAAGCAGTGGAATAAAGGATAATGGGAATCTTATACACCTGACTTTTTACTTTAGCCTGTAATCAAGGGGACTAATCAGACCAAGATGTGTTGGCATGAAAGCAAGTATTTGACGATAGGGAGGGGGAGGAGAACAACTTTTGTGACCAAATTCTTGATCATCATGGACAAGCTCTGTAAAACCAGTGGAGATTTAGAGGATGTAAACCAAAGCATAATACATCCTTTTGGATTATGAATGTTATCTCCTAAGCAACAAGAAGAGAAACAGGAGTTCCCATGAAATGTGAAGTGCTTGTGCCTAAATATCAGCATTTTAATGTGCTAATTTTATTGGTTATTCCTTGGCTTTTATTTTACATGTTATTCAGCCAGTTCTGTAGCCTTTCTATGTACAGTCTTTTTGTAATTGTATAAATTATCTTCTCTTGTTCAATAAATGCCCTCAGGCTAAGAGGAAGAGGACAGATGAATGTAAATGAAGGTGCAAGCCCAGCCACACTGAAGGTGAAGAGTCAGTTTGGACAGGACAGAGAGCAGAGGTTCTGCTCAGGATTGCCTCTGCCTGCACAGCTGGGGTGAGCCAGGACAGGGCAGGTTGGGAGGCCTACAGAACAACAAATGCTGGTGGTTTGCCAGAGTCCTTCATCACTCCCTGGCAGCTCCCATCCTCTAAAGGCAGATTATTGCAGCCCTGAACTTTTCACTCTTATGGGGAGTGCAGTGGGTGTCTGTTTTTGATGAGGAACCTCATGCAAACAGAATTCTTCTTGTCTGGCCCTTCCCTGTGTCAGATCACTGTCCTGGTGGGACAGGACAGAAGATGAACTGCAGCAACCTGAATCTCAGAGGAGAAGCAGAATGTTTGGAGGTACTCATTCTGTGCAGCTGTAGCAGGACAGAGGTGGAGGCTGAAGCTGGGGATGAGAGTTTCTCGTCCCTGTTGCTACAGTGGAACAACCATTCTTCCCAGCTCTGTAATCCTGGTGTGAGCTGAGAGTGGTCAGATCCCAGCAGAAAGCTGAGGACTGGCTGTCAGGGGCAGGGAGGGGTTTAGGGAGCCAACATTAAGTTTGCACCAGGTGGTAACAATTAAGAGAGAGATCCTGACCTGCACTGTACAAGTTTGAGCTCAATGACTCCCATATGAGTCCAGCTAATGAAGTTGTGGCCTTGAAAAATCACATCCCTTGGGTCTCCTGTGCATCCCACCTCGTCTCTCTTGCCCTGCTCTCAGCCCAGCTTAAACACAAGCCTAAGCCTGGCCTGGCTTAATATCCAACAGCCCAAACTCCACTGCATGGCACAGGACTGATGGAACAGCACTGCTCTAACTCAGAAAGGAGCAATGCCAGTTCTTTACACACTACAACATTTTAGTCACCTTTCATGATGGATTTTAATAATATTTTGATTTCTGTGCTATGACATGAATGGAATCCCTGAATCTGCCCCTCTGCATTAAGTAGTCCAGCATGATTTTATATTGCATCTTGTACCACTACCAGTGAATCTAAAACCCTACTCAGATGATAAGAAGACAACTGATTTGGATATTTGTTATGGTGCACATTATCCATCCTGCACAGTTTTCAGTCAGTGATTACTCATGGCATTCTTATTTACCCTTTAAATAATCAGAACCTGCTGTAAAGCTTAGAACATAAGTATTATACCTTTAAAATTCACTGTATTGAGATTAATTTTATTTATTTACATAACCTTTTCAACAGAAGAAAAGACCTATGGGATAAAATATTTTCATATACACGGATATGATCAAAGCATTATAAAAACATCTCTAATTACATTGCATAACACAGCAGTTTTCTATCAAATACTTAAAAACAGTCTGTATCTTTCATCCCCCAAATTACAGAAACAATAGAAGTTTTTCATTTTCTGCCAACATTTTCTTTCTATCAGTGTAAAACCAACTCTGTATCAGATTTATAAAAGAAAGCCCTTGCCCTGAGCATTTCATTTGTACTGGTTCCATGTTTAGTCAGTAGCTTTTGTAAAATTGATGAATATTGTCTAAAGGCAAGTGCAGACAGGCAAACAGATCTGTATCTTCTGCAATCCATTTAGCCTGACACACACGTGCAAGTGAACTATTTTACCTCAATTCAGTCCTGGCTGATGAAAAGTAAATGTAAGCAAAATCGTGAACTTCACCATTTTAAAAGAGCCACTGAATTTAATGTCAGAAGTTAATTTATGCTCTCACCTCTTCCTTGAAAAAACTTGACCTTGGTCCTCATGCTTCTAAAGCATCCAGGCTTGGCAAACAATTGCTGTACACAGAACATTAATTAGAGGCTGTGTCTTCCAGCTCTTTCAAAAAGGAAATGGGTTATCTAATGCTGGAATATAAATGGATTGCTAAAGAATCATTGAAACAAGCTAAATTATAACTACTTCAATAAAATAAAGAAATTTTCAAAGTATGTGTCAGCTTCTAACACATAATCTAAACACAGCAATAATTTATAGTTGATCTCTCAGGTTTTTTTATATATTTACCTTTAACTGTGTTCTCCTTTTGGGGTACCCTTTGGCATTACTCTGTGCTTCAAATAGTTCCACCACCTTACTCATGTTATTGCTATCAACTCCTGTGGGCTTTGGAGATATGAAATCTTCTCATACTTCTGCATTTCAACTGAAAACAATCAGGTTATACTGATTTAGATGATGCAAGACTGGAATGCAACACAGAGCCCTAAACCACTTGATTATTTTGGCAGTCTTATTCCAAAGGTATTCATTTGTCCATATCATTGCTAACCATGGCTCAGATAAGTGGGATCTGACTGCACTAATACTAGTTCAGCTAATTCACTACCTTAAACCTTCAAGCATAGGCAAGACCTGGGAACATGAAATTCTGTTATTACTGCCAGCAGTCTCCTAATAGGTTTGGGATTGTTTTGGTTTGGTTTTATTTTTACTGCTGCTGGAAATAATTATTTGCCAATCATTTTTTAATAGCTTTTCCTCCATTTCAGCTACAAAACTACATCATTGATGTGCCTTCTCTCCCCTTTGTGGTGGTCAGATTTCTTTCAATAGTGTGATCCCCATGGATTTTAGCAGTGCTTAATTAAACACAAAGTAATCATAACATAACAGCATAAATAAACAGTCCCCCTAAACATTGTGCTAACACTGTTACAACATTAGCTTGTCTGAATTCATATTGCTCATTTCCAAAGCAATATCTGTTTCTGAGAACTGCCTTTTCAAAAGCAGAATTCCCACATCTTCAGCTAGCTTTTCTCTAAGCGATCTCCAAAGCAAACAGTGTTTAGTGTGGCACTAATCCAAATATGCCACTGGTAAAGCCAGCTTTAACTAGTGCAGGGAAGAGAAAGCTATGCCCATAGCAGTATTTCCAAATGTTATGAAATCTACGGCACAAGAGACAACAGCTAAACGTGTGGATCATGGTAATATTATCAAACCTAGTTTGAGTAATAACTTATTCTTCAGAGAGTCTTTACATTCCACAGGATAACTAAAATTTTCACAGAAGCCCAGGACTACAATGGAAACACTTGATTCAGGTATTTATACTTCTGCTGGCACAGCTTTACCTAAAGTCTTATGAGGTACAACCTCTACTTGATATAATTGTCCTGGCAAAAGCTGGTAGGTGTGGACACAGTTTTATACCACTAAAACTGAATTTTTACTGGCACAGCTTCCTCAGCTCCAGGGAGGTCTGGCATATGTTATACTGTCAAAAGCACAATTTTCAGGAGCACAAGCCTCATCCACACACACAGCACTTTGCCAGTACAGAAGCTGGTGTGTTCTGGGTGAGCTCAGCCTCAGCAGAGACTTTAAACACCACGTTAACACAGGAGGCATATTCATTTCTTGGTGGAAATGTCAAACTCTGAACCTTACTGGCTTCTTTGGTAATACAGCCTGAGTGCTTTTTCACTAATGATCTTCTGCTTTTTGTGGCAAAATTGGACACCAGTCCAACCAGTTCAGATAAAATAGCAATTTACCAAAACAAAATTTTCTATCTCATTCAGGAGCACCCTGTATCATCCCACACAGAATTGTTCTTTTTATAGCACGTTACTACAAAACATCACAAACAGTTTCCTTTTTCATAGTTTTTGGGTTTGTGCTCACAGATCTCACTTGATGCTGCAATTCCCAATATCACACAATCTAAATCCAGTTTCTCAGAGAGCCAAACAACCCAAATGGAAGGTCTTACTTAGGTCCATCACTTCTTTAGGCAATGTACTGAGAAACCTGACCTCAGAATAGGATTCAGAACATGCAGAAACAAAGCAGTGATTAGGAACTGAATTCTGAATTCCAGGGAGACCAGGATGTACAGATTTACATTAGAAATCTCTCCTAGCAGTACTCTGTTGCCATGAGGCAAAACAGTAAGAAAGTCTTGGGATGAATATTAGAATACTCCCACAGAATTCCTCACCTGAAAAAATGGTTTGAGAAGGAGCCACTGCACAAAGGAATATCTCCAGCATCTCCTGCCCCTTTGTGTTACTGGATTGAGAATCTACAGCTCTGTTTTGAAGAACTCCAGCCCGCTCACCCCAAGCTGGCCTCTCATTAGGATGCCCAGATCATGCAGTCTGCTTTGCCACAGGTGTGAGCTACACCTTGGGTTGCTCAAACCTGCCAGGCCAGAGACAGCTCTAGGCCCTCCTGGAAGCTGAAATTTAGATACCAAGGGAATGTGTCAAAACACTGGCAGAGCTGGGCCTGCTCAGCCTCAAGAAGAGATGGCTGAGAGGGGACAATAATGTCTGCCAGTATCTGCAGGAGGTGCCAGAGGATGGACCAGGCTCTGCTCCTGGTGCCCAGCAATGGGCCAGAGGAAGGGGCAGGAATGATGCCCAGGGAGCTGCACCTGGACATGGGCAAGGAGTTCTCTGCTGTGCAGGGCCCGAGCACTGAACAGCCCGGCCAGAGCCTGTGGAGCCTCCCTCACAGGGAACATTCCAGAACTGTCTGGACACAGCCCTGTGCCTGTGCTCTGGGGAATTCTGCTTGAGCAGGGAGGCTGGATGCGGTGACCCACTGTGGTTCCTTCCAACCTGCCCCAGTCTGTGAGTCTGTGAAACACAGATACCCCTGGGCTGCAGGGGCAATGGGAATTAGAGTGGAGGAGGAGAGAACTAAGGCTGGTGTTCTGGACTTCAGGTCTTAAAAAACACACACTTCTGTAAATTTGGGGGCTGGTCCATTTTATTATGAGACAGTAACTAAGATACTGTGTAAAGACAGGTAAAATCTACATTTTCACATAAAATAACATACAATCAAGAAATCATAAAGCTTAAAAGATTTATGATAACAAAGCTTCTCCCCAGATGACCAGCATTAATAATTCTAGGCTGGAAGGTCACTTGTTATTCTATCCATTGAACAAGATTTTGTAGATAAGCAATTACTTCTTCTAGATCATATGGCAGAGGCATATTACATTGATCATCATCTGTCCAGAAGGGATGGCATTCTGGTCTCTGGTCCTCTGGCAAGCTCTCTGCTGCGTCTGACTGGCATCTGAAAAGAAAGGTAAGCAGATAAACCACTTAAGTAAAACTGCATCAAGAAACTGAATACTCAGCAAGGATACATTTGAGCATTAATTTAAAGAGAAAGATGATAAAAAAAAGAAATACGACATCTTCTGACACTAAGTGGATTGCACATTTCCAGTGAAGTTGATTTCTGTTGTAGGCTTTGTATTTTCTATAGGGATTTCTCAAAAAGCCAATCACAGAGAAAACTCAGTTAGTGTTCCTTTATATGGTGAATTATTTTTTCATTATCTCAGCTGTTATTTAAAGTATGTGATTAAATCATTATCAGATTTAAATGTTTGCTGGTTTCCAATGTATTACTAGATTATTGAGAAAGATTAAACTGAATTTACTGCATTAAGGTCAGGGGGGATAGATTAAACAACATTAAAGAAGCCAGACTAGCTTTGTAGATTCTGGAGATTTACAAGTGTATCAACCTGCTTAGCACTGAAAAAGGCAATATAAAAAGAGAAAATTCTATAAAGAAAAATGGAAATGGAGGTTAATAACAACTTCCAATGATGAATGGGTGGGCAAAACTTCAATAAAATTAAATTAAGAGGCTAGTGTATGTTAGTCCCCAGAGAAAATGTTTAAATTACAATGTTTTTTATTAAATGGATTATTCATCAATACTAGTGAAGTTTAATTATAATATTAAACTGAACTGCAGCCTGCAGAGGAAAGTTTTTATAAGTGGCAACCATCACATCTCTAAAGATTAGACTAATACATGCCACATCAAAAACATTGTCACAGCTCAAGGAGGATTTCTCCCCCTTTCTTTTCCCTTCCCCTCAAACAATTTGCACATTGCTGATTAATTAGTTTATATTTGCAATGGGGCAAAAAAAAAAGAAAAATGCTGAGAATTACCTTAATTTTGGTACATACTGCAGGTCTATATATCTCTTTAGAGATAAAATCCAAATTGCAGAAATGTAATTTTATATCTCATATGACATTTTAAAAATTTTGTCTTCTATAAAGCACATAATTTTTGAAAGAACTTTAAAGCTGTTTTAAACATTTATGCATCTTTCACCTCAGTAGAATGAACACTAACAATACTGACACACTCAACTTCCTTGTCCACACCATTGACCTTCTGGAAGAGACTGTTGCCAAATGAAAGATGTCTTCTTCTCCTGGGAATTATTAATAGCAGTGTAATCCCCATGAGAAAACATCCTTCAGCTTTACACCCATGTTGGTGGGTGGTTAATTGCTGCACCAGCATCCTGGGCACTCAATCCATCGTACATTACACTGCAAGGACAGTATTAACACAGAGCATTCCAATATATCTTCAGCTCTCCACATCAGCCCCTGATAATAGCATCTGTTAACATGCACTAAGTACTATTATGTAGCACATCACTTCATAAATAATAAGATTAGCCGACCTCAGGGCCCTGGGAAGAGTAATGTGTTTAAATGTTCTCATTATTTATTTAAAACAAGAATTAAAGGAACAGAAGCTACTTGTGACAATCCTCTTAGCATAAATATTAAACTGTTTGCATTGATAAGCTGCACTGTACAGAATAACAGAGGATTTGTTTTGCTGGCTGCTTTATAATAGTTGTTACAGCAAATGCAGTTTAGTGTGTGAGTTCTGAGAAGTACTTAACTGATTGTGCCATCATGTTCTGAAGACATTTTCCAAATTATATAAAGGAACAGGAGAAAATTAATATGCAGGGGAAGCTGAAACTAATTACAGCATAACTCTATAAGGCTTTTAAAAGCTTGCTTTATTTTCTGTCTTGGCACAAAATAATACACTCAGTTTGGTGGGTAGTATAAGACACTCCAGTTTAAGCGTTTCCATCTTAAAGTGGATAAATTAACCATGTAATGATTATTGCAGATGACAAATCAAAGCTCAGCCAGTAAATACTGCAGGCATGTTATGTGATCTGCAAAACTCAGCTAATAATAATAATAAAAAAACTTTTTCTCTCTCCCACATCTATTAACAACAGTTTCCACTGAGAGAAAAGATATATCAACCTTTAGCTTCCTCAGCATTTCAGAGCCCTCTTTTTACCTTTCATGTCTTTTTTTTCCTTGCTCTCTCACACAAACAGATTGACCAGTTTCTCCCTCACATGTGGGTGTTTGTATTGCTGTAAATGTAGCGGCAGTGATGGTGATGCTGTGCCTGGATAGCCCAAGAGCCACTGCTTGCTACTTTCCCTTTTCCATATTTGTTACCAGCAGAGCCTTTGCTGAGAGGTCTCCCCACAACCCAGCACGTGCCTGAACTTCCAGGAGATCAGGCAGCTGGGGAGGTTTTAGCCATAGCATATTCCACGGGAGGGATTAGAGGAGTGGAAGTGTGTCAGGTCCTCAGACTTGCTGTGCCAGTCTGGTGACAGAAATGCATCAATGTGCTGTAAAAACACAAAAAAGGGAAAGCAGAGCCACAGCACTCCAAGTTCAGTGATCCCATGGTGCTTTTGTCCTTCTGTTGGATTTCTACAGCTTTGCTCCATACTAGCAAGAACAGCAGGGAATGATACATCCTTGTAATTTGTCAATCTATTTTGACCAAATTACAACCCCTGTGCTGGATCTGCTGACATCAAAGACAGCTTAAATTTTTCATATTCAAAACTATGGGGCTGGTTCTAGGCAGTCACCACTGCACCTGGCAGTTCAATTAGCAATCCACCTGAATAGCTCCCACAATCTGGAACATGGTCAAAAATGTCCTTTCTCACTCAGAACTAGGGTGCAAAAACCAGACCTTTCTAGATGAGTATATTTCTGATTTAAAAAAATGCTACAGGAGAAATTGTTCCTGCAATGGTCTTTAATTTGTAGCAGTGGAACAGAGCTGAAGATCTTGCCAAAAGCAGAGCAACATTTTCAACAGAAGCAGAACAATCAAAGGCATCTAAATGATTGCACAGAATGATTTAAAATTCTTTGTATCTGACAGTTAAAATGAGTTAGCAACCATAACTCCTGATTAAAAAAACAAAAAAAGGCTGCAAACATCGAGCTGTAGTGGTTGTGGGAAAGTATGAAGAGCTACAATGTTGTAAGTTAATGAAAATATTCCATATCAATTTAAAACTGTTATTTGAGTTACTATAGTCAAAACTCCAAAAGAAAATAGAACTAACCTCTGCATATTATATGTAAAAATTATGTAAAGAGTGGAAATCACACAAACTTTGAAATGCAGAATAGATTCCTTCAATACTTTATCTGCAGCAGAACAGGAAAACTGCTGTGAGATATTTCAGAGCAATTCAGCTGCAACACCTTGACAGTAAGTGTTCAATAACACATTATAGAAAGAATTGTTTGTTTATAGAATGCACAAAACTCCATGGTCCCTGCTTTCTTACTAAAACAATCAAGATTTATGACAGTTTCAATTTAAAAAGCTCATTTTTAGTTACTGTTGAAGAGCATGTTCTCACTACCTCTACTCTCTAAAGTTCTCAGATTTTTCATAACCTTTTGGTCTGTTTTTGACAAATGGACTTTGCTCATTAATATTTATTAATATTTATTAATATGTTCAACTAAGTGATGACAAGCATTTGTATGACTGTTTGACTATCTGCATAACAGCAGATGATGCTTTCCCTGGAAGGTGGCTGGTATCTCCATGGGCAGGTGTGCATCCACTGAGACAGACACTTGCCTGGTCATGGTTCCCTGGGCTGCACTGATTTTTGATGATCAGGGTGTCATCTACATTAGAGGACACTGATCACAATGCTAAAATTAACCAAGCTAGCTTAAGTGTGTGTTAATTATGAGTATGCAAGCAGTCAATAAAAGGTTAATGCAAAAGTCAGGGGATAAATTTATTTCAGTATTGCATCACTCTACTGACTAAATGACTAACATTATGCTTTGTTTTTAATCAATATATTTTACAGTAATGCGTGAGTCATTGATTTGAAAAAATGTCTTTTTTTCTAACAGTTAAGTTTTGCCACTACTAAGCATCAAGTGTCAATGTACTTAAACCACTCTTTCTCCAGAGCAGATACCTTTTTGTTCCACTGTCAGGAACAGGAATGCACAGAAGGCAAGAGGCAGCCTCGGGTTCTGTGTGATTAATGCAAGTGATTAATGCAAATAAGAATTATTACCTAGGAACCTAAATAAGGTACTGTGAATTAGAGTCCCTGGATTCTCTTGCACTGTTTGTCTACTCCACAGGAGTGTAGTCAAATCAGATCAATAGGGGTCAATCAGTGGCCCAGACTGCACAGGCACGGTAGGAGTGAGGAGAGGATATCAACAGCCCTGTTTCTGAGACAGTGCTAATTCAGTTACCTGTGCCCAGCAGTTCAAAGACCAGTGGAGATGACATGGAAATTCCTAGGGTAAGATGAGGAAAATGGGTCTGGCTGATTTCCCCATGCAGTGACATGGTCAGAAGGGGAGGATGGGACATTTGCCCTGCAGGCAAAAGAGCACACACTCACCAACACCTGCTTATTCCAGCCCTCCTGAAATCTTGTGTTTTATATGGGGAGCTGTTTTCTCCCTCCATTCATGCTGGAATGAAGGTCTTACTGTACTATTCAAAACTTTGGGGTAACTTTTAAAACAATGGCCCAGGCAAAAAAAAAAGCATTTGGATCACTTTACTAAGACAAATGCACTCCTGAAACCCAGACTGACATTGCTTAAAATGGCACAGCTCTGCTAACATGGGGGCCTGCTGTTCTGAGTAAGGGGAACAGCAGCAACTTCTTTAGACACCATCTTCCACTCTTAAAACTCACAATGACTTTGCACATATGGGTCTGATCAAATACGGGTTATTAATGTTACAACACAGAGCTCTGCTGTGGAACACAAATCCTACCAGTACAGGTACCTGGGACATAGAGATTTGCTTTAGGTTTGGATTTTTTCATACTCATCCCTCAAAAAATTACTCCACATGGAAAATTATTGTGTAAACTACGTGTAGTTACTCTGACCTCAGTGTTAGAATAATCCCATGTCATTTCAAGATGACACTCTCAGTTGCCAGAGCACATACAAGACAGACAGCACTCCAGCCTGGATCACCTGCATCCAAGGGAAACCAGTCCTATGCTCTCCCAGAGCTTTTTCTGGAGAACTAATCCAAGACATGAAATCTACACTGGGACCTGAAACTTGTTTATAGTCCAAAAATATTGAAAGCTTGACTTCTGATTTATCTTATTTTAGAAGAAATAGCATATATAGAATCAATATTTCAGCTGGAACTTCACCAAAGGTGTTCTGAAGGGTGTTTAGAAAATGGGTTGACTAATGCTCCATTATGACAAAGGGTTAGGGTGGAATACTTTCTGACCTCTTTGTTTAAACTCTGTAAAACATAAGGAAGCTAATAATTAAAAATCCTTCACTTGATATTAACCTTTTTAGTTTGCATCCTAAAGACTATTTTCTGAGAAAACAGAGGATGGAGAAAATGCGTATATACTGAAATACCATTTTTATATGACTATATCACCAACAAAATTTGAATTTTTCATGCCCAAACTGACATTTTGACAGTTATACTGAGTCCAATCTAGAGAAAAGATTTTCTTAGTTTTTTTAATTAACCAATCAGAAAATTGCCAACTGTGACATAAATTGTTTCAGTTGTTCCCTGCTTGTCCCTCCTGTGACTCTGCAAAAGTAAAACCTTCCCAGGTTTACTCTACCTTTTAAGAATAAAAAAAAAAAAAATTAAATCAATATTTGACTTTGCAAACTAGATTTTATAAGTGCTGGTCCCAAATAGGCAGTGAAATGAAGTGGCCAGATGGAAAGAGAGCAGTGCTTCATTCTTTTGGACATCTAATCCCCAGTGCATTCCCAAGAAGTCTGTCCCATTTACAATAAGTCATTGCTGATGTTCTTTCATGTGCTGTAACTACAGTGTGCCCAGCCATAAATAATGGCTGAGACCAGGACTGCATTTAGAGAAGGGACAAAAAGAGTTTGTTTCCAGATAAAAAACTTGAAAAGAGAATGCGAGTTTTAGGAAAAGGATAGAGGCAATATCAGTTAAATATTTATCTAAGGAAAAAAAAAAAGTATCAGCTGCACAAAGATGCAAGAACAAATACATTTGCTGGCACATCAGATGATCTCTGCCTGCTTCTTTCAAAGGCTGATAATGGCTCATGTCACTGGTGCATTTGGCCCTTGCCACAGAACCAACGTTTACAGCCACTGACTCAAGAGCTCTACCTTCAAAATAAACCATTCCATTGGAAATGAGGACGCTGCTGGAATATCCTGAGGCATCACTGGTGACAAAGTGGGATAGCCTGAAACCAGCCACCCTTGTGTGCACTTTGACAAAGTGAATCTATAGCAGAATCCATCTTTAACACTGGCCTGCAGAGTGCATTTTGCTGTTCCACAGAAAAGCAGGGAAGAGATCAATGAACCTGACACTAAATAGGGTGAAACAACAGTTGCATCAGCTTGAAAATGTCAGAGTTTCTATTATTACTCAAATTGTAAACCAGGTAAATATGAGAAAAACCCTCCAGATGTTGAAATAACAGCAACCAAAGCACTGGTGGAGTCCAACTAAAAGACTTTTCAAGTGGTGCACCAATGTGCTTCACATGCATTTGTAGAAAGAAAGGAAACTCAAAATCATAAAAAAAAATTGCTTTGTCTTAACTGTAAAGAACTTAAAACACTTTCCCTCCACAATATTAATTAAGATCTGTCAAAATGTACATCAGTCTTTCTAAACTATTTCGGTCAGAAACTAAGGAAAAGGATAAAGGTTTGTTTCAGCCACAGAGTGAGGATTGTAAAACCCTGAAACCTCCGAAACATTCCAGCTCTGGGTGGAAAGAATGAAAGAAAAGAGGAAACAAGAATTTCCTTTCTCCAAGACAGTAATCTCTACTGTGGGGTAATTAATAAACCGAAATCTACCTGACTTGAGATGAGTTTATCAGTAACCTTCCTCACTATGCCCACCAGCTCTCCCCTGTAAAGGGCAATACCTAGGAGATGGCCCTGCAGCACAGAATAGTCCTGGCATCTATGCATGATGTGAATTTGACTTCCCCAGACACAGCTTTTCCCCTCCTTTGTGTCCAACAGACCCAGAAACTGTCCGTGAGAAAATCAGTGCACCTCCTATTCCCACAGGAGAATGTCTGTGTGGGGCAGCCTCAATTCCATGTTTGTTTGATTTTTTAATTAAGAAACATCACTACTCACTATAAAGTGTAGGGGGTAGGGAAATCCCCCAGAGAAACACTGAATAAATAACATGGCAATTGCTGAAAGATGAAGTTTAATCCAATTTAACTTATAGGTCTAAAAATTGTTCCCTTTCAGTCCTGTTTCTCAGATGCTTTTGTTGCCTCTTTTTAGAATAATATGTATACAAGGAATGTATCCTGACTGTATGAGAAGCACGTTTATACATATTTATATGCACACCCCTTCTCACCAATACTTGCAAAAAATCCCTTTAGTCCAGAAGAGACAGCATTTAGGAGGAAATTTTCAGCACCACAGACATAGATTTAGTTACATACTTTTCATGATCAGCAATGGGAAGGGAGTTATTCCCACTGTGTTAAGAATATTTGGCTTTGACTTCAAACAACGTACAAATATATCAACCTCAATATAATTTATATTCTCTCAGAAGGAACCTAAAATTCTCTAAGCCTTTGCTGAGACATCTGATGTTCCAGTCCCCTCTGTTGCACTGTATGATAGGCTGTTTTATTTCACTTGCAATGCTTGCTTCCCTATGATTTTTTCAGACAAAGAAACAAAATGTCTGCTATATGCTGAGTATAAACACAGCTGACTTGTTTTCCCCAAAGTATCGATTTTATGCACTTTTAAAATAACTATTTTCATTCTGTTTGCATAATCAGCTGGGGCATTGTTCCTCTACATTTGCAGAAACACAGATGGAATTGCTGATTTGGAGCCTTTGGAGAGATTTTATAGTACTCTCCAGAATCTAAGCTTCTATTAAAATAAGGTTTCAAGCACTTCTGGTTGTGAAGATAGCCTGGACAATGTAATTTGATGCATGGTTATCTTGTTGAGTCCACAACCAGACAGACAGACGCAATAGCACCAAGGGAGCTGTGAATTTCCCCCACTTATTTTATTGGGTGTTTACTTGGGGCCAGATGCTCCCCTCTGTTGTGCAGAACAGCGTTAAATGACTGAAAAAAGAGAGGAAAAGGAAATGGAAATAAAAACCAACAAAGAGGAGAAAAGGAAATCCCCACAGCCCACTTCCCAGGGGGCTGCAGATACCCTCCCTTGCCAGTATTAGACTGCTGGAAGATCTGCGGCTGAGCCATGCACATGGCACATTTTTTTGCAAGACACTCTATTTTCCAAAAGAATGTTATCTGAAAAGTTAATGATGCTTCCAGCATAATTTACTCTTTCACTTTATCTTTTGTACTCTTTCTATGTGAAAGTCATCTAAGTAAGCAAAAATATAAATATAGGATCTTTTAAAACTACATGGAAGGAGGATGGCCTTCCCATTTAATGCCACCTCATTAAAAATAAGCAATCCCATTTTCCAAAGAACTTCAGGATCTGGAGGCTCTGCCCTTCTGCAAGAAAGCTAAAACATTTTCCTTGTTGAGTGTATGATTTTCCATAAGGCACCTTTTCATGTTAATAAAAATCAACCGCTGTATGACAAATCCCTGTTATATAAGGAAAGTAAAATCAAAGGAAACATGACTGAATGCAGCTGACAGCAACCACCTTGCTTGATCCTTAAATCAGTCTGGAGAGAAAGGGTCTGTATCTTGGCATCAAAGCAATGTAATCCTTCCTGCACCACTCCTGCTGGCTGCAAATACAACCCACCCCCAAAATCCCCCAGCTTCCATCAGGACCAAAGCAAGGGTGACCCACAAGGGGCAGCACTTGGGAGCTGAATGGAACTGCAGACCTCACACATTTGTAGTAACCACTGTGCAAGGACTCCATGTGTGATTTTACACTGAACAGTCCTTTGTGCCTGTCTGGCTCATAAGGGAGGGTGACCAAATGGAGATCCTGCCCCAGAAACCACCTGGATCCTCTCAGACTCTTTCTAAGATGAACCATTTGCCTGCTTTGCTCCATTTCAGTGAATTTGCACATTTCAACAGCCAAAAGGAAGCTATGATAGATGGATAATAAGCACCAAACAACTCCAAGACTCTCTCAAGACTGAAATTAAAATGTTGTTTATCATTATAACCTGAGGCATAAATGCACGTATGTACATACAGACATCCCTCTCTTTATACATATATACATATATATGTATAAAGATACACATATAAGAGGAGCTTATACCACATCTTCTATCAAGAGCTATGGCCTTGAACTCCTAAGAGGCTTAGGAAACAAAGAAACAAACAAAACTAAAGGTTTATTGTGCTGCAGAAAGACATTGTCTTCCCTGTGTTGTGCACCTTGGCTGTAGCCTGCAACCAGAATGTTTATAACATATATTGGAACTCCTACTGTAAGAGCAATGCAATCCTGTGGGCTAAAACACAGCTTCTTTAAGGTCAACATGAGGTGAAATGGATGCAGGAGGGAACAAATAATAAGGAAATGAGAAAACAGATACAAGAAAGGCAGAGAGGTCCAAGAAGAGTTAGGAGTTTAGGAATAAAAAAAGAAAGCCTAATGTAATTAACCACATTTCAACACCGCAGAATTTCTCCATGGCTGCTGCTTTATTCAGTGATATTTTATGGATAAATCACTATAAAAATATGCCACCAAAAAAGAAATTCCAGTGCTGGCAGACAAATAGACGTGATATCCCAGGAAGTGCTACAGTATGTCCAGCCACAAATAAAAATAATATGGCAACAATATGCTCAACAAGCTGCTTCTCTACAAGTGGAGTAAATCTTTCTGACTACCAAGCAAGACATCAGAATTTTTTCTATTACCCTTTGGATTTCAAATAACTGTAAACATTATATAGAGATTTGAAATATCCTTTTCTACTTTCACTTGTAAATAACTATCATTGCCCAAATACAATGTGAAGAAATATATTTCTTTACTTACTTTCAAGTTCAGCATCACTGTACTTCAAAAGTTTTGAATCAAGGTAATTTTGCAATATTTTTTAAGACCAACTAAAATTCCAGTACAGACTGGATGATGATTTAAAGTTACTAGTATGGAATATGCTTTAGTTTATGGAATATGATTGCATTCAATCAATTTCAACACAAGATGAAGTACATGCATCTGATGCTGGCCTACATTCACAGCCATTATTTTCAGATGTACTTACAAAAAGTGAAGGATTCTGATCTATAACATCCTATGAGTGGACTTGAATTCTCTCAGCACCATGAACACTTATTCACCCTAGCGAGCTCCAAAATGCTACTAGCAGGCAAAACCTAAAATGTCTATTGCAACAAATGCATACAGCTCTTCATCTTACTTCTGCAGTTGAAAGATCTTTCTGACTGCAATATCAATGACTTTAAACCACAGACTAAGACTTTAGACCTTCTGGTGGTGCCAACTCACTTGTTTTATATGCTATGATATATAGTCCTGGCTTTGAGCTCTCTCTATCACTACTGATGCTTTTGATGCTTTGTTCTCTTTTCACTTTAGGATGGAAAATAACAAATAATGCTGAGTTCTCTTCTTACTCTTGAATTCTTCTGATGTCTATCTTCAGAACTCTTCTAACATCCAATTTATGTCATTCTTTTTCTTTCTTATGCTGTGAATTTGAAACGAAAGGAGGTAACATAATATCGTAAGATCTATGGGCGACTGAAATGGCCTTCAGAGCAAACTTCAGAGTTATTCACAAAACTATCTTGCCTGCACAGAAAGTAAAAAATTGCTTCTCAATAGATAATACAACTACTCCTGAAACTCTTCTTGAAGTTATTGCCACAGGGAACAGTCCAATCATAATAAAGTATATGCTGCTAATGCCTTATGAGTAGTTCAGATGGGCTATTTTGTTAGTATTTGAAAGGCACAATTCAAATTAATTTATGTGCCTTCCCTTGCCTTATCCTTTACCACAAAATGCAACAAAACCCAAAGTTTGCTAACAAGAGAGGCTAACATCTGCTCTGCTGATTGACCTGCAAGGCTACTCATGTTATTTTATCATATAATTCCTCCTAAAACACCACACCAGAATTCCAAAGACCTCTTATCTTAGTTAATTAAACACCTGATTCCATCTTCTCTCAGTTCTGAGCAAAATGCATAGCCACACAGGTAAATCTCATTTAGCTCAGGGGAACTTTCAAACATATTCTGGGTTCAGCACAGGTTGAAAAGCTCCACTGTGCAGGGGCTGGGAGGTGATCTCTGCATCGCTGCTCAGGGCACAGCCATGCACATACACAGGATTATCTGCAATCTCTCTTAAGGACCTGAGGCAGCCATCCTATCCCTACCCCATTGCCTCTCTCTGCATTTAGTCTCTAGTCCCTGTGCTGCCATGAACATTCTAACTCATGGACAAAAATTAATGGGCATGTTACCTGGATGATGCTGGACTTCAGCAACCTACCAGAGGAACTTCCCAGGGGTTTCTGTAAAGTAACCTACATTACACTGTCAGGCTCCAATTCTGTGGATAATTGTGAAATTTTTTGATGCCAAGGAAACAGAAATCTTTTGTTGTTGGGTGCCATTTACTATCCATCCTTCCATATTTTGTGCAAATTCATGAAAAATCAAGATATGTATCATGGAAAGTATCCATTTCATTACTCTCACAAGAGACCTACTGTTTTGTCTTCCTTTGTTCTGTGTCTGCTAAAGAACAGTTACTTAGACTTTATGAAAAGTGGATGATTTTGGCCTTCTATATGTTTTATTTTGTCTAGGAATGTTGTATTTCAGACTCCATTTTTCCTAGCTTATATGTTGCCAGCTGAGCTTCCTTACAATGAACTGCTGATGAAATTTTTTCTCTTCCTGTTAAAAGAAACATTGCTTCCCTGAGTATGCAACTGGCCTAACATCCCTCCTATGCTGTTTGCTATTTCAAATGATATTGTGATCATATCAATCTGCTATACAATGTGGTCACCTTTTTCTCTGCTGAAATGCTATTACTCCAGCGTGTCATAATGCCAAGAGATGAATGCAAACTTTAAGGTTTTTGGCAGTTAGAGATGTTGATATCTGGCCTGTGTTGGGCAATTAACTTGGATCAGACTGAAGAACTCTGTGGCCCAATAATGCTGATTTGAATTCTGGAAATTATAGACTGTTAGAGTGCTACTATCATGACAAGGGAGATGGAGGGCTCCTGGGATCTACAGGCTGTGTAGCAGATCATCAAGCAATAGAAAATCTGGTACAGCACTCATTTGACAGATAACATGAATATATAAAGCATGACAATCAGTGCTTTTCTGGAAAACAAATATTGATGGACAAACAAAATGAGAATAACATGGAACAGCCTTGTTTCCAGCCTTTTAGAAGTAGATTGAAGAAAACAGGGAAAAGAGACTGTGGAGACAGGTGAAAAACACATGATAATGATTTACTCAACTTGCTTCACTAATCATATTTAAAACTAATAGATTGAAACAAAGTATCTTGTATGGAAGAGCTCTCTTGTCTAGCAGTGGAGGATGAAATTTAAAAAAGAACACAGAGAAATTCGAATATGCCTGTTTTTTACTGTGAAGTCAATCACACATTGGGAAAAACTGTTAAAGGAACAGAACATTCCTAATTTCTGACATCTTCAAATCAAGAAAAGATTCCTGCTTGGAAATCATGCATTTACACAGCTAGCACAGGCATAAAGGAACAGTAGCTTGTGATAGAAGTCAAAACAACTGACATACAAATCCCAAATACAGTGATGCTCAAATTTTATACATCCATTCTTTCATGAGCTTACTTTGAATAAGACTTTCAAAGCTCCTTGTAATAGATCTTGCTATAAAATTATACATTCTAAGTGGAAAAGATACTCCAGGAGAATGAAAGAAGACAGAAGAGTTCTCTTTTCAAAGCCCCAAAAGAATCAGTTTAGCCTTTGAACCCAACACCACCATGGAGAGAAAAACCCTTATGCAGGTGAAAAAAACCTTTCAGGAAGCATCATATTCCCCATTCCCTTGCAGTTGTTGTAGACAGGTATAAGTCTAATGTTTAATATACATAGGTTTAACTGAAAAGTGAATTGGCCAAAAGGTATGTACACACACATAAATTTAATTAATATTACATTTTGTGATGCAATTTATGAAAAAAAAAGAAATATATGAATGTATAACTAAGCAGCATGTTTATATCTTCATTTGCTTATTTTCTCTAAAGATATCATAGAATCACCAAAAAATACAAGGTCACATTGGATCAAAGGACATTATCTTGTTCAGAATGTCATTATGGAAGAAGCAGGAAAAGCAGCTGTATTACAAGTTGCCTTTCCAGCTCTCATAAACAAACTATTAATGGAGAAAGCCAGTCCTTTATGGTACATTACAGGAGCAAGGTCACCTGGGAAGCCATAAAGCCTCACTGGCTACCCACAAGACCAACTTGATTAGTCCTGGTAACCTTCTGCCCTTGCCAAGGCACTGATGGAAAAACCAGTTTTTCAGGAGGCTCTGACCTGGTGGTCAGACTCTTTAGATGAAGTTACACAGAGGAAGTGCCTCAGATTCACCTGCAGCACTAAGGCACACACTGCTGACTGCTGGAATTACCAGGAGCATTATAATCACGTTGATAATCACAAGTTCTCTAAACATGAAGACAGCCTAAACTCAGAGTCGGTGTCAAGACTTCTGTCAGCTAAAGAGGAGCATAACTTTGGCACAGAGACCAGGGAGGAGGTGTTCTTGGAAATAACCTGTAAATAACATGTCAGACACTTTAAAGCATTGTCTTCACAGTACCCATGCTTTCAATATGGGGCTAAATTACAAACTCTGTGTGTTTGCCCTGTACTGAATCCTCTCTCATATTCCCACGAGAGCAAGAAGCAGTTTGACTTATTAAAACCTAATTAGCTCACTGCAGAAAACAAATTACACACATAATATAAAATGTATTAGAACCCAGTGCAGTTTCCTTCTATATTATTCCTTCTTTCCTTTATTATGATTGTGTAATCAGCTGCATTAGAAGTTGATGGCATGATCAATAGAATGGTCACTGCTGGTGACCACTTCACTGCATCAACAACTGGTCACTGTAAACTTGCACACTGCCAGAACCTCATACGAGAAGGTGACATGGAAAAGAGGGGGGGAATCTCTAGGTTGTAACCAGTTCTTCCACACCAATTTGGTTTCAGATTCTCTTTATTGCATCCCATGTGCTAGTGAATAATGAGGTTCTTTCTGTATTTACCAAAAGCTCTTTGAAGATATTTTGTTTGTCATCAATCTATGAAAAGCCCTTTGAAGTTCTTCCTATGTTGGTCATGGTAAAAATATGGTATTTTCACCATGATTGTCCCAGTAGAATTCTACAAATTTAGGCACAAACAATGAATAAATGGATGTGGTTTA
This sequence comes from Geospiza fortis, assembly GCF_000277835.1. Classification (NCBI taxonomy): domain Eukaryota; kingdom Metazoa; phylum Chordata; class Aves; order Passeriformes; family Thraupidae; genus Geospiza; species Geospiza fortis. Next base: position 174,306 of record NW_005054343.1, on the reverse strand, counting down.
TTTTATGAGTTTTGGGGGTTTATTTGTGAGAAAGAAACAAATACTGAATAATGGTGAGAGAGCACACACATCCTTTTATGGACTTTCTGTGTAACTTCTGACTCTGTCCCCAAATTTGAATATGATCTGGGGCATCTCATTTAAATTTATGGTGCTGCAGTGCTCTAAGCTGTAAAGAATAAATAGCTCCATATCAATAACTGATTAGAGGATGTTAGTTATGTTTAATTGTTTGGCTTTCTGTTCTTCAAAGCAGTCTGCACTTTAAAGTGTTCCCTGGATGTACCTCTAAAGATAAACCAACTGTGAGTTCAGGAAATCAGAACCTATATGAAAATGTCATTAATGTTACTTATGGACTTTGTAAATGTTTTATCTGTAATAGTTAAAGCTGTCACCTGAAAGGAAATGCCTTTTTGCACATTCCTATAAATTCTTTTATTTAAAGACCTATACAATTAATTTAAAATTCTAATTATATACAAACAAGGGCACTTATTTCAATTTTATTCTAAAACAGTATAAAATTAGGAGAGTTTTTAATTTCGGCAATTAAAAATTTTTATTTCTGAAAATTAGTAATTTTGAGCATTCAAGTAAGCATAGATGTAATTTATGAAATCATTCCTCTTATTTCATAACTACTATAGATAAGGGCTTTTCTTTGACAAAGACTAGAATAACTGAAGTAATACACACAATTTGCTCTAATTCTCTGCATAGCTAAAGTGAAGCAACAGATTTATATATGTTTTAAAATATATATAGCCTTTTAAAAATAAATTTTTCCATTTCCAAGACAGTTTTCTTTCATTTTTCTCCAAAGTATTTAATTTGGTTTCATTTAAGGAATTCCTTAAGACCTCTATGCCTAACTTGAAATATACCAAATGTTGTAGTTAAAGCATATCAACTGCTCCAGTAGATAGTATTTACCTGTAAGCTCATCTCCTTCTAGGGCATATTTAACAACTTTCTATGCCCTCATCACTGCTCTATCCAAACACCAAACCCCTTCTGGTGTCACAATAACATACTCTCAGTTCATGGGAATTCAGCATCTGAATTGGTGAAGAAAAAAAATAAAAATCCTACGCACACTATGTGTACTGAAAAAGGACTTTAGCTCATTTTAAATCATTTATAGTGTTTCAACTTATCCACAATCTCTTCTGGTGAGAATGAGCACAGTGACACCACGTTGTCTCTCAGAGCCACTCACAGGCACAGCTTTGGTTCATAGCATGCTGAAAAGGATGTTTACAGCAACTGGCCAATCATAAATTCAAATATACCAGTCTAAAGTATTTCTGAGAATTTATCACATATTTTATGCATATGAATCTCTGTTTAATATTTTCCATTATACTTTTTATTTGCATTTAAAGGGTCTAATTTCTTCATTAGAAACAAAAACTACTGTGACGTGTGATCATTTTGCAGGTAATACATAATCATATTTCAGATTTAAATTTCCTAGAAGGGAAGATATGCATAGTCCAAATTTCATGCTTGTTCTACACTGCCTCAATCTAACTGATTTATCTTCAAACATTTATATCAGTTTTACATCAGCATAATTGAATAGTTCAATGGTCAGTCTTCTTTACACCTAGAGAAAGAAGCGAGCCCACAGCATTTCTTTTCATGAGTCAAATAACTTGTCCAAGGATTCAGTCAAAGTTCATACTTTCAACTCCACGTGTGTTTATGCAGATGCATGACACACACATTTTAAACAGTTATGCAGATGACAAGAACTGATGTCATTTAATCTGGGCTGAGTTTTTAGCCCCCCAAAAGGCAAGGACACGTGGACTGTTTAATGCAGTCCCATCAGAGTACAGCATGATCTCGACTTATAAGAAATTTCAATTAGTTATTCATTGCTTTCAGGTACTGTAGCCACTATAGCAATTCCACTTTAATTCCATCTGACTTCAATTGTGTTCAAATTATAGTAAAAAGGAAGAAGACAACAAGCTGTAAATATGAAAAGAGACAGAAAATCATTGAGAATCATGCCTTTATGAATATTTGATGAAGAAAGGTTAGATCTACTGCTGGTAAATTACTAGAAATTATGTCCATCATGTGACTCTGTCAGCAAAGGTTAATACAAATAGGTTTGGATTTAGTTGAGATGACAAGGAGGATTAAAAAAGATTTGTCCTGTCCTTGCTGCAATTAGTTTTTCTCCTATTATTATTGCAACAGAGTTTATTGTTAGGATTATGGTAACAGAACTCCCGCTCAATGAAATCATTTTGTTTTTCATAATACTGTGCCACTTTTGCAATAAATTTTTCATCTCTCCTAATCTACCTCTTTATTGTGCATTTGCTGAAGTGGAGATGCAATCATTAACCCATTTCTTGCTGTATTAAGTCTCACTTTGGCTGAAGGAGAATTTTGGATGCCTTCCCATGGGCTGCACTCCTGCCCTTCTCCACTGCAGAGCAGGGAGGAGGTGGTGATAAGGTGGGACATCACACAAGACCCTTTAGACAAAACTGGTGATGACATCTGATCTTGTCTGCACTAACAGCTCTTCTGAGCTCGTGGTGATGGGGAATGGGAAACCTGGAAGCTGTTACTGTACATGCATGCACACAATAAAAAAGGAGGTCTCAAAAATCTCACCCTTCCTCTTACATTGTAACCAATTCAAGCACAAGCTAAAGTAGATTGAAAACTTTATATTTTCTACAGAAAGAAGCTGTTCATAAAACTATCAAGCAACCATGCAAAAGAAATCAGAAGTTTAAGCAAAGTTAAGTTTCCTTCCAAGATGCATTGCAAATTTTAGCTTACATTCAAATGTTACATTTGGTCCCGTTTGCTCTATTTATATTGCTTTAAATACAACATTTTGCTCCTCTGGAGTTGGTAGCTTCTTTGTCCTCTTTTCAATTTGAATACACACTTTTAAGAATCCATGGGTAAAAAAATTTAATTCACCACTTTCATGTCAGATGAAAATAAAACTTTCTGTGTAATTCTTCTGATAAAAACATAAATTAAAACTCCAGAAGTACACAGTATATTTGAAGGGTACACAGAATTGCTAGAAAGTGTTAAAAGTGGCTAGTAAATGACTAATTGGAATTGGCATGTGCAGCCCAATTGAAGGCAAGCAGCCATCCTTTGCTGGTGTCCACTGAGAGTTACAGATACTTCTTACACACTTAACACCACGTGAAAAAGGGAATTTAACACATCAGGAAGCTCGCTGGATAATCAGAACATCTGATCAATACCATTGACAACAATTCTGTCTAAAAGCATTGGGGCAACCCTAAGTAAGCTATGGGAACAGGCATTCAGGGCCTTTGCCAGTGCATTCCCTCTGACCCAGCATTCCCACCTCGTCCCCGAGGGGCAGCAGGGCTCCCTTTCCCGAGCTCTCCCACGTAACTGCTTTCCAGCTGCCTGCTTTCATAAAATGCACCCTTCACAGCAGCCCTGACCCAGCTAAAACCAATACAAATAAAACCCCAAGAACCCCACTAGGGCCACTCTGAAGCATGAGAAACAGGGATTCAGGTCACAGGCATGCAGCCCTGCTGCAGCCACCCTTCTCATCAGCTGCAGAGATTGGAGTCGTGTAAATCTCAGCAACGTCCTCAGCACCGCGGGACTCAGTGGGATACAAATGGCTTCTTCATGTACCAGCCTTGCTCAGAGAGATTTGAGTTACCTGTGGAGCAACTTTCCCACTCCCTGACATACACCTGGTGGTCCTGAAAGACATCGTGACAAATATCCACTCGCCAGATTTAATGCTCTAAAAAGCACCCAGATTTTATTGCTCCAGTTGAAGTTAACTCTCAAAGACAGAAGACAGGGATGCATGTGTCTCCAAGTACCTCAGGTAGCATTAGGGAAATGAAGTGCAATGGAAAAAAAACATTAAACTCATAGTATATGCAACATATCAAGTCAGACTGCTGTTCCCATGTACTGATAATGGCCACCTATCTTTGAAAAAAAAGCAAAAGAAAAAAAAAGCAAAAGAAAAAGAAAAAAGAAAAAAAGAAAAAAAGAAAAAAGAAAAAAAAGAAAAATAAAAAGAAAGACTTGTAAGAAAAGAAAAAAATAAACATCTCAAAGCAGAAATGTACTACAGGAATCATGGATCAGTCTATAAACTTTTAAACATGTTGACTGCTATTAAAAAAATTAAGAAAGAAGTACAACAAAGAGAGTCACAGCTATAAGGTAAAATATGCACAGAACCCCTGGAAAAAGAATTGCGTGTCACTAGGCAGGAAAAATGAATGTTTCTCATGTTATCACTGACTTAATTATGTGTTTAGCCCTGACACCAGGCAGCCTATGAGAATAATTCTATGTATCTTTGCAAGGCAATCCATAGAGTGAGGGTTATTTTAAGGATATGACCCACATTCCAGAAATGCATCAGTCACTGAATTTTGTAACTTTTAACTAAAGATGTGAATATTGCTTCATGATTGTCCAATTTGTCACTTTTTCAATGACTACCAAATGATTCCTCCGAGACACAGTTCCTTAACTTAAGTCTGTCTTTTTACAGTGGTAACAAAGTAAAAATAAAACAACCCGAGGTCTTCAGCTTTAAAGACAACATAATGAGATCAGAGATTCTGCCTGCAAAGAAATTAACTTATGGCTGATTAATGAAAGTAACCTTAAATAGTAGGCATCCTGCCAAGAACAGGATACTATAACAAATGGGTAGGAAATAACAGGCACCTTTCAAGGGGCTAGGGCACAGCCGCCTAGAAATCTGAGCAAGCTGCTTTCAAATTTGATCCCAGCAACCTGGAATGACCAAGTAAGTCATATCTTTTATAATGTCCTTCACAAACTTCCCCCTTCCATGTATTCTATAATGATGTAGATAATGGATTCAATTAGTTGTTGATAAAAAAATGTTACTATATGATAAAATCTCTGCATGTTCTTACAGGAAAAAAACAGAAATAATATTTATTAATAATAAAAAAATCTTCTCAGCCTTATGAACCCTAAAGGTCCAAAAACTCATGATTTGCTCCATTTGACATCAGCAGTATGTTTTGTCTACTGCTGTAATTCATGTTAAGTATCTTAAACTCAATTACTATTGCTCCCTGTTCTCTTTGTCTAGCATAAGATCAAGGTCTAAAGAAAAGAGCTTCCCAAAGACACTTCACTGGTCTTTCTGACTTTTATTTGCTACTTCTTCCAGCCTCAAATATGCTTGGTTTCATGTTCATACAGTTGCTTCTTTACGTATCTGGTCCAGCTAAAAAATGTGCCTTAATATTTTATTCCATAGAACTGCTGACTTTCCTTTGCCATACGTGTTGAGACTTCAAACAGATGAAAACTAATTTGTTAGGGTTTTTTTTTTCCTATTCAATTAGCTTTGCCTATGTTCAGCTTGTTTTACCTTGGTTATTGAAACTAAATTGTCTCAGAAAATAAAAGTGAGAGGCTGAACACTGCTGTTCCTCGGTGCTGTACTTTCTTCTCCTTAAGCTTAAGGAGACTTACTTACTTAATTTACTTACTTAAGTTAGTAATTAATGTTTCTAGGTGCATAAACTATATAGCATGATTAGTTTGGTCATGCCACCTTTTAAATCTGACCTTTTTTTCCCTTCAAAAAGAGTGAAAGCACAATTGCAGAAATATTTTTTGATGGAAAATTGGAGATCAATATAAAATCTAGACATCTAGATCTTGTTAAGCTCAAACTGGTAACAATCCCACAATGTTTGCACACCCTGGTTCTGAGTCATTCACCAGGCACCCATTGTCAGGCATGGGTCTCAACAGAACTCCTGATTCTCTTACACACAGCCTGTGTAAGTAGGCCTGGAATGTTTAGCAATGAAACACGTGTAATACAGACATGAGTGTGCACATAGAACTATTCAGCACTTCCACAGGAGGACAGAAGCTCTAGCTGCTGTCTGAAATCAGTAAAACTATCTATCACAACAGAAGCTGCTAAAAGGTTGTAGGCGATTAGAAATTGATTTCCCTGAAATCAATTAAATCATTTCAATATGGCCAGGTGAGGACAGTAATTTCTCTTGTCTGAAGGAATGGACAATGTGTTATTCTACAAATCAGCTGGCTTCACCAGTGGCTGTCAGAAGAACTCGAGTTTGATATTGTCAGAGGGGTTATATTCAGCTCTCAAGATTGCTCATGTGTGGCTTTGTATTTGATAGTTGTAGAAGAAACCAGGCAACCATACATTGCTTTTAATGTGCTTTCTTTAAACCTAATGCTGGGCACACAAATCTGATACAGCTTGTAATACTATGACATGCTGACAGTGAGCTTTTTCTCACCAACCTTATATTAGCTTCATTGCTTCATTTCCTGTGTAAATGTATACTGTGCACTTTTCTAAGTGCATTCATTACATGCCCTATCTTATGAAAACTAGTGACTTAGTTGCATTTCACCTGTAAAGAACCTAACTAAGACACTAAACAACCAAATGTTTTGTGCTTGTGACCAAAGGTAGGATTTATCTGACAGACACCTACAACTGCAGGAAAAAGTAAGGTTATCCCAGGTTGAATGGACACCTAGGAAGGCAAAAGAAAAATTACTCTGACAGCTTGGGGCTCAGAGCAAAGATGTTAATGGTTTGCATTCCACCTGACAAAAACCAACCAAGTACCACAGAGATTCTTGCAAGGAAACTGAGCCAGGCTTTTCAGAGAAGACAAGGGGTAACAGATCAAAACTGAAACAAGAGATATTTTAACCAGATATTAAAAAAAAATTCTTCCCATGAAGACAGCCAAGTAGTAGAACAGGTTGCCCAAAGAGGTTGCACTGTCTCCATCCTTGAAGGTTTTCAAGCTCTGACTGGCTAAAGTCCTGAGCAATCTGATCTCACCTCATTGATAATAATGCTTAGAGCAAGAGGTTAGCTCCTGAAATCCCTTCCAATTTCACTTATTCTATAAATCTGTGAACTAAAGTTTTGGACCTATTTTCATTAAAGATATTTTACATGCAGATTGTGTCTTTTCAGAGATACAATCTATTTCCATAATAATGTGCAACTGAAACATTCTTACATTGAAGGTAAAAAAGTTGACTTACATCCAACTTCTCAAAGAAGGATGGGCAAGAAAGAAAGAAAGAAAGAAAAAACCCAAACCTTTATTGACATAAACCAACACAGACTGGCTTAAGTTTTCCCAAGTATTAACATTATAATTAGGGAACAAGAGGTTTTGTTCCAACTTTGGGTTTCTCACAACATCCTGCCTCAACAGGATCTCTTGGAATTTGCAACTACTTTAAGCACAAATTGTTCTTCCAAAGAGATGTTGACTTTTGTGGTCTATTAAACAAGCAATACAAAACTGTACAGTGACGCAAGTGCTTCAGGCTAAGCTGAACATAAAACAGCTCCTTTCCCCTGGGGACTCTCTAGAAGTATAGACAAGATTAAAACTAAATTTCAGTGTTTTAGCAATAAGTGGTCAGGAAGAAAAAGCAATTCATACAAGTTTGCTCATTGTTTCATTTCCAGGTGAGAAATTATTTGCCTACCTACAGAGAGATTGAGTAATTGCCAAGGAAAAAATAGAAACAGCCCAGTCTTCTGGGGCGCATGAAAACCAACACGCAGTTATACACCTTTGGATCCTTCTTCCAAAGTATCTCCCATTTACAGAAGGTTGCTAGGGTAGCCCTGGCCAAAGATTCTGAAAAATCTGCATTTCTGTCTGCAGGGGAAAAGGGACAGAACCACACAAGTGCACCATCACAGCAAGGGTTGTTTTAGCCTGCTACAGCCTCCAAAAAATCCTAATGGACTTATAGCTGACTTCAGATGGAGAGAAAAGGGGAAGTTAGAAAGAAAGAAATCTTCACAACACAGTGTTTTACAGAGCAGAAATTCCACTGAGGCTTTTGTTTATTTACCTTTAGACTGTGCTGTTGTGCACTTTTTTCCTCATGTGGAATGTGACCTCCTTTGGTAGGTCATTCCACACTTTTTGGTGTGGAATGACCTACCAAACTCTCTTCTGGAAGGGCAAGTTCACCAAGTATAAGCTACCCACAGCAGTGAAAATTCTGACTTATCTGTAGAAAAGTTATCTGTCTTATCTGTAGAAAAGTTGTCTATGTCATGTTTTGGCAAACATGCTAGATACAAGAACAGTCACCGTTTGCATTTGAAGTGTACAGGTTCTATAGGAAATCAAATGGCTGAATATGAACTATTTACATTAGGATAGTTCTATTCCGTAGTATTCTATGTGAAAATTAATCTGGAAATTGTTAATGTACTGACAGCAACAAAGGGCTCAGAATAGGATGATGTCCCAAGTTCTTAGACATGCTTTGGCCAATTATGTTTGCTACCAGTGGTCCCCATACGTTGAGAAAGCTGTCCTGTATGTGTAGAGCGGATATAGTTAACAACAAAGATTTGTGAAGCTTCCATTTACTTTTTTCAAACATACATCTTTCAGTTTGTGGTGCCTCATATTAACACATATGGTCTTATTCTGCTGTTCTCATTCAGACAAGTCACCCATTCACTTGGATAGAATGTTCAGTTTCATGTAGGAAGCATGTTCAGAATTCATTTATCTTAAATGATAAACAGTAATTTTGGGGAGAAATCCAGCAAGATTAATCCTATACATTTTCTTTCCCAAAAATGCTGGATTACCTTTGTGTTTTATTGTACACCTTACTTCAAACTGTTCTTTTCTTTCTATTCAGATTTCAAAGTACTGCAATCACTTGTGCCAGTTTCAGCAATTATAAGTGTTTTTTCTTCTAAAATATCCTATTTTAATCAATGTTACATAAAGATACATGAGTTTAGATTTCTATTTTATGAATGTAGTAAATTCAATCTCCAGAAAAGACCAAGATGTTGTGTTTTGTGAAACACCTTTGTATAGTCCAGTCAGCAAAGACGTAAACTGTTAAAGACATTATACACCAAAATTTCAACTTTAAAACAAATCCTTTCCACTGGAAGCTCATGCTCAGTTTGACAATTCTTGAAATGTTATTTGGAGATTATAACTGTTCAGTTGATCTCCACCTATGCTTCAGTAATCAAAACAGCAGCATTCAATTTTTGACAAGTGCAATATAATATTAGACATATGCTGAAGTTAACTCTTGTAGGATTCAAAAAGGGAAAAATACTTTCTTTTTAAGTCTTTGACAATTAAAAGTTTTTCTACAGAACAAAAATAACTCTACTTATAATGTAACTTCCATGTTTCAGCTTCTATTTCTCCCAGCTCATAATGTAACTTCCATGTTTCAGCTTCTTTTTCTCCCAGAAAGCACTTTATAACATTGGTCCAGATAGTTCATGCTTTATGCTTGGAAGCACTTTCATTAACTATTTATGTAGGTACAGAAAGCAAGATTTGGTCCATGATAAATAATAAATCTTCAATAGATTTAGCTGGGATCTTTTCAATGAAGCATGTTTTCACCAGAAAATCCTAATTTCTTGAAATCATAGAAATTGATGGAATGGGTTGGTTCCAATTTATTAAGTGTTTCAAAGATATTTTGGAAAGACATTTCCAATGGTAAAAAAACTCATTCTAACATATTTGAAACAAGTAACTTACACTTAACTAAATATATCCAAAAGATCTCCCAAAAGTCATACATATTTTTGGAACACAAAATACTTTCACTAACCTGTGCTAAAGTGTCTTCTGAATTGAAGGTTATAGTAAATTTTTAAGAATTTGACTTTTTGCCCTTACAGAAACTGTCTCAAGTACTGACATTTTCCCCAGGACTTACAGCTACCCTTTACATCAATATTCCTTACTACTATTTACCTTTTCTGCAGAAATAAATTAATTACTTAAGATTACAGAGTAATTGGATCTTAGGAAAGTGGGAAACAAACTCATTCTGTTTTCTGGAAAAACACTGAAACTGTACTGTTCTATACTTCTGTGAACATAAATGAATAAAGCCTAACTCCCAATCCAAAGGTGTGATCCCATTTCCCCAAGCATCCCTGAGCTAGGCAGGATACCCTGAACAGTTTATCCAACAGTTTTTCCAGCAGAGCCCAGAATAAAGTGTGTTTTCTGATCTGGCTAATTAAACTGGGCCCTCAACAAGGTGATGGACATGGGGTGCTTCACCAAAACCTCCTGCTGCTCATGTAGAGCCATCCAGGGTACAAGTATCTAAGGTGAATTTGCTGCAGTCAGTCTGATCAGACTACCCAGATGAAATAAGAAGGGACACGTGGAGCTTCTCTCCCATAATTTCAATGATTGGTAAGAACTGGACAGAGCCCATTCTGGCTGAGTGTTGTCTAATCACAGTAAGTGCTCAGAACCTAAGAAAAGGAGCAGACCGCAGCTAAGCAAAAAATCCAAGCCAAACATGGCACAGAAAGAAAGAATATCACACAGGTGCCAAGCCTGTGCAGCTGAAAAAAGCTGAGGAAGGATCAGGGGAAGGAACAAGTCCCACCCTGCCCCATGTCTGCAGGCTGCTGCCTTGGTCCTTCAGCCTCCTGTGGGCCTGTCAGGCAAATGTTTGTGATTCCCCAGCAAATACAGACTTCAGTTCTAGACCTGTTTTGAGACAAAGCCTCCTAGGATATCACCAGCCACCTAAGAGATTGCCAGGATCTCCCACAACAGCTACCCCAAAGTGATGCAGTCCTTTGGGTTAAACAAACAGAAAAAAAATTAATGATTCTGGACCAGAGGCGAAACAAAGACGATTCCTGTAACAAGGTAATCCTTTCTACCCTGTCTTGCACAATTCCAGAACCTGACTAGCAACTTTTCATATATGATACATATTACATATCTAAATCATAAATATTACAGTTTTTTATGACAGCAAACAGAAGAACCTATTATTTGCACATAAATGGATTCTGAAAAAAAGGAAGAAAAAAGGCTGTACAACATTTCTCAGAGATGGCTTAAAGAACAAGAACTTAAAGAACTTGTACTTTGTGATTTAATTTTAGCATTTATGCAGTTACAAATAACCCGAGGCACTACAAATTGCCATGGTAAGGTATCAAAAAGGCTGAGTCAGGACCAACTGCTGCCATCAAAGACCCTGAAAAGCAATCAGAACAGAGTCATCTGCCCACTGGATGTTGTTTTGGTGCTAGTTCATTTATTAGGGTGCAGGGAACCCAACAAAATCAGTAATTCTGCCAAGGTAAAGTTGAGGGTTTGGCTTAAATTAACAAAGCATGCCAGCAGGTATATAAACGTAACTAAACATAGAAGTCTTAACTGAGCTAGAATTTTAAAAGAGCTCAAGTAGAGAAGTTTTCATTTTATATAAAAAAGGGAGGAAAAAGTAGTGATTTTGTCATGGTGGGAGTTTCTGAGCCCCTCCTTCACAAGGGCAGCAAAGAACCCACTGGCATTTGCTAGGAGACCACCCACAGCACCTACAGTGTATTGGAAATGTCAAGAGTGAGCTGCATGTGAAAATAAAGAATGTATGCCCTATTTCCTATGGAACACCTCAATATGGCATGCATAATGTCTTAAAATTTTCCACTGAAATATTGGCTGCTACCCTGGTCCAATCTGGATTGTCACTCAAATGTCAGGACAGAAAGAGAAAATGCTGGGCTGGGTTTTTTCCCTTGCTTAAGACTTACCAATAATTTTACTGTCAGTCACCACCTTTTTCTTGCCACTAATGGTATTCCCTAAAAATCTGAGAGGTGGCATGAGCAATTCTGAGAGCAGCACTCAGCCCACCCCAGGGTGGGCAAGCAGCTGAGGTCATTACACTTGTGTGACCTTGTGGCAGCTGGTCCCCATGTCAGAGTTATCAGACCCCCACTTCCAACACAGAAACTCAATTCTGGAATTGTAGAATAAGGTACTACAAGCCACACTGCTATCACAATGGTATAAGGAAAGGATTCTTCAAAAAAAAAACAAAGACAAAGAGCTGATAAACAAGGGCACATGCAGCTGCACAAATGTAGCCAGACAGTGCAATTCTTGGGAGTCAGAATATTGCTACTGAATCATTTTCCTGAGAAAAATCTTCAGAGAGGCAGTGGTGAGATGCTTTTATCACATATACACACATATTAATAGTAGGTTATGCAGAAAACGCCACAAGGTAAAGCTGCAAGGCACAAAAATGACATTGTATTATAAAAAGTCCTGGTTTACATTATTTTCCAGTACAAAAAAAACCAAACCACAAACCGTGAAAATGAGATATGCAGGTCATCTGTGTTAATTTGCTGCTCTGACTCAAACCTCTAGATTTTAACACAGAAATGCAAAGCACAAGTTTCCAACGTTCTCTGGTAAGCAGCTGCTTTATGAATAACTGGAAGAAAACCTTTATGCTTGGTCACACCACCAGCAGGAGACAACTGGCTTTTCTCATGTAATACAGGGAATTGCAGCCAGTACTTCATTAAAACACAAGACACTTTGGCAGACATGGATGCTGAACATTGCTTACTGTTCACATCTGTGGGTAAATGACAGCAGGCTGAAACTGTTGCCTTCCACTAAAGAGCAAGTACATGATCCAGTGCAGTTAATCAATAAGATAATGGAATGAATCAATAGCAAAGATTTTTAGGAGGTCTTAATTAAACAAACACTTGCAGATACAAATGATGTCTTCAATCTATTGATGGTGCCAGGGTGAGGGGTTAAACACGAACAAAACCATCAACTTTATTTTACCAGCATCTATTTCTCTGAACTACCACATAGCATTTTGTCCTTTGCATTGGCCCATCACTGCATTCCTATTCATTTTTACCACCACATTACACAGGCAAATTAGCACATAATAAAGAAAAAGAAAGGAACTGAAAAACCCCCTGAACAATTCAAGATGTGATGACAAAGTAGATAATTCACTGCTCTTTCTTCTCTTTGAAAGGTGTGACTACCTAGCCAGAAGTCCTAATAAAGCCACTTTCCAGCTGCAAGGTGTACAATTAGAATAATTAAAGAATACCTAAATTGATAGACCCATTAATGCAGGAGATCTCCATGGGCCTCCTGCACAAACAAGATAAGTCGATATTTTTGATTCTCCCAATGGTTCTGTGCCAGGCACTGTTTTAAAGAGACATCAATCTATGATGTCAGAATTTATCTAATGAACCTTCAAAAATCAATGTCAGGATGGCCTGCTACATGTCTGCACCCAATTTGTCCATTCCCCAAGGGACAATAGGTAAAACAAAAACATTGTTTTGCATTCTGCTATAAGGGAAGGATTCTTTTTAATATTCTGCTGTATCATGGGAGGGATTCTTTTTAACAGATTTCTTGGATGAAATCAAGCACAAATTAGGCAAACATATCTGAGAACCATTTATTGATAATGAGGGATACATGTCTCTACTAGAGAGGAAGAGAAAACTAAGCAGAGAGGGGGAAAGAGAGAAAAGAAAGACAGGGACAGAACCACCAGAATCCCAGGGTGCACTGTTGGCTGCCAACCAGCAGATCTAGGTGAATGCTGTGAGCCACAGCAGCACAATTTCTTCCCTGCCTCAGTCACTGAGAGGGTGTGTGCTCAGGTTCACGCTGCATTTCTCTGAGCTTGGCTTCTCACACATTTTGTCACACACTCCAATACCACCTTCTCCAACATGGCCATGGGGAGAGACCATCCATTAGATTTTTTGGCAGATTCCTTCTGCCAACCTTGTGCCCAAATCAGCTGTCTTGTGAGTGTGTGGTCCCATCAACCCTGGCTGGAATGGGGGAAATCCTGGGTGACATCCTCAGATTAAATCAGGTGGTGAAGATCAGAAAGATGTAGGAGAAGCAATGGTGGGGCACTGATGGGATTGCTGTGGCATGCCTCTTCCAGCCCCAGACCTGCAGGCTCCTTGCCTCTCTCAAGCCTAAGCCTAAGCCTGAAGGCAGTTTGGCACTGGGATAGAGGTCCTCATGGTCATGGGTGGCACAGATTGAAGAGGTTTTTGGGGGAAGCAGCAGGCTGCTGCGGGCAGTGGCAGGCAGGCTTGTGGAGAGGTGAAGCAGGGCAGAGAGAACAGGTGTGGACAGGTAAGGCAAGCACGGATGAAGCAGGGTGGACTGCAGGAAGACAGGATGCAGGCAGGGTGAGAACAGCAGCAAAAAGGACATGAACAAATGGAAAAGTGATCCAAAAACCGGATGGGACCCAATTATGACTCATTTAATTGCTTTCTATATGCTAAGGTTCCTCCCATAGTCCTATCCCCTGAGGATGACCATTGGTTAGTCAGGAGAATTGTGCCCCATCAGCTGGACTTTCCCCACCTCTCAGGAGAGTCACTGCAGCCCAGTGGAGGCAGTTTTCTCTGCCCTGGCTGGCTGTCAGGTGAAATCCCCACAGAGACAGAGGTTCTCTCCATTTTCTAAAGGAGTCCTGCTCAGAGATTGGAATTTTGGCCATCTCCACTCCTACCACACGTGCCATGTGTTAGGGCTCTCAGCACAGGGCGTACAGCTCCTCTAGCAACTTTCCACCGGCTGTCAGAAAATGGATTCTTAACCCACAGTCTGAGAAATAAAATCAGACCGTGCTGAGGCATAAATAAAAATTAAATTGGTTCCTCACACATTGTAAGAGTTGTGAAAACTGCCTGCGACCATCTTACCTGGTCTTGACAATGGTAATGCATGGAGAGAAACTTGACCTGGCTGTAGACAACAAGAATCAGTTTCCAAAGACAATAGGTATTCCAATCCCTGCTATTTTTTTTTTATATATATATATATAAAACAATAGGTATTCCAAAGAGAAAAGGAAATTATGTGGCTTAGGGCCCTCTAAAATTTCCTTTGTCAGGCTTGCAGTACAATGACAACCAGGTGATTGTTTTTTAAATTGCTATAATCAGGGTTCTTAAGGATAACAAGACTGCCTTAGCTATTAATATAATTCTTTTCCTTGTTGCCAGTAGTACATTCCTTGGCAGAATTCTTGTTTACACCTGAGAGCCAGGGTGTTCAATCCCCTGCATAGCTATTAGCTAGGAGAGCCATTTAGCTCTGCTGAAGCAGTTCTTTAAGCTATTTTGTTGTTAGTGTTTAGACTCAACTCATCCTCACTATTCTGTCCACAAAATTCCCTGAAACTGATGTTTTGACACTGTATCAGACAGAAAGCGGAGGTCTAAGTTAGCTTCTCCCTCTCTCCCGTTTGAATAATAAACTGGTCTCTCTAGTTGCTCCGAGGTAGGGCTGCCTCCAGCTTGTAACTGGAGGTGACAGGTACTCTCTAGCAGATGGGCTGTCTTGTAATCTTTTTCTTTATTCACAGCAACTCTGTCTCTTCCTTCTGTTCAGACTATTTACTCTTGTTGGTAGCATGTAAACAGTTAGCTATGCCTTAGACAGTTCAAAGATGTGCTGTGTGGGTGAATTCGTTGTTGCAGGATGCCTGTCTGCCTTCCTGCACACACTTCTTTCAAACATTGCCATTTGCAGATTTCTGCCCAATTAACTGATGGTGACAGAACCCAGACCTGAGCTCCTTGCCCAGAGGAACCTCCCCTGAATTCAGGAAAAGCTCTCAGGAAGCAGAAAGCTGAGAATCACTCTGAAGATGCCACAGTTTCTCCATGCTAAAATGCTGCATTCCAAATATTTAGTACACTTGCAAAACATTTACATTCTTATCTAAGTACAAAGCACGCAATTTAATTCCTTTCATAACACTTGTGTTTCTTGATGGGTTGGAATGAATTCAGGTTTTTTTTCACATATAAAAATTATACAGAATTTTTTCTTCAATGCATGTATTCTAAGCAACTAGGGCAGCACTGACAAACAGGACAGCTTCTGCAAACTACTGATGTCTCATGACATGTTCACTAATATTTCATAATGGCTTTTTTCCTTGCCTGTCTGCTGTGGAAGAGCTGCTGATTTGTCTTTACTCACAGATAACACAGTGGGGCCAAGTTTTCCATTTGATGCAATCACATGAGGACTGCATTTGATTGCTGATATCTTGGCAAATGGTTTTTGTATTTTAATACCAACAATGTTCAACTCATCTTTTGGGAAAACGAACTCCCCATGTAATGAAGTTTTCCTCCACATAAACGTACACTCTTGCATGTTTATGAAATGCTTATTTTTAAATTCTTCTTAAGGCAAGTGAAATTTTCAAATCTGCTCAATTGTACCAATCTGTACTTTTCAGTACAAACCCTCATGAACCTTCCTAGGGAATCTGTTTTTAACTGTATTTAACGTACCACAGTTCTTTTATTAAAATGCAACTCAGTTTTCAAAACCAAGTATGCCAATTAATTTTAAAAGATACTATTCAGCTCTTCAAAGAGATTTCTATAGATACATAAAGTTATACCAGCATGGGAACACAGCACTAGCTGTGCAAAAGGCACCACCAGTTAAATGAGTAATAAATCAGGAGCCATCTCATACATTAGGGTCACAAGAGAAGAAATTTTCCTATGCTTTATAGCACCTACATTTACTCTGATTTTTAGAAGGTTATGTCAAGTTCCCAAATTTTATCTAAACTTGTCATTCTTGTCTGCTGTTCTGGCTAATAAATTAAAAATGTAATAAATAAAAGTCACTAGACACATTATGCATGTTTTACTGGTTAACATTCTTAGGTGATATCATAAGCTTCTCCTCCATCCTTGGGTATTTCCTAGTGAAACTATTTTAATTGATATTTGGGGTTTTTATCTCCTGGGGAATGCCACTAAAGGCCTGTGCCTCCATGGCACTTTGGCAGGTCAACTTGTTAACAACTACTTCTGTGGAAAGACTGAGTGGGACTTGAGCATAATTCAAGTGAAATCACACATTCTTTAAAGGAACTCTTTCAGAAGGCATGTTGCACTCAACACCCATCTGCAGTAACTTGCCCAAAAGTCCTCATTTTACAAATGGTGGGACATGCAGGCAACAAAATAACTCACTCTGAAATGTCTTTGTGAACACATGCCCGAGCAATGACAGTACAAAAACAGATCAGCATTGACAGTACATCATCCCTAGTATTATACCAGAATATTCATTAATAGCTCAGAATTTTTTTAGGAAGCAGTAAGATACTCCTTCCCAATCTATCAAGTACTGACTGGTCTCCATCTTTCTTGAGAGATCTTTGAAAAGCAAATCAAGACTTAAAACATTATGGTGTTTCACTTTTAATACAGGTGATTTACATTATTGTTGAAAATGTTGAACTAAAGCTATAGCCAGACTCAGCATGTGTGCCATGGTCTCTGGAAGCATGTTATAAATGCAATCTAAAATCAATAGCAAGAAACAATTACAGCATCTGAATACCATTTGGGTGAAATAAGCTGATGCTGGTGAAGCAACCAGCAAATGTCTGTCAATACCTGCAACAAAGTATTCCACAGCGTTTGCACAAAGAGGGGTTGAGTAAATATCAATAAAGCAACTCCTACTACAAACAGTAAAAATGATAAAATCAATATTATAAAATAAAAAGGTTAGTACACAGATGAACACTGTGATGTAGACAGTGCTGTGTTAAAGTGTTGCTAAGTTCCTGCATCTCAGTAAAGGAACAGACAATGACTGCATTTGTCCAGTGCTCTGATTAATCAAGAAATCAAAGTATACAACAAATGGTATGCAAACATTAGACCATAGGCATTCATATGAAAATGTATTAATGTCCTACAGCAGGAGGAATCACATATCTACTGCACCTGCTAGTCCCATGCACTGTCAAGAATCCATCTAACTAGCCCACAATATGCCAGCTCTGTCTGCTTAATAGGAAGACCCTCAAGGACTTCACATTTGTACACAGAAAAGGCCTGAGTAAGAAAAAAACCCCATTATTGCAAAATATTTACATTAAAGCATCAAATCCCAGTAAATTCTTTAAAGACCCAGCAACTAAAAGGGTAAAACTGCAAGTGACAGCCCATCTGCAAGATGCTGTCTGTGGCTCTGACCTGCATTTAAAACAGGGCTGCTTAGCCTTTAGAGCACCTAAAGTTGGCTCTGTTGTTTGCATTTCATAGAAACTACTTTTGAAAGTAAACAAGAACCTTTAGTGAATTATTTAGCATACAAATAAACCAGCAAAGAAGCCTAAGTAGGCCAATATGAACTAACTCGATTGAAATATTCATCTGTAAATAACTTTTCAATCTGCTGCTTTCACGTACAAATACTACATGGAACATTAGACACAACTAGCTTCTAGGGATATTTAGGCTCACTGGAGAGCAATTTTTATGTCTACTGGCATCTGTGGGTAGTGATATGGACTGACTGTTAATATAACCAACATAAAATTTATGTGAGCACTCAGTGCAATAGCAACACACTGTCAGACAGCTGGTGGTTGATGCGTAGCACATGCGGATTTTATATGCACTGTGTAAACTAACCTTTGCAGAAAAGATTTAGCAGGTTTATTAGTTTAGGAAATCGCTGTAATTATGGATAATTCATAATGGCCCCTTATCCATTCTGTAGCAATAGCTGCTTTAATTTCGACTCTGTTTCTTTGAGCCATAAATAAGTGTGCTGATATCTTCTGCACAGATGTGGTATTCAACCTGTTCAAGTTGGTTGAGTTCTGCTTGTGTTTTAATGCCAAAAAATAGTAGATAAGCCCATAAAAGGCACTTTGCTTGAAATAAATTAGCAAAAAAAATGAAGCTTGAAAGTTCTGAAACTCTACTAGTAGCTCCTTTTAGGGAGGAGAGGGTAAAACTCAGAAATTTTCAACAAAAAATGAGTGAACTACATGGTCAGAGATCTGACCTGAGATAGAACACTAGATTTGCATAATTAATCACTGGAAAAAGAGATATGTCTGTGACCCACGTGTATTATTTACAATCTATTCAGTTTGCAATGGAGGGTTTGACCTCTGTGAGCCCTTCTCGTAACACTGTGACTTTCCTGCTTCTGTGCACAACTCCAGCCTTCTCTGCAGTACAACACATGTGGTGTTTCTTAACTTCAATTCCCACTAAAATTTTCTGCAAAACTATTCCCTGTGTTCCCATTGCTTATTTAGTGGACAGCACTCTTCCTGAATTTTCAGCTATCCCATGTCTTACTGGCTTGGAACCATCACAGGTCTCTCTGACCAAACCTCCACAAATCCAGCTTTCCTTCCATTCTGTGCCTTTGGACATGGGCATTGTTAGTAGAAACATTTTACAAATAACTCCTTTACTAGCCAGGAACTATAGTTAGCTTGTAGTAGGCCCATAGTAACCACAAAGGCCTATAGTAGACAACATATAAAATCTGCTAGTTTTACAAAAAAAACAAAACAAAAACAAAACAAAACAAAAAACAAATCTGCTACACTTGTCACTTGTGACCCCAATTGGTATCTTCTTTAGACAATGACTATAGACCCACCCAAATAAAAAAATATTATTTGAGTTGTCTTTCAGAAAATGCTTAAGATGGTTGATAAAGCAGCTTGAAATATCAAAGGATCAGCAAGTGTAGAAACAAATAAAATCCAGATTCTCCTGATTCCAGTTTATGCTTCTTCCTTTCTTGGAAGAACCCTAGATTAGCATGGACAGTAAAGAATTCGGATACTGAGCTTTGCAGCAGATCACTAAGCACAATGGCTCAAGGTATTATTTCCTTGTGTATAAAAGGCAAAAATGTGGAGTGCTATGGAAAACTATCTAGCCTTGTAAGGCTCCTGCCAGAAAATTACTAACACATTGCCTTTCCAGGGAGGGTGCATTCAGATTTTATAGTAACCTTGAAAGTGACATTAAATGACATAAATTCACAGAGTATCATGGCAGTCAGTGGAGCACAGTAAATATGCCCTGCTTGGGATCAAGTCAGTCAAAGATGAGATGCTTTTCCTGGATTGTACTGTTTCCCCATCAGCTCAATTTACACTGTGCCGGAAGAATGTACCAGCCAAAGCACTGGACCTGTGAGTTTAGTATGGATTTTCTAAAAAGATTTACCTTTTTTTTAAAGAAGAAAATACAAAAGTTTAAGTAGCCTGCTTGCAATCACCAAGGAAATACAGAATAATCACAGTTAACAAAGGGAGATGTAGCAATCACCATACATACTGAATTTCAGGTTATCTAAGCCTATCATTTTCAATCTCTTGATGACAAATGACCACACCATTCTACTCATTTCCACTCCAGTCTGAAGAGGTATTCATTGTGAGATCCAGACTTCAATAATAAAATGATCTTGGCTAAGCAATGTTTCCAATCCCTTGAATTAATACACAATTTTTTTATAAGTGTATGGAATACAGTATTAAAAAAAAGTCCTCCAGTGCCCTCTGCAAATTCATGAGGTATTAAAGCACAACTACTGCTTTAACACTATCCAAAACATAAACACTGCAGTAATTATGTACCTTCTGGGTAGAGGCACTACAAAAAGAGAAGTAAAACATGAAACAAACATTTTTTTAAGGAATTCCTAGGCAGTGACAGGAAACAACTGTATTTTCCTTATCCAAATCAGAGCTAAGATGAGAATGGAAATGGGAGAGATGAACTCCAAAGTTGGAAGTTTTGCTGTCAATGCAAGACACCTTTTGGCAGTATCCTCTTGCTCTCTGGGCTCTGACTAATATGTTTTGAATGAGATAAAAGTTCCCGCATTAGCATTCAGTTCAACCAACAAGAGCAATTGACTATAGAATGGAATTGCTTTGCCAATGGCATATTGCACATAAGCTGAGTGAAACTGCAAATCTCCATGCCAGAGGAAAATTTGAAATTTCCATTGCTTTTTTTTATATTGCATTTATTTTATCAAATAATTCCAAATTGCAAAACTCAATCTGATTTGTATAACTGAGCTGACACAGTTGGGTTTTAGTCACCAGAACATTGGGCTGTTTTCTTTGTGGTGATGTTCAGCTTGGTGGGACTTATGGTAGGTGAGCCTGACGTTCACCTTCACACTATAGTTGACATCCCTGGTGGGATGAGTTGACATCTGCCATAATTTATTCAGCAATCATTTAACTCCTGCGGGCCATTACACAGCTTTATCTTATAAAGTCCAAAAAACATCAAAGATATAGTATTTTTGCTAAGAAGCTGAACAAAATGAACCAAATATGAGTTTGATCTACCCTTCTAGAAGGTGATTTCAAGTGTCACAAAATTAATTTTTTATAAAAATAATAAAAAACTTGAACTTAAGATCAAATTCAAAAAATAAACAGATTTTTGTTTGAATAAAACAGAGAAAGTTATCATGGGAAGCTTTAGCTTTGTAAAAATTGCACTTTTTGGTGAAGAAGTATTTGACCTTAATTTTGATTAGCTCAAATGCTTGTGACTCAGCGAAAGTATGGTAAAATGGAGAGTCAGACACTGCTGTGCTAATTCTTACAAAAAAAAATTCAGAGTATTTGCTGCATCTTTATTATATAATTCCTATGTTTTTGACCTTAATTTTGATTAGCTCAAATGATTGTGACTCAAAAGTATGGTAAAATGGGGAGTTAGATACTGGTGTGCTAATTCTTACAAAAAAAATTTCACAGTATTTGCTGCACCCTAATTATATAATTCCTATGTTCAAATAAGACAGGAATCTTGATTTCTTTAAAAAGGCTTTACTGTTCAAGATTACAATGGAAATATAAACCCTACCTGCTCAAAAATAGAAACTGAAGACACATTAGAGATGATCTTAAAGAAGCCAAAAATATCCAGCGGGGGTTAGGCCGGGCCTGAAGAGGGAGGATGACACCATCTCAGCAACAGTTGTGAGATAAACTAACGTCTGTTTAATCTGAAATTGTAAACTCCTTTTTCTCCTGACATATTTCTTACAGTAAAACTGTTCTCTAGGTACTCCAAATTTCTGTAACAACTAGAAAAAATCAGAAAAAAGCCTTACACTAGGCTAAAGTGACTACACACGATTCTTAACAAATGCAACACTTGTTACAGCCTTGGACAAGAAGGAAGCATGTAAAGAAAACAAACCACTTGTCCAGGCTGGTAGTGCACAAGAGAAGACCTGCAAGCCATGGAAGGCTTGTCTGAACAGGTACCCTACCACAAGGGGTGGGCAAAAGGAAAGAAAAGAACCAAACAAACAGCAAAGGATAAAACAGTGCAGGAATGTAAGGGATAAGATCCAGCAGGGTAGAGATATTTTGACTTAAGCCTAAAAAGCATTCTGTGATGAGGAACTTGAGACAGGGCAGGGGCAAGGGAGAAAATAGATTTTGCCATTTTGGTTTATTAGGTTTACTTTATCTGTGCTTCAAATAAATTACAGCAATGGAGAAACCAGCTAGGTATTTGCTAAATAGTTTGAAAGTGCTGATAATGATGACCAGTGTATCTCACTGCACAAAAGTTTATTATGTGACTTGTCATTACTGGGACTGATTCCCCCAGCTAACCGAAATTCTAATTCTTCAGGGTCTCCAGAGGAGGGCATTATCAAGAGGACAAAATGCCAGAGCAGCTCAAGAAAAGGGTGACTGGAGGAGTTCATGTGAGGAGGAGGCCAAACACACCAAGCCTCACCTTGCTCAAACCACCCAGGCAGTCTGTGCCCAACACTGCGCCAAAGAGGCAAAGAATGAAAAAGAAACTGGAAATGCATGGAACTTGCAGATTGGAAGAAAAAAAAGAAAACACATGGGAAAAAAAAAATAATCCTGAGCATGTGGGATGTAAGAAAATGTATGGTTGACAGGTTTTTTAGTCCCTCTTCCAAGGGTCAAAATTACTTCAGAGACTGCCTACAAAGGGAAGTTCCTTACAAGTGGCTAGACTGAGAAGAATAAGAGAAAAGCGGAGATTA
Organism: Geospiza fortis; assembly: GCF_000277835.1. Lineage (NCBI taxonomy): Eukaryota > Metazoa > Chordata > Aves > Passeriformes > Thraupidae > Geospiza > Geospiza fortis. The sequence goes on along the minus strand of NW_005054343.1, from coordinate 151,495 downwards.
TAAAGTAAACAAAATAGAAACTCAAGCACATCATCTGTCTTTGGTTGTAACTCACTTCTTTCCTGAGAAATAAACTTCAAATTATCAAACATGAATAATGAAACAGAAGTCACAAAAGAGTGACTGAATTCAAAGTGGTCTTCAAGGTTAGATTACATCACTTTGTCTTAAACAAACAAACCAAAAAAGCAATAAAACTACCATTAGCTTTCTATAAAATATTTTTAAACTGCAAATCACTTTTTTTTTAGAAAAAGAAATGCATTTGCAGTAAGAGTTAACACAGTTTTGAACATAAGAAACAGCAGTTTGGCACTGATTTTTAGCACTTATGTTTGACTGTAAAAGCTAAAGTACAGTATTTTTAAAAGCAGAATGTATTTCTTAAGTCACAAAGTCTTCATTGGATTTGCAGATGGGGACCTCTATTGGTATAAAATAATTACTAAAAAAATGACACCTGGAAACAGACCCATTGGCTCCCACAAAAATCACAATGGCCAAAATCTCATTCTCATTACACCAACGTTAACAATACACCCACTTCAATTAAAATGGCAGGAATTAGCCCAATCAAACAAAATTAATATAAGAATTTTGTCCAGTTGCGAAAGATCAAGTATTCTTAAGGAAAAAAAGCTACAAAGAAGAGCTAATATACTTTGAAGTGAACCTTCTCATGCTCATGCCTGGGGCCCTTGTGTGCCTGTGCCTTCTGTGTATTTTTACTCCAGCCTCCATGTAACCAGGCAGTGTTCTGGCTTTGGACTGACATCTCTCTGTGCTGGGCAGGATTTGCAATCCTTCATGACTATCTATTTGTCACTGCAGGTGAGTGGTAGCACTCAGGCTGATCCCCAGCCACTTTCACAGTTACTTATCTGTCTTTATGGATTCTTCCTGTGTGTCAAGTTGGTGCATAACAGCATTACTGTCAGGGTGACAAAATTGTCCCCAGAGTGTCACAAATGACTCCCTGGCCTTATGGCTGCAAGCAGGTAGTAACACATCGACACTGCCTTCCTCAGCTCATCTTTCTCCAGCCCTGCCTGTGATTCTGCACACACAATCCCCTCTACGGATGGAAACCTCAGCTAAGAATTCAGGCACTTCTAATTTTGGTGCTTTAAAATTACAACCAAAAAAAAAAGAGAGCAGAGTTTGCTTTCAGAGTGAAATATTTTTCTCTGAAAAGTCTGTTCATTTGCTGTATTAATTAATAGACTTTTAGGGGAAGAATACGCTGCAGAATTCCTGTTTTCTAAATATAGAAACCATGATTATAAATTCAAAATAGCGGCTAAAAATCTGCACACACTGATTTTTGCTAAATTCTATACGCTATCCATGCTTTTAATTTTTTCATTTATTTTTCTGTCAATGAAAGCCTGGGGTTTTTTCCCTATAATTCTGTTGCATTTTTTACTTAATTGTATTCTGCACACGGTAACACCTTTTTTAAAACAACGCGTTCTCCAGTTCAACATTGGTGTTTATCTGTGATAAATTTAAAATCTCATTTGACAAGTGCTGGTATAAAACCCTTTTTTCCCCCCTCATAATGTAAAATCATTCCAAGGAGGAAAAAAAAAAAATTGCATCAAGCCAAAACAATTTATATATTATTTGAAGAAGGCTAAGAATCTTGATAAATGTAGAGAAAAAAAAATGCAGCAGCAGCAAAGCTTGTTCAGTAATCTAAAAACTACTTAATGGTCATACGCTACAGTCTAAGATTTGGTGATTCTTACATGAACTGTGGTTTATGAAAATAAGCTGTTTTAAGTGCACTGTACTTCAATTCTTCAAAAGACCCTCTAGGTAACTGTTTCCAGACACTGACAGCGGACAAGACTCCGTGAAGGAGTGTTCCTGTGTTTCTGTCCCTTCGTCACCTTGCTATATCAGCTCATCTCTCCATGCCTCAGTTTCCCCAGCTGTGAACTGAAGATTGTTACACCAAATTTTCCTACAAAAATGCCAAAAATTCGCAGAGTAGTGAAACTAGTCAATGTTAAAAGTACACTGAGATAAAGCAAAAGCTTTTTTTTTGGGGGGAAGATAAACGACCCAGGGTGTGTGTGTGTGTGAAATGCATGGTCAGGCAGTGCTGCCTTGAGAAATGCAGCTGGACCAAGGGTACCTGACCCTCACTGACACTGCCAGAGCTGAGGACAGGAGTGCTCCCACCAACACGTGTCTGGCTGTCCCTGCACACCCTCCCCACCCCTCGGACCATTTGTCCTTCACCTGACAAACACACATTGTCTGAGCTCTCAGATAGGTTCAATATGATTTCTGACACTGGAAAAACAAAGCTAAAAGCAATTTAGAAATACCTGCCCATGAAGTCAAAAGGCAAAATATCTAAAGCTTCTCCTGGAATCTCTGACCTCAGAGGCTGACATGGTTTGATGGGAAATTTAATGTAATAGTCTGAGAAAGCCAAAAGGCCTATTGTCAGCAATGAAGTCTGAAAGTTAGCAGAATTAATATAACTGTACAATGGAAGTGCCCTCGAGGGACAAGGCTGCAGAACCAGGGCAGAGGGAAAAATGACTTTTGAAGTCATTTCACTATGACATTCTGTCATCACCGCTAAACGGAAATAAAAAAATCATCTGAATCACCACATGCTTCAGTGTGTGTCCCTTCCTTATCTAATATAAAGTAATAACACTGACGTCCTGTGCCCCACCTAAGCTGGGAAGGGGCTCTGCAGGGACTTCAGGAGCTCCATTTTGAATTGCTAAATGCAATAAGAATAAATGCAAGTGGGAGTCTGTTTAGCAGAGAATGATGTCTGGTCTGTAGCCCATCAAAGCCCAATAAATCTCAATGCTTCAACAAGAGATGAAAATGGTTATCTCATCATTTCAGTGCCAGGGTGAAATTTTCTCTGAGCCAGAGTATTTTTACAGATGATTTATGTCTGGGAAGGGTAGTTGTTTAACAAAATGGCAGATAATGATAAATAGAAAGCAAATAGAAACAGCAGCAAGGGAGTGGTTCTTAGTTGCAGCAGCAGAATAAACAATATACTTACATAAAGTATATGTCATATATAAGTGCCATTATTCTAAATCCTATGACTTATATGTTACTTGGAACATCACATAAAAGAGCTGGTAATATGATTTACAGGATAGGAAATTTAACATGTATGCAAGGCAAATAAGTATCAAAATTCTTCTTTCTGTTACATTTCTGTTAATCCCACTTCACTGAAATTACTCTGGATTTACAATTCTATAATAAACAAGAAGTGTCTATGTGTTCACTGGGTTTAATACATTATTATATTAAAAGGAGAAGGATCAGAAGATGGGCTAATTTTGATGTTGTTACAAATTTATTTTTAACCACAATACTTATATTGTCTGTGGGCTAAAATACAAATACTGTTACAGAAAAAGGAAAGGCTGATGCACACACTATCTGGATATGTTTTTAATAAAGTCATCTGAAAACAAAACTTTTTTTTCTCTTAAGTTCTGGGTTTGGATGACATGATAAAACAAATATTCGTGGAGTTAATGATGAGAAGAAAATGCAGCACAAAGCAAACTGCCTGTTTGAGTTTTTTGAATTAGAGGTACTGCAAACAATGTCAAATTGGAGATGGAGATTTGAGGTCAGGGTGCTCGGTTTCAGTTTCTTTTTCTTTTTCTGCATTTTTCCTGTGGCTGTACACAAAGGAAAAAAAAATCTAATTACAGTTTTAAATGCCCAAAATGCCATGTCCACCAAAAGCCCGATGCTCATTAGTACTAGTAATTAACTTTACAACTGTCAACACAAACACCACACAGGCTGACAGATAGATAGTAGCTCTGAGGGCGCTAATAAATCCGGAAATAACAACTTGACACGCAGATGCACAAAAGGATGCAGGTGATAAAGAAATGTTGACATCAAATCTAATTATCTTGGAAACGGCCAAGTCCTGCACAATCCCCAGTAATGCACTGTTATTGCTGGTGATGAGCCCCACTGGAACGGCTCTTAACCACAGCCTACAACGGAGCTTTTACAGCCCCTTGTCATATCTAGTGAGGACAATATCAAAAAGGAAATTATGAGTGTCATGACCCCTCCAAGTCAAAAATCTAGTGATGAATATAGGCTCAGCAAGGCATAGCAGATTACCCCCTTACGAGTTTTAAAGCCAGGATGATATATGACATTTTTATCAGGCACTTTCTCAGGAATGTCACCAAGAGGGAAAATAAAGGCCCTGAAAAGAGACGACTAGGTGAATTATGCAACTGTAATTGCCGATCATAACCTGATATGAGCTGAAATTGCTCTGTTTTCATATTGAGATAGCATAAAATAGTCGGGAAATGCAATGGCTTCTTAATGTGGCCTAGATGAGTCTAATATTCTGATCATTTTTCACTCAGCTGCTAGGTAAATAGTGCTTCTTTAACACAACCACCGTGGCCCAGGGCAATCTGGGGGCCCAATTTTACACTTGAATTGAGAAAATATGTGTAAACTACAATTTTTCATATTTTCTGCATACATAAGAAGATGAAACATCTTTATCATGTGTATTGTCTGGCTGAGCTTATACAAAATATTAGTTTATCTCTCCTACTTTGGTTTATTCCATAAGCAAAACACATAGATCTAAAGGACAGGCAATATTCTATATACAAAATAGGTCCATCTTTTATGCAGCCTTGCATGAAGAATTCTACCATTTTGTTTTTGAAAAGCTGGCAATTAGCAAGTGTAGATTTTGCAAAATAAATTACAATATTCTAAAATCCTCACACTTTCCTGCAAATTGGTGTTTAAAAAAAAAGGAAAATAAAAGGCCATAGAAATATTAATCTGTACAACATGAGATGCTATTTTAAACAATAACCTCTAGGAGAAAGGGAAGGTGAAGGGCATTTCTTTATTACCATGCCATAAGATAAATTTATTTTATCATAAATCTGCTGCATTAAGGGGTTCATAAAATAGATTTGCTTAAAAAACAAAACTGAGTTAAAATAAAAAACCCTCAAATCAACCACAAAACCCAATGAAACAAAAAGCATGCTACTACCCATTCTCAGATAATAATCAGCAATAATACCTGGGGCAGAAAGGTCATAAACCATACTTCCAAGACAGGAATAATTCATTGTACTACTATGTGTTTAAGAATTAGTTTGATAGAGTCACTATCTAGACTGTGAGATATTGTCTATCAATCTGACCTTCTAAAAATGAGCCCACAGACTCCCACTTAGATCAAAACCTCTGCTTTTATGATAAGCAGTGTCTTTGTTATGATGGATTTTAGGACCAGGCTTATGATGAGTGCAGCACCATTTGCAAAATATGGAAGTGAAATAACAAAAACTCTTAAATAATTATGTCTTTAAATTTCTAGACAGATTTTTCCGGCAAAAGAACTGAAAAAAGCAACCCCATTTTGTTTGCTTGCTTAAGAGTCAGTTCAGAAATAAACAAGTACAAAGGAGATTAAAAGACTGAAATTTCTTTGTTTGCATTTATGTTATCTGTTCTTAGTTCCTATATATCCACCTTATCAAGGTGCTCCAACACTAATTGCAGAGCAGCACTGACTAGCAGCAATAACCAGCACTTGGAAAAATCCCGTGTGATGCTGGTGACTGCAGATAAGAGTCCCTTAACAAACTTGGGTATATCTGCATCAACTTACTTCCTACTCCCTTCTACATTTTATGCTTCCTAGAGGCTGATATTTTGTACTAAATATCATAGCAAAGTGATACCTCACTCTACAGAGAGGCTTCAAGCACAGATGATTTCCAAAGGCTCCAGGGTGTGGGATATACGGAACTGAAAATAACACTGAACACTGTGATACTTCAGTAATCACACAAGTCTTTGTAAAATATTTGACTGGAAACCAGAAGAGGATTGAAATATAGTTCCTAGCAATTAATACTGTGTGATCTTAAATGTGGAGTTGTTCAGATCTCAAAAGAATTTAAAACTGCAGACCCATCCATATTTATTACATTACCACTAACCCTATTATGAACAGTCTTTATGTAATTAACATACCAGCAGGGAATTTAAGAGGTAACTTGGCATTAATTTTCAATCCCTATTCTCCATGAATTTGGTACTCAATTGTAGTGATAAATAGAAGACACATGGTTATGATTACACATTTTCTGTAATGATTATGCACCACAGTAGAAAAGACCTCATAATGCAGCACAGGCTCACAGTTAGCAAGGAAACCCATTTACTGCTGGATTTTCATTCTCTTCCAGTAATTCCGAAAGTCAAGTGACCACTTTCCATTTTTTTTCCTTTTTCACAAGACCTGTTTAGAGATGACTTTTCCCACACTCAGTGGCACTTGGCAGAAAAATAACTTCCAGCCTTCATCATTCCCCCCTGAAGCCATCCCCATTGAAGGTGTGTTTATTCCATCTCCCTGTCTCTGTATCCCCCTTCCGGAGAGCGGGCGCAGGGGCTGCAGCCGCTGGTGTTGCTAAGCAACTCAGCCACAGCACTGCATCACCAAGTACAGATTGCTCCCATCATTTTCAGCCTCACAAATTTGGGAGCTGGTATAATAATAGGAAGTAGTATGGATAACAAAACCATTATCCATAGACCGGTAAGTTAGCAGATGGATCATAAGAGCTTAAAAACAAAAAAAAAAGCTTCTGTAACAAGAACCCTGAACAATTATTGGCAGTATTATTTTTCAACCTTTTTTTTTAAAAAATCATTACAGCCTTCACAAAGAAGTTTAAATACTCACTAGGTGTGAATGCAAAAGTATTTTTGAATTATGATGATTTTTTCTGTGGGTCTTTCTGTGCAGGAGAGCACCACAATTACCGGTGCTGCCGGTAAAGAAAGCACAAGATCTATTAGTAATCAAATTTCAGCCCAGATTTTATGGTTAGTCTAACCGAGTTAATTTCTCTAATGTTAGCAATTCATGGAAGAGGTCTCTTGTGGCAGCACAAACCTGGGATCCACAGCAGCTGTCAGAAGAGACTCTAAGGAATTCCTTATTAGCCAGAATGCAACCAGGCAGAAAACTCATTACACAGTGCTAAATATACTTAATCACATCTATTAGAGAAAAATGAACTTGATAATTACAACAAATAACTAAAGAGCAAAAAGTGTTCATGGAAAAACCCACACCAGGATGGGTAAGAAGAGGGGCTGCATACTGACTGTGTGGGAGAAAGCCTTGCTGGAAACTCTTCTGATTCTGATGGAAAATGATTACACCACAACATACAAATGATTTAGGTTCCCCTTGAAAGTGAAGCATTTACATTTAATAGCTTACATAAATGTAACATAATAAGTAAATTAATTGCTTGGATTTTAAAAATTAATTTGGAAAGCTCTTCTGAGAGTTGAGACAACAACATCTCAACATGCTTTTTTGGGGAAAGGAAGTCTGCTACAGACATTCACCACAACAATGGTAATTTCACAATAGCTGGTACTTCACTGCAGTACTTAATACAAGTGCTCAGTCTTTCCTTGTTCTGCAGCCTTTATTTTGCTTCAAATGGGGTGATGTGGTCCACAATTTTGTCCATCAGGCTATCTGTATTTTAAAACTGACAGTTTTAAACTAAAGCTATCAGACAATGACCTCACAATGTAATTAGAGGCTGAAGCCAAACATAAGCGTCACATATCTTACACAGGCACTCCAAGCAGACCTGGATACCATCTGCCAAAACCTCCCTTGCTCTGTCATCCAGAAGTATCCAAAGTCTGTCTTAGTTTTATTTGCACTTTGCCTAGTCAGTGCACATGAAGTATGGGCACTCTAAAGTTGCAGCAATTGCAAATCCTGATGCACAGACACTTGGAGAGCACAACAGAGCAGTGACTGCAGCTTCATATCTTTAGAACAAGCCTAATACCCAGACTTCTGTCACTTCATACCAAATTCCTCTCACATCTTATGAAAAGCAGTTAACCTTTAAGCAGATCCATGAACGTGGAGTCTTTTTGAGCCCAAACTTTATTTAAAATTCTTTCCCAACTATATATGTCCTTAATTCAACATCAGTGAAATAAAGAAATCAGGCACATTGAAATAATCAAATAAAATCTGAGAAGGGATACTCCAAGGTTTTCATGTAATTTTGACTTTATTGGAAGAGGACAGCTAAGTAATGCATGAAGCAAGACATCTGGGTTTTCTTTTCCTATTCAGCCATAGAACATTTTCACCTTCATTTCTATTAAATACATTAAAACACTGGATAGCATCTAGCGAAAATAAGACAAACTCTTCACAGTTGTATCCAGATAAAGAGAGAATGCAATGGCCACGGGAAGTCCTCACCTAAAGGCTGTCAAAGACATAGAAAACCTCAACGCTTTGCAAGCCAAAGTGAGGGACCCAGGTAAGTCCCACGTGAAAGGTTTACACTGCCAGCCTCCTCTCTTCACCTCATTCCTTTCCTCCAGCTGTCATGAAGAGAGGCAAGAACTGCATAGTTCCATTTCCTAGGAACATAACTTAAAATGGTGGAAATTAGGAAACAGGATTTGATTCATTGTGTGGCCCAACAGCAGTGAAAGATCCGAAGTCTGCATGACAGTAAATTAAGAGCAGATGGACAAGACTTTGAACTGATAGAAGAAAAAATTTTTTACTGCTCCCTTGCACTTGTTTTCCTTTGTTTTAGCTGATTCTGCCTTCTCTTGGTCACTTCTGCTGTCTCTGTATCATGTCAGAACCAGTATTTTACAACTAAAACAAGGCAGTAACTACAAAGCTCAGGCAGTAGCCACCTCTCAGAAGTTAAGGACCACATATACATAATTTTTAAATATGCTCCTTCCAATGACTTACACTTAGGGACTGATGTTATTTAAAGGAAAAATGTAAAAGGTATTCTAGAAGAGTCTAAAAATTGAACATTTTCTGAAATTTTTTTGGTTCTAAAGTTTACAGATCTGAAGATGCTCTTATGGAAAGAAGCAACTGAGCCTTGCAAAAATTACTGACTTCATAAAGTCTATTATTTAACCTATAAATCTAAAGAGTGCACCTTACTACAGAGAATGTGTGGTATTCCTCTGTGTGAATAAAAGTATCAGAACTCACATAATTGCTTCCTCTGTTCTGTACCTCTATTAAATAATTTGTTTTTCTTAGTACAAACTGAAATTCTAATTTTAGGTTGTCAGTCATAACTTAGCATATACATCACACCATACTGAAATCAGAATTAATACACACACATCTGAATTGAATTATGGGCACAGAATGGTACATGAATTTTTAAGTTATTTTTACAAATTTCTACTGCATTTCAACAGATTTAATTCCCACTTAGTTATGCCAATACAATAAATGTCCAGTAAGTTTGAGATGTGGAAAAACAAAAAGTTTTTGCCTTCAAGCATCCTCTCTCCATTATTTTTGCTTTCAAGACTAGGCACAGTTCACACTGGCTTGCTGAATTAGGTGAACCTTCCACCTGAATTTTTATAGCTGTTTCTACAATCTTATGGCTGAGATACTCTTTACCCTAGAAGGTTAAGTTGGCAACACAAATATAACATTAACTACTATGAACTGAAAGAGGGCTATGGTAGCAGTGGTAAGACAGAGAAATGAAACCAGCAAGGTTTAAGGGCATAAAAGGCCATGATCTTTCTTTATGTGTACAGAAAACGGCTACAACCACATCAGAATTTTATACAAAAAGTAGAAATTACTGATTTCTCCTTTCAGAATATCAGCCCTCCTGTCCATGGTTAGGAGTTTGGACATTAAAACCTGGCTCTGTAACATTTCTCATTTACACAGTATGAGCACTGAGCATAGACAATCCACAAGTAAAATTGTGCATTGCATTGACAAAAATGGAGGTTTAATATCCTTTTACAACAATCATGTTCAGGAAGGCTAAACACAATGAGAACATCATTAAATACCAGATTTCTGCTTTTAGTGTTTTGATGATAAAGGTACATTGCAATCTTTTCTGTCCTGCCATTCAACAAATAATAATAAGCCTTCCTCACTTAAAACAGAAAATGTATCAAATTTATTATAAAAGTTCATTAGCATTTACTGAGAACTGAATTAATAGAAAGTTTGCTTTAGAATTAGTGTGTTAATAGTATATGAACTGCAGCTATCTCCTTTTAAATCCAGATAATTCTTTCAGGGATATAAATTCCCATTCTTATTTAATTCTCTGTTGAGGGCCTTATAGATTTTTTTTTTCCCAGGGAAGTTTTTTCCATTGTGAATTAAGAAAAAAAAATCTGTGCAGATGTTTACAGAGCAAGTTTATTTTGAGAATAAAGAACAGTTTGAAAACTAACAGAGAGTGATGAGCAGTGACAAACACAGGAACAGAGGAATCATTCCTTTTGCAATTCTCATGGACAGTCCAAGGATGCCACAGGCACAAACTTTTGCTAAGCAAAGAATGTTGTGATAGCATCAAAGGCAGAAAATCTGATTAAAATGGCTAAAACAGAGTTTTGTTGTTCCAAAGTGTGGAAAATCTCGTCGCTCCAGATGTTCCTAACTTGGTTACGAAGCTTTCCTTTGTTTCTTCCTATTTTGCAGCACAGGGCTGCACCAAACACCCTTGAAAAATATGGAAGAGTTAGGAACAACAGTGACAAGCAGAGCAAGCAGAAGCAGCACAGTGTGGGGACAGCTGCAGCAGCTCGGGGCTGGCAGGGGATGGAGCACATGGCTGGCACTCAGCAAACAACAGGGACAGCCACTCCACACCACGCATGGGGGATCTCTCCGTGGGGCTCCACCACAAGAAATGACAAGAAGAACTGCATCTATGACTTTCTCTAATGTTCATAACTCAAAACCCACGACCTTGATCACTTTAGCAGATGGTTTTGCTCTGCTGTAGTTGCAATTAAACAGAGTGTGCCAAAGTGAAGAGCAAATTACCCATGCTATCTATCCCAGTTAAAAAAATCTGCAGTCTTCCAGTATCTAGTGGGACAATATCCAAAATTCTTCAGCCCCAGCCCATGCTGGATTGCCATTATATTTTATGTCAGTCAGTACTTCAGAGAGTCCAAGACCCTTGGCATATGTTCTTAGTTAACAAAATGGAAAATTAAACTTTGTAGCAACCCCCTGCCACTCCCAAAATAAAAGAAAAATTCTATTTACATCAATGAGCAGGAAGTCTGATCTTCCTGTGCCAGCCAAAAAGCCTGCAATATAAGGACATTTGGCTGAATAAAGGAATTTAAAGTAAGCAAACTAGCCTAAACTCAAAATCCCACATTTAAGGTGCTCAGGAATATTTGCAAGGAATATGAATTTTTAAATAACCTCTGATATTGACAAGCAGAAGTTTATTACTTTTACAGAGCTTTTATGCCTGTTCAAAAGGAGCTGACTTTTTGAACACATTATCCTCATGGAAGAAGTGCTCCTGAATTTCTTCAACACACAGAAAATACCACAATCACAAACCCAGTATATGCACAAACAAGTAAAAAAATGGTATTGCAATGAAACAGGAAGAGGTACCTAAAGACTGTGGCATTTTCAGTAATTAATGACTGTGTATAAGACCTCATGAAGCCTGAGGGACTGAACAAGACAATGTCTGAATATTAAACGTAGTCTTTGGTTCTCAGCTACCAGAACAAACTTTTCTCTGGGCTACATTGAAAAGGAAACATGAGCAGCATCTGCTCCTTGGTTCTCCAGCACTGATGGATTTGGAATAGCAATGTACACTAGTTTCTACAGATTAAATACATGAAAACTGCAATGAGTAGAGTGGAAAAAATGATAATTGAGAGTAGATCCGAATATGAAGAAGATATGTAGATAAACTACCTCGCTGGCAAACTCATGTTAGGTTTTTTACAGTCCAGCTGGCATGAGGCAAACCAAAAGGGGGCATTTATGTCAGAGCCTGTACAACAGGAACAAGGATGCTGATATGGTTTCTTTTTTATACAGAGCTGGGTAAGGAGATCAGAGAACACTGGAACGTTAGCCAAAACAATTTATCCAGCTGCACTGTGTTTCATCACATATCAATTTTTACTGAAAGAAACCCATACAAATTTAATCAGTTCTTCATATGGTAATATTTAACATTTTTCCCCAAGTTGTTTGATATTATTGTTTTCAAAGTTCCTTTTCCCCCATCCTCGAAACGTGATGTGTGATAGTGGTGAACACAGGAAAAACATCTAAAGCATCCATCCCTGGCAAGACTGAAAGCCTCATTTACAGTAGACTCAGTAATAAATGCACTGGCGTCTGTGTCAATTGACTGTCTCAATGAAGAACAAGTCACCACGGGGAGCAGCACAGGCAGCCTCCACATTTCAACTCCCACATCCCCATCCCATGCATGTTTGTAGCATCAGTAGAAATTAAATTACCCTAATAAACCTTTCTGCCTCCCCCCTCCCCAAGAAACAGGATTATTTTCCTGATATCATAAACCACATGGGTTTTCCTTCTCCTTTTTTTTTTTGAAGGCTATCATATAGCATTTGTGTAGCACTTTTAATTATTTGAAAATATATAATAGAGTGGAGACATGGATCCCACTTATATAAATGCCTATTAAAAGGCCATTTATTCTCTCAGTAACCATAAAACGTAAAACACCTCTTAAAAGAATATAATTCCTTTGTTTCTAAGCCAAACACATATAATAAGACAGCTTGCTCCTTTTAAGTAAATAAAAATGATTTGTATTAAATAAAATGAAATATTGTAGGCACTATATAATTTAACAATAAGACACATCAAAGTATGCATTACTGTGAGTTAACCCGTGCCTCAGAGGTGTTGCAAGCCAAATTCTTTAAACGATCCAAGAACCATGTTGTTACAGAAAAGCAAAAACCACAGCACGTCACAAACTATTGGTCAGATGAGATGTAAAACCAAGTTCCTAACCATTTGTGGTCACTAAAATCCCCTGGCAATTACTGTGCCCATAGAATGTTGATTTTGCCCAAACTGGAATGTTTTTAATGCACAAGTTTTATGGTCTATTCCTAATTTCTGCAGGGAGAAGTCCCCCCTGTCTGCTCTGCACTCTGCTGTGTCCAGTCCTCAAATGGTTGCAAGGACTGTCTTGCATGTGAACACATTTATCTGGATCTCTACATGCTCTCAGTTACAGCCCACTAAAATGGGTGAAACTAATGGGATTTCTTGGAGGTATTTGATAGTGACATTTGATCCATAGTTTGTAACACAGTTTCAAATTCCTCAACTATAAGTATAAATACCATGATTATGATGTATATAAATCCAAATAAGATGATTCAAAAAAATGTTCATTATTGAGAATACACTAAACCCCTTGACAGAACACCAAGTATTTTTAAAAACACAGCAAGAATAACGATCACAGAAAATTTTATTGTTTGTATCAGTTTCATATGGATTTACACCACCACATTGCATCCATATTCCCCATACAGGAACTGCTCTGTAGTTTTGATTGCTCTATTTTTAAAAAACGTTTCAGTGGAAGCACTGTAAGCTGAATCAGAAAGCTGATGAGTCAGTACAGTTCACTGAAAAGCAGTTTCCTCTCCAAGAGAAACATTTACATGTAGTGTAGCTTAGGTTCTAGCTGTGCCAACTGTCTTGTAGCAAAAAAAACCAAAAAACAACCAAAAAGCCCTCTGTCTCTAGCAACAGCAGTAATTTCTTTTAAAAAAATACACCACACAGTAAGGAAATGGACTGTAATCCTACTGGTTTATATCACCTGTGAGGAGTGAGTGAGTGAGTGGTGGCCTGAAGTGACACGTGAATCAAAAGCTGAGTTGTGAGTTAAGAGAACACTGACACCATCCCATAAAGAGAAACCTCTCCAAAACAGGACAAAACTAAAGACCTTCTACTGCACCTGAAGCCTTCAGCATTTCAGCTGAGATAGTGGGGTCACAGACTCCATAGTTACGGAGCTGCAGGTGTTGGGAATCCACCCTACAGTCGGTCCCAAAGTGCACCAGGAACGAGCTGAGAGCTCAGGGCAGAGGTGCTGGAGATGGGAAAGTCCCTGCTTGCCACAACAGTTGCACATTCCACCCACAAAAGGTCCCACTAACAACCACAACCACTTATTCTGTGACGCTTGAAAAGCTTTTTAATAATAAAACAATCCTAACTGAAAAGTAATGAAGCATAGGGGAGTTTATCTGAGTAACTGTGACCCCAAAACATTCTACTTTGTTGATCAAAATACACCTGCCAGGTGAGTAGGAAAACCAGACACCAGCATATCATCCTTTCCATTTTATTGTTACAGAAACAGCAGAAAGCACATTAATGCATTTCAAACATTTCTATCAAAAAAGCCACATTAAATAATAAGTTTGAGGTGATTTTTTTTCATACTGTTATGTCAACAAAAAAATGACTGTGTTTATGAAATTCTTTCTTGTAATGTTAATGAATAGTTCTGGACTTTTGCTGCTATCTTGCAAATTAACATGCACCTGCAGTTTCCTGTGGCTATAGACTTCACCACCAAAAGTCATATGGCGCTACAATAATATTTAATAAACACTTTTTTATTAACCTGTCTTCCATCCACAGTATTATTACAGCCAATAAATGTTACAAGAAAATTATTATGTGGCCTAAAAATTGTTATTAATTTGCATTTGATCGACTCCATGTGTCCACAAGCCTTACAGGACTGCTAAGTGCTTCTAGCACAGAGCTGAAGCTCTTCTGAAGCAGATTCACACCCATTCAAAAACAAAAGGCAATGCCCATTGAACAAACAGCAGCCAAATCCTCCTTAATTTCATTGCTCCAGGCGTGCTGGTGAACTATTCACACTGATTGGCATCGTTCAGTTTTCAATAAAGGATTTGCTGAAGTGACAGATACTTGTGGAAATAAACTGCCAGCAGATTTGCTATGTCAGTAATTATGTAAAGCTACAGATGTCGAACAATAGTGCCCTCCACCAAGATGTATGCCATAATATCAAAAAAGTAACCTGGCATCTGGTTTCTTTATTTAGGTACTTTTCTTAGGGTTTGGATCTTAATTTTTTACAGTTGACAGCAATGTTATTTGAGCCAGTCAGTGGCATCTGGTTGCTGGGGGGGTGGAAAATAAGGGGGGGGGAAAAAAAGGGGAAAAAAAAGCAGCTCTGTGCACTTTAATTAATTGTGGAGAGATTACATGGTCTTCCAACCGTGTAGTTTGTCATCAGAGCACATTACAGATTTATATTAGATGTTTCTCCACAGTGTCAAGAATAATTAAAAAGGGATAGGAAATTATGCCAGCTAGCAATGCTTTACATCAGCAGTGAAAGTTTTATATTTATTACAGCCAAATAATTTTAAAAGAAGATGTCAATTTTGTAGTTATACTGTGCAAGGAATAAATATTAGGTGGGTAAAGCAGCCAATACATTTCAGCTGCTTGAATAATGAGAGGTTCATGTTTAATCTATCAGACCTACCAGAATTGGTGTGACATGTCAGTTATTAATGAAGCAGCATCCCCTTTTCTCATAAAAACATCCTCTCAATACAATAACTAACATATGTTTTTCTTTTCTTCCTAAAAGGAGCTCTGCCCAATTTCTCCTTTTGATTCATGTAAGAACAGACATGCCTACTGTACACAAATTCTTTTGCTCAATTAATTTGCAATACCTTTGGTCTTGGGCTGTGCTAATAGAACAGTGCTTATGTGTACTCAAGCTCTCAATTCACTCATCATAAAGGGCCACATTTCTCTCCTCTCCTGCGCACAGACTCCTTTGTACTTGCAGATGAGAGAGGGTATGGACCTGAAGGCAGTTTGCAGCCTAAGGAGCAATCTCCACCCAAATAGTAAAGGTTTCATTTCTGTCCTCATATAGACTCATTCACAAACTGCATTCCCCAAATGCTCTCAATATATTTGTATTTATTTCATGCAGTTTTATTTCAAGGAATTTCTGTTGCTTTAAGCATTCTGTATTAAAAACCAGTGCAAACAAGTCACTTCCTTTTGCTATGAAATAGCTTTCAACCTCTGAGCTCAAATGGAGATTTTCTGTCGCACATCAATGCCAAAATGAATTACTAAAAACAGCTGTAAATTGTCCCCTTTACCCCGTTCTATTGTTTGTTTTTTTTCTGAAGCACAATGAGAAAATAACTTCAGAGAAATTACTACACATAATTGTGATCAAATGACTTGGCCCTTGCTGTTGTGTTTGCTGAGCCCAAAAGAGGAAACAAACATGAGTTTGTTTTCATGAGTACAGTGGCAGCTTTCCCATTCAGTTCATCTCTTCCACTGAGTTACATTTTATAAAGGTAAAAATGCAAGAATTCACATCCTACTTCTACAGCACCACCCAATTATGGTCAGAGCTCATGAATCAAAGAGCTGACCATGAGGAGGATGGAGCATACAAGGTGGGCAGTGAGCCCCAGCAGACAGAGCTCTGGACTGAGGCTCCCAAGAGAGTGATGCTTCTCCTTGGCATGCCCAGGATGGCCCTGAGTGAGTCTCTCTTTCCTTTATGGTTGTGATTCCAGAAAGGACCAATCATATCATTTCATTTCAGACACCTGGGCATCTGTTCATCACCATACATTATTACCCCAATTAGAGATGAAAGTCTATATGTTATTACAACGTGCATAGATTTTGAAAAAAATACAGTTAAGCCCTGTTTTTCATTCTTTAATTGCTCTGACTTCATTTGGGATGCTTAACCATGCAATAGAGCATTGCTGGGTTAAGACACCACACAACTTTTCTGCTTATTGAAGCTCCTGTGCCATGTTTCAGAATTGTTCCCTAGCAATGGACACCACTCCACCTGCTTTTGCTTGGTTTTGTTTTCTGCTGAATGATCACTTCATTTACACTAGAAAACATGGCAATGACAATTCCATAATGTTTTGTATCTATAATGAGTCCATTAGAAAAACTTAACCAGTGTGAAATTTGCCTAAGTGGTGGTTCCCTAAACACTGCAAAGCTTTGCAATGGAAATTTCTATTTACTGCTGGTTTTTAAGCACCTTTTAAAATGTGGCTTTTCCTGTGTATTTCCAAAATGTTTGGGAAATTACCTGTCTAGATGCCCTTCCTCTCTTTTTAATATGACCACAGCAGCAAACTGCTGCAGCTGCTCACAGAAGAGGGCCCCAGGAGAACCAATACCAGTCAGTGAGTTAGATCTCTTTCTCTGAAGCCAGACTATTGGCATTTTTTTTTGGCACTCCCTTCTCCCTAAGAGATGAGGAAATATTCTGGGCAAAGTCAGGTAATGGCTGTGGAGAATTCTCAAGAGACTTGCTCTGATTATTTTTAGGCTGATAAGGAATTTGATTGGATTTGGAGAGAGAAGATGGGAAGAAACTGTTGGTCTTATCAAATAGGATCAGATTTATTTTAAGATTATTTGGAGCACTGAGAGCAAGCTATAGTAAATAAAATATGAACACAAAAAAAAGGAGGAGGAAATTGTTCACAGTGACCTACTGTACTACATACTGCATTTCACTTAGCTGATGTCTTGCAAGTGCCAGTCAAAACAAAAAAAAAGTTCCAGCCTCCCTCACATTTCCTTACATGACTACATGTGCCACTGACAATTCAAAGCCTTTTTAGTCTTCAGAGAATTAATAAAAATACTCCAATGGATTTGAGAGGTGCTAAAGAGGCAAAGAGTAGATATTTTCCCTTGTGCCTAGACTCAAATGTCCTTTTATTTTGAAATAAAGAATAAATTCTCCAATCTCAGTACAACTCCTTTGTCATAAGAGACCACCTGATAAAAAACCACTTCTAAGAGGAAAAGATCAGCTGTTTACAACTGACAAAGCTTTTGCTTCTGAATCAGTGTATGGCTCATGCCCATATAAATATCCAAATGGTACTCCTGGAGAATTAAACCTGGACCTCAGAGTCTCCTGAACTCCAGCTTCCAGCTCAGGAACAGTAATATATCTAAAATTAATGCTTAACACACTGACTTATCATTTCAGATTCAGGGACTCAAATATCATAAATGTGTCTGGGAAAACAATCTCCCCACCATGTTACTTTGTCCTCTGAGCTACTCTTCCCCTCCCTCTCTGCAGTTCAGTGACAGGCAGACAGCAAGGGCCATTAGTAGAGATATGACTGGTACAGGAGCTCCTGCATCCTTTGATGATCTGCTTTGACCATCTTGCATCATATTCATTAGAGAACTTTTACCCTTTCCATTCTGTAGAGGGTGAATATCTCCATTAAAAGTCCTCTGTGATTACCATCAATACTGGGGAATTCATGATGTGCAATGTGGCTTCCAGGTCTCAGACACACAGAGATGACAATGTTCAAATTTAATGCTTCGATTGCATCAATATACAGCTGCTTTATGGTCAAATCAATCCACTGATTAACAATATTTTATCATTGACTTGAAATTTTGCCCATGCAGAACACAAGCAAGCCATATTAATATTTGCTCTGATTTATCCTACCCTAATCAACACTCAGCTGCCACTTATTTTATCTACTGAATATTTAATAACTAGTATTAAAATAAAAGGGCATTATCAAAGCTTTGGATATCTTCCAAAGCATATTAATTTCTTATGACACCCAACCAGCTTCTCTAAAAACATGCAGAAGCCATTAGTTTGCATGAAATCAATGAAACAGATACAGCATAATCATGGATATTTTAAAAAATTATTTTCCACAGCAATGGCTGCCTTATTCCCACCTGCCCTTTGCCTTTGTAAGGAGAATAATCTAGAAAAAAAAAAAAGAATCACATCTTTAGGTTCCTAGTTAGGTTTACATTATATATAATGACCTTAAGTAATTATTCCACTTCCATCCCACTCTGCAAAACATTAGTCTTAGATAAAGACTAATCATGATTTAAAACTACTTTTGGGATATTTTGAGGAAGACATGTTGGGTGTGGAAACATTCCCAAGCCACAGACATATTTAAAAGGGCCCTGTAAGAATGCCAACACAGTTTTCAGACTTAAGGTATTAAACACGTTGTAACTTGTGCTACAGAGGGATGGTGAATATTAGCAGGATGGTCAATAGGGTAAGAAACAAATCTTACTTACAAATCTGCTTTCTTTTACACTTGTATGTTCTCTAAGCAACAGATGAATTCATTTACAAAAATATTTACAACTTAATTTAAACTGAAAAATATCTAACTATAATCAATGTTGTTGACATTTTCACTGAAATGAAACAAATGAATCAAAGTATTTTAATTATAAAAATTAAAATCATTCATGCAACTGCCAAAAAAATGAGGTTTCTTAACTAAAACCATTACACCAGAAATTAAAAACCTCTTTCACACAGATGTTTCCCAGGAGTTAAAAACATGCCTGGGCTGCTTACTGCTACTGGATACCCAGTTTCTCAAAGCTAAGCTAAATCCACTGGACTTTTGGAAGAGTATTTTTCATCCCTCTTCCAAGAAGTGATTATTACAACAAAACAAGTGAAATATATTTTTAATAATGGTAATGCATTAGATATTATCAGAGGTCTTTACCAAGACCATTTGTCCTTGATAAAGGATACTTTTTTGTAGAACAGAGTTACCACCACTGGGGTTACCATGGGGTGATCATGCCACCCCTACCTGTTCCCAGCTCCAGACAGGGCAAATTTAGGCACACACAACTGAAGTTAAACAGAGAGGATTTTAAAGTCTCCTTAGGATCTGAAATCATAAGCAGTATACTAATGATTCTGCAAAACTACAGATTTTGGGGGTAGAAAAGTGAAAAATGCTTTTCTTTTTCAATCCACCATATAAAATGGTGACATATCCTGAATTTTTTTTTGTGTGTATGCCCATCAAAATTTGACCTGGATGCTTATCACCTTTTATATCTGTATTTTTATAAATTATTTTCCTTCTTTTACTGTTCTCTATACCACAGTTGCCAATACTCTAGTTGTATGCTAGGTGATTTAACATATGGTAAGAGTTTTCTAAAAGACTTTGGGATCCTTGGGGATAAAAGGTGCTACATAAATTTATTTATATATTTATATATTTATTTATTTGTATTTTTAAGCAATGAAATTGTGTGGCCTCTATAATACATGAACATCTAGATGTTTGCAGACAGCATTTTTGTTGCTGTGCATGCCTTATCATTTTGTTTTCTTGAGGAAGACACACTAAAAAGCCAAAATTTCAGTTAAAAAAACCCAAATAAAAATAAATTAAAAAACATAACCCCACAACCCACACATTTATATTTCAGTCTGAAAACCTGACGGACCCACACTGAATTCCCAGTAAATCCTGTTCTAGACACTTATGAAGAAAAGCACAGATACAAAGGTAAATGCTAATTATGCATCATAATGTTTAAAGAGGGTTTATGCTGGATTACAAAATATGCACAAGCACTTCAGAAGTAAAGAGCTTTATATTGTATTCCTTGATTTCAAATAGTCTAAACATTTTAGCATTGATGTGCCTTTCCATTCACAGCCTTTGCAGTGCACCTCTTGACCTTTCAGCACTCAAGAGTGGGGCTGAGATAACTAAAATCTGGGAAAGGCAGTAAAACACCGAGCACATAATAAATTAAAGACTTGGAAAATTGTGGTAATAAGCCCTTTGGGGTAAGTCTCTTTTAAAGCAGTAGCACTGTTTAACAATTCTTGTTTTATTTAAAACTTGTATTAAGCAGCTTCACCTACTGCTTAGATACGAAATGTGCTTCTGTTACAGGGATGTAATTCTGTTTCAATGAGTTTCTGGCTTATTTCATGATGTCTTTAGATCTTTGTCTAAATAAAAAGACAACAGTTTGGTGAAATGCTTAGTCCCATATACAGAGAAAGGCAAGTTACTCCTTGCACTGAACACTGTTCAAGGCATGAGGTTTAATGAAGAAAACCATATGAATCAGTTGACTAAAATGAAAATTAACTTTGGCAAGGAGTCTTCTGGGACATCTTGTTTGTGCAAAGCCATATATGAATGGGAAGCACAGTTTCGGTCTAGATCTCACCTACACTCATTTTTAAAAGTGAATGCTATCTGGAGAGAAGACTGCTCCCACAGAAAGGAAGAGCAACCAACACCTGGAACTGCATTATGGAACTACCATGGTAATGAGAAAAAAACAGAAATTACAAGGAATACCTGACACCTATTAATAACATTTGCATGAAGCCCTTAGGGAATCCAAGTAAGTAATGAAAAAGACTTTTTCATGGAAATTTAGGAATGCGGAGATGGCAGTCATGTGCATGCACAAACTCTGGGAATTCTGCTTTAGACTATGGAATTTGAGAAAAACTGAGGCACTGGAAACCTGAGACTATTCTTTAGGTCTTTAACATCTATCTGAGGGGAGGCAGGAGACATACATCTGAGGAAAAGACCCAACCAAAAGCTCCAACACTGAAGCCCTTGTTTACATGCACTTCATGGAGGAGTTGTAGTTACTGCTACAAACCTGCAGTGGATAAGCAACCAGCAATTTTGCAACACATGAAAATCAGAAATTAATAACTGTTAAATAACTTATAAAAAACCAGTCCCAGGTGACTGTCTAGTCTATACTTCTGCAATGGGGCAGCACTGATGTAATTATCAGCATTCATGTTCTCAAAACAACTGATGTGAAAACATGCTAAAGGTGTCAGTTGACAAATGATAGCAAACATAGATCAAAATGAAGCAAGCAAATTGGCAGGAAAAATGAGTGACTGAATTGCCTGAGGGATCACACAGGTGTTAGATATATGACCATGTGAACAGAAATGCATACAAGTATTCACACAGAGCATCTTTTTACCAAGAATATTTTTTATCTCTTCACCATTATAAAACTGTCAACTCATATACATTTATTAGCACTCTAAAGGAAAAAAAGCAGAATGACTCATTGCTATTTATTAGCTTGATATGTTAACTAGCAAAAGAGAAAAAAGTCCAGATATATTAAGTATGTGGAGACTGCCCACTCTTAATAACTCTAGGATATCTTTGATCTATGTTAATCTCATGTTATTGTAGTAAGCATGAAGGACCATCATTCATCTCACATGAGCAAGGCACTCTTGCATGTCATGATAGATTTTATCAAGAAGAAAATGAAGTCAAAGGCGGCTGTCAGGGCTCTAGGGTTTTGAGTGAGTGGAGAACCTCAGAATGGGATTTTTAACTTGCAGAATTTGATGGAGGAAGGAAAGAAATTTAATTATCCACTTTACATACACAGTACTTCATTGATCATCAAAAAGCTTTCTTCATCTAAATTTGCACAGGAAAAATTCTCACCCAGGTAGTATCCCAGGTAGAGGGAGCTTACAAAGTAATCAACAGCAGTTCAATGCACAAATGAAACAATGGAGTAGTTTGGTATTGGCAAAGATGTTCTTCCATTATTCCTTTTAAATGTTATGGAGAG
This sequence comes from Geospiza fortis, assembly GCF_000277835.1. Classification (NCBI taxonomy): domain Eukaryota; kingdom Metazoa; phylum Chordata; class Aves; order Passeriformes; family Thraupidae; genus Geospiza; species Geospiza fortis. The sequence continues at coordinate 129,066 of NW_005054343.1, read as the reverse complement.
ATGGGATTTGAGCACAGCAGTAAATGCAGGGCACGAGAATGTTGACAGGATATTAGAAGGAATCCTGTGGTGGCAAAGTCAATGTAATTCTCATCACTCCAAAGAAACAGGCCTATGGTATTTTCTGAGCAGTGAGTACAAATAATATTCACTTTGGCTTTTAGCACAGCAGCGACTGGCAAAAATAGAACAATTCTTTCTAATATAAAAGTCATAAAATGGTATATTTTCCTTTTTTTAATTTGGCAGGCTATGCTAAAAACACCCAAGATGTTAAAATTAGAGGTTCATTTTTCCTTTCACTTGAGTATCACTTTGGGGTTTTTTCACTAGCCAGTGTTGCTTTACAAGATGACACAGGAACATTCTCCCTGACAAGCAGCAGATACTGAAGGCATTCCACTCGTGCTGAAGTTAACCAGGAAAGTACCTCACTGATCATTACTGAGAGGAGTTACTGTCCCCACTGTCTGCCACAGATTCAGTACAGGTCAGGTGAGCATTAGCCTGTGACTCAGTTTACCTGCCAATGCTCTCTTAGTGCTGCTGGTAGCCTTATTCCAATGCAGTTCCCAAGAACAGTTTGCACCAGGGCTTTAGAAAGTAGCTGTGCAGGTACTCTGAATGTTAGTGAACCTTTGCAGCTCACAGATTGCTCCAGGAAAGCAACTAAAGCAGGCCTGCAAAGATCTAGAACTCTGATTGCTTATTTGCATCAAGTATCTATATTACACAAATATCTGTACCACAGTCTTCTGAACTCATCACTAAATGACACTGCTACCTAAATATCAACAATGTGAGTTACCCTGACATTGTACTAAATTCCTCCAACTGGAGCAGTAAAAGCATTTGGACACTCATTTCTGCTATATAATAATATGTTAAGCCTGCACATTTTTGGGTTTTGAGGCTTAGGCCTGAATATCTATATTAGAACTAGTCCTTTTTACCTTCTTTTACCTAATGTATTTCAAGATTTCAAATTATTAAAAGAGAAACTGTGCATAGACAGAGCAGCTGACATCCCATTGGTAAGGGTCTGGTTTTAGCTCTGTGTTAGGCTGCAAGAGAATGTGATGGGCAGACAGCTCTCTGTACCTGCTGCACAAGAACAAGCTTCAGCTCCAGCCACTGTCTGCACAGAGGACAGTGCACAGTGGGCTTCCCATCACACCACCATGTACCTGCCCTCCCCAGAGTCACAAGTGCCAGAAGATTAGCAGGAGAGAAAGAATATGTGTTGAAATGATGATGAAATTAGAGGTCTACACATACATTGTGTTCATACTACTAACGCATACCCCAAAATTACATTAACTAGGAAAATAGGTCTATATTTACCTGTGGATGCTTGAAGACTTCCTTCCCTTCTCCACCCATGTTAAAAAAACCCCTAAACACGTCAATTCTCCTCTTCATTTTCCCACACTAATGCATTATTGACTACAATGTACGAAACTTGCACTTGCAGTCTAACCCACTATTACAGCACCTTGTATCAGTACTTTAAACATTGCTTAACAAGAAAAATATGTCAATATACAATGAAAGCCTTCATTTATGCTTTCAAATTGAGGAAACTGCTGCAAGCTATGTTGTAAATTACCCCCAAGAATGTGTAACTGGGCAAAATAAAGAACAAATTTTAGTAACTTCAGACGTGACTTGATTAATAATTAGCAACACTTAACAATATATTAATTTTATCTCCTTTCTATTCCAGTGACCCTTTCAGTTCTGAGCAACGTTTGCATATGCTACCATAAATCATGTCTCAGATTTGTCAACCAGCTTGGAATAGTTTTGTTATTTGTGAAAATTACAAAGTGAACTCCTGATTCAAAAATGTTTCGATAATGTGGAACAGGGTAGGTGTGAGCTGTCTGATCTCAGCTTCACTCCAGTCTCTCTCAAAACTGAAAAAGAACTATAATTAGTGTCTATGCAGAAGTCCATCACTTCAATAACTGATGCCACTGACTGGTGGGGCCACACCAAACTGATCCAAACCAGGTCCTAATGCCAAGTTAGCACTCTGCCTCAAGCAACTGTCAAGTAATGATAGATTGGACAAATCTGATTGCTCTATCAAAACATTCATCTCAAATCTTGATTAGCAAACCTATTGAATTATGATTAATTCACGAGAGTGCTGCTGACAGATAAGGTACTTTATCTGACAATGTGTAGTAGTTGCTTTGCCTGAAGCAAAAAAAGCTCTGAAGCTGCTGGTAAAATAAACAGTATCAACTACAACACACTGCAAAGGATAATGAGGCTACACACACATTTTAATTTAATAAAGGCTCATCTATGAGGATTTAGTTTCAGCCACAAAAACACAGGGAAGGGAGCATAAGGGCCAGGAAATGACCAAAGTAGCAGGAGAGGAGATGAAACTGTCAGATTGAAAGTATAGAGATGCGTGGGATGGGCTGCAGGGACTTTTGGGGCAGCTAAGACGATTCACAAAATCCCAAAATTCCTGGCTTTGAGAAAAATCTGATTCCAAAATTATGGCACATGGCCTTGGTTTTACTGTCTCCTAGGAGAGTGTGACACTTATATGAGATGTGACATTGTTTACTTTGCAGTTCCTGTGAATAAAGCAAGTGGTTAAAAACTGAAAACTGTATTCATCATATGAAAGTATGAGAGACTTGCTTCAGTGTTACTAAAATTATATTAAAATAATATCTTCCATTATTTTTAATGTTTCATAAAATTAAATAAAAAAGAAAACAAACTATTGTGGTTTTGCAACTTTTAGAAACCACCTGCAACAGCGGCATTTTTACAATTAATGAAAATAAAATGTCATGGATTCATCAAGCTTCTTTCAATGCCACCTCTGCACACTCCCTATGAATTTGTCCCAGGTTCAGTATACCATAACAGATGTTCCATTACAGGGTACAGTGAAAACCTACCAGTTTCAACTCAATTTCACTGTCCTGATACCTGCATGTGCACAGGGCAGATCATTAGAAAGCTCCACATTATTTGAATTTGCAGCACAGTCAGTGAAAAATAGGTACTGAAATATTTGGCTCTGACTTAATGAAGAATCCACCTTCTCCAAGTCACTTGTTAGCTTATCCTGACCTAATAATTTTACAAAAACCCTAATGCACTATAATTATGTTTCTCCCCAGCCAGTATTAACCTTTCTGTGACTCTTTCTTCTTTATTCTCTCTCACACATATTTATTTATTTTACCTAGCCTCTGTTAATCAATGTGAACTGCAGATGGGGTCAAGGAAAGCTACTTCCTCCTTTGATAGCCTCCAATGCTTTCACTCCTGGGGATAAAAATGCTTTAAATGGAGTTATATTCTAGGAAAATCAATATATGATTACTGCAAAGATTTGTATCGATTGCCCTGTTGCATTGCAAAAAGGCTAAAGAAAAATTGCATGGCATATTCCCTTCATTTTCTACTCCAGAGAACTTGCTGCAAATATCTTCAGTGAGTAAGAAGTATTGGAACTTTATTTAATAACCTAAACTTTTCTTTGTTTAACCCTGCTACTTGTGTGTTTACTTTGAAAAAAAAAATCCCCACTGACATCTCTTTTCTAATGCCTAAAACCAGAGAGCTCCATGCAATCCTGAAACACAAATGCACTGCAGCAAACATCCAGCTTGCAATAACTTCACCCGTTTTGCACATTTCATAATAACAAAAAACTCCTCCAAACCCCAAATTCCTATTTTCACTACTTTACCAGAATTGTTCATGCTTCTTCCTAGCACAGACACCACACCAAATATTCAGGCTGGATCATGTTTTCACAGACTACAGTGGTGGAGGAGCTGGGTTTCCTGACCTGGTTTCATTTGTCTTGATCTAACCAGAGTTAGACTTGTTTTTCCCCACAAAAGTCCTAAGAACTGGAACTAGGTTCAAGTTCGAAGAGGATCTTATTAAAATTCCTTACAGGAATATAAAATTTTTTTTTAACACATCCTTATTTTGCAAGAATGGCCTAAATGCTTTCAGCAAATTGTTTTCAGACAACAGTCTCTGTAATCTTGTTTCTTGTAGTGTGTATTTTTCATTTCCATTATGTGAACACTATCCAAATAGGATACTGCTTTGACTGTTTGAATGGATAATTAAAAGTTGTTAAATAAAGTAACACACCACAATATTTCAATGTCACTTTGAATGAGTTCTCTGTTCATCAGTTTCCTGAAATGTAACATTATTTTACCTCTTAGTAAGATGCTCAGAGATCTAGTGCCAGAAAGTAATATGGAAGGACTAACAATGATGTTTGCATCAGTGAACACAGAATGCAAACACAAAACTATAATTGAAGGGACTGAATTTTTACCAAAACATGCAAGTACATTCAAGCAATTTCTTGGAATCTTGAGAAGAAATAACAGGAACTTAAAATTTATAACTATCGATTTTTTTTCTTTTATTTCCCTAACTCCACTGGCAAATCAGTTAATCTAGTTCTAGTACTCTAATATTTAAAAAGGAGTTGCTAGTCAACATCTTCTGCTTTCTATTCCTCTCCTTAACCCTACTATATTTCAGTTTTGAAGAAATAAAAATATCATAGCAGATCCTTCTGTTACTTATATTTTTCTGTTTCAGGAATACTGAAAATTATTTCAATTTCAATTACATTAAAAGGTATTTCATGGCATGCTCCATTACTTATCTTGTAGACTCCTTCAGGCTTTTCCCATGTTGCTCATTTTCATTATTAATAAATTACTGACACTAAGTTTCTTTTTTTTAACACTTTTTGCAACTTTTTCTCCAAAGTAGGTGCTAAACACACTACAAATTAATGCTAAACATTCTCATTAATAACAAAGTGACATCATTTATGTAAAGAAAGGGCAATACTAAGCCACATGTGACTCACAAGACTAATTTTCAGGAATTTTCCTTCTACGGATATGCATGTGCAAAAACCAAATAAATTCTGTTCTGGGTGAACAGTTTCTAACAGCTCAGTAATTTTGATGTCTGGCCATTTAACTGTTCTGGTGGGAGACAATAAAACCTAGGAATAAAGTTTGTTCCCAGATTATGATTTATGTTAATTTCTAGGTGAATGAAGGGTCCCAAGTAGTCTATATCTATAATTGGACTTTTGACATTTCTCAAAAAGTGCCTGGGGAAGAAGAAAGGCACACCTTTTAATGGAATGTATATATATAAGGAGAGTAAATACATACATGGAACGTGAACTCCTGTGAAAACCTGTCTCCTTTAATCAGATTGTTAAATAGAAGGTCTTAACTGCTGAGCTTTTCAGAAATTTGATTCCCTTTTTTTTTTTTAAATTTGTTTTCCAATTCTTTTTTCCTGCTAGGCAAGCTTACTCCATTCCAGCCTGTGCTGCTGTATCCCAGAGCTACCTGCAGAAGGAAAAGCAAGTCCCTGGTGGGCAGGACTCCACCACTGCCCCAGTGCAGGAGTTGGTCACTCCAAGGCTGCTGCAGCACACACCTGGAACAGCTGCCCAGACAGCACTGGGGCCTTGGCATCATGGATAAGAATGCCCTTCATTCACACCTAGACTGAAAAAAAACAGAAAAAATATCATTTGTACCTGCCCTGCTCTTATTCCCTACAAATATGCACGTGGCCACTCCTGGAGGCAGAACAGGAGTTGGGTGGACCCTTGCTCTGAATTTACAGCCCTGTTCCTGTGCTTATCCACGTGGCCATGCTGGCAGGCAGATGTTCCTGGCAGTGCCAGGCGCAGAGATGTTACACACTGCCCTGTCCAGCTTCCCTCTACTCTTCAGTGTAAAACAGGTTACAGACTAGACATATATTTTGGATTAATTTGTTTATGTTTTTTTGGATAGGTGTTCTGCTAGCAGAATAATGCATGGAGCATGCACTTACGGTCACAAAGCTAAGGGAAAGAACTTAATTCTTATTATTACATATAAAATATATACATATGTGTATATATATAAATACATATATAAGTACAGGCAGCACTACATGCCCTTTTCTGCAAAATGAATTGCAATATATAGTGTAATTCACATACGCAGAAACTTGCTCCTGATAAAATCAAGTAAAACATAATTTTCTGTATTTTTAATAATTCTACTATTACCTATGAAAAAGTAAACAAAAATAATTTAAACTCGATAATGTACATCCAGAATGACTGGGCTGTCAAAACATCCCTTAGATCTATAGATGACTTTTGCTGAAAGAAATGGAAAATTATATAACATTCTAGGCTTTTTTTTTCTCAAATTACCTTTCCTGCCAATTTATGTCAAATTCAGTATATTGTTATATAGGAGAAAATTAATTATCAGCAAAAGAGCAAAGGGTTTTTTTATTATTTTTTATATCATTCTAAAAATTCCAGCCAAGTATTTACTATCAAATTTAAAAGTGTGCTACTACATACCACTAGTTAACCTCCACATTAAAACTTTAATGATCAAAGAATTTAAGATTGTCTTTTTAAAAGGATATTAAATCTTTAAATAGAATCTTTAATTCTATTAAATCTGAAATCAAACGTCTGCCTAATGCACATGGGTATACTGTATAAAAGAGACACATACAAGACATTTAGTGCAGCCCTGGATTTCCTTGAGCAGAGACAAGCAAAGCTCCAAGCTATCCATCTAAACAAGATTGTTACTTCTGAATTACACACTCTTACCTACCTAACAAAAATAATGTCATGAAGAAGAAAAATAGCCTCAGTCCAACTTTTCAGCTACTCCCCAAAGTCCTTTGCGAATCAATCATTAGCTAGTGCTAAATGCCTTTGTTCCACTGACTTCAGTAGCACTAAAGCAGTTGACAGTGGGTGAAACCCTAGAGAAGACTGATATACAAACTAACTCTGCTCTCTCATAAGGACAAGATGTTTATGAAAAAGCAAGATGGGACAAAATGTGGAGCAGAGCTTCCTTCTGTTGGATGAACCCTCTGAACCAGGTGGGGATCTGTACGTAAAAGGTCCTCCTCAAGCCCCTTCCCTCTCAATGTTTTTCCACATTCTAAAAAATGCAGCAATTATTCAGTTAGGCAAATATAACTGTCTTAAGTTGTAGATTTTCATGCCTTGCCATCTAACTATGGAAAATGGCAGAGTTTCCAAACGGTATCAATGGTCATCCACCAACGCACGGCCAGCCCTGAGCACAGCAGCCACTACGTGTTTGGAACATGACTCTGCAGATCAGGGAATTCTCTGTCATTTGGTGACCACCAAGGACTGACCACAACACTCAGAGGATGGTAATGCTTGTTAAAGTCAATGTGAAGTGCTGTAGCCCACAAAACAAAGTCAGTGGGTACGCAGAAGCTCTCCCAGACAGGAGGGCACCACTGGATGGTCAGTGAACGCCAGATTATCATCTCCATGAGAAGGGGTGTTAGGCTCTCCCAGAATAAAGTTTCACTTTAATTAAAACCAATTAAAGATATCACTCAAAATCTGGGGTAATCATGATAAGGCAACCTAGCAAAATACTCAGGGCACTACTAAACAATTCCATAATAAAGGCCTAGATTTAAAAATTGCAGTAATACGTATGTATAAACACATACACACACACTCCTTTCAGTACTGACTCATAAAAGGATTAAGTTAAAATTGAATATAGAATCAAATGCATGAAAATCTAGACTCCCATTTGCTATATACATATGTAATAGCTATTCTTGTGTAATCTATGAGTAAAAATCTGGTTCTGTTGCATTCAAAACCAGAATTTCTTCAATGTACAAAACTGCATAGTTTATTAAATAAACACAAACTGGGATATAATGGCATACATTTGTTCTCATTACAAGTAGTAATGCAATATTTCTCTGAGGCTTACTACATTAGCATTTCTCTCCATGTTCCAAATGCCTTTGAACTTTCTGAAAAGCTACATCTGTTAGCTCCCTCGTATACAGCTGAAACTTACCAAGTGAATTAACTTTTAATATAAATTGCTTTGTTCACTATTAAGATTGATGTTGGACACACTGTACTGTAAGTTGCAAACTGCAATTACAATTCACTGCAATTATCTCTGGTTGTTAATAGCACAAGATAGCATGTCACTTTCTACCAAGTGTATAATTTATCATCTGGTTGGGGTTTTTTTCGGTTTTTCCCTTCATGAACTCTTGTGGTATTCCAAATGTATAATCTTGTTGTATTTATTTCCCAGTGGTCCAACAAAATGCACAGCAAGTGCTGACTAGAACAAACTAAAAGGCAGTGCTATTGACAAGCCGTCACTTGAGCAGTAATGAACACTCTGCCTTTACTTTCACCTCACCAAACTAACAGCTTTAATTTATGATAAAGCAAACGAGAGACAACCTCCAGTTTTATTATACCCTCAGTGCTGTTTCAAATCAAGTAATTAGAAGGTCAAGAGGCAGGTCTAGAAAGCCAAACACAAATGCAAGCCCTCTGCACTGACATTTTTAAAAAATCTTGCCTGTTCAAAGAGCATTTTATCCATCCCTCTTCTGCAGAGCAGTGCAAGGCAGTTTTTACCACCGTAACCAATCTGAAACAGTGTAGTTCAATTCTTTGCTGAGTAATTCAGCCCATATGTTCAGAGAGATACCTAGCAGACAATGTCCCTTCTCTGGGCTTCTCTTTAAAAGAAAGGTACAGGTGAGCTTTATAAACATGCTTTTGTGACAGAAACTTTCACTTAAAAGTGGCTTACTTTTAAAAGTCTTTCTAGAAGTACAAGAAATTTCACAGGGTACCATAAAAAAAACTTAAATATTTGAAGCAAATAAGAAAAAAATAAATCTATGTTAGAGAGCTGAACCCAAATTCTCTAAAAGTTTATTTGTAGCTTGACAAGTAAACTATTCCTAGAACTGCTGAAGAACTAGTTTTTCTTGAATGTTTAGACCAACTGGAATAAAAACACAACTATATTTGGTCTTTGCAGTATTTTTATATAAATATTTACAACTAGAGAGATATAATTATGCTAATGCAGCATGTCTCCATTTTCATTATATGATATAATCTTGAATTTAAATTTCAGTCAAAAGTACCTCAAAATACCTTAGTAACTATTGAAAATTGTTCCTCAGCTGTGTACAATGAAACCTACACAATTAGGCATTCTTATTAGACAACTGTATGCCTTAAGCTACATCAAAGGACACTCCAATGTATTATTACAGCTCTGTTATATGATGATTGGAAAATTACTTCCCATTAAGAAACTGTTTTTGCTGAACCTTTGATGAGCTGTCTTAGACTACCTTCACAATTTCAGGTAAATCACTGAACTCCAGCCAGGTCTGAATAAAAGGCAACAGCTGTTTAACACAAATCAACAGTTTTAGGAAAAGATAAACTGGGATCCAAATGAAAAAGTCTGGGGAATGAGTCTGAGTGCACCTATCTGCATGGCCATTGGGACCAAGGCTCTTCTCTTCCTAGAGTGCTTGTGGAATACATGCTAGGAATCTTCACAATACCTCAAAGACAGAACTTTAGTCTCATCCAAAATATTGTTGTTCTACCAGCAGTGGAACAACAACTCCCACTGACAATACCACACCAGGGTCAGAATGGGGGGCACCACTTGCAGACTTGTGCCACACTAACTCCTGCACCATGTTTTTCTGTAACTCAAGTCTTGTAAAACTATCAAGCTATTTAGATCATATTTCCTTAGCTAAATAGGATGGTAGAATCCATACAAAAAGGTTTAACTGCTTACATTTAGAATTACAGTTCTCAACAACCAGTAATATTTCTGTGTAGCACAGACATTAGATAAGTTTAACAACAAAAACTGCACCCAAATTAAGGCAAAAGTTTCACAAGCACTTGCATAAGAAAACAATGAGATTTTGCAAATATTTGTGCATCATGGGAGCTTATAGCCTCTAGTAAATACTATATTTTGGTAAGTATGTCTTACATATTTAATTTTTTTTAAGATTCTGTTGTATCATTTTTCTAAAAGTAATTTTTGCTCTATCATTGCATGTTCATGTGGCAAGTACAATTATGCTTAATGACATAAGTGGTGTAAATATATAATTAGAACATGCAGTTATGCTGTGAAGGTCTTTGTGGAACTGAAGAATCCCCAGAAGATACTACACACAGACCTGAGAGAATTCACTGAACTGCACTTCAGTTTTTACAGACAACACAAAAGGAATAATTTCAGAAGTTCTCTCAAAAGAGCTGTTCAGACAAGAATCCTTTACTTAAACCACTATAAGTAGCTTCCACTTTCCCCCTTCTACAGTTATCAATATTTAAATTTAAATCTTTCTTGTGCTGTCAGGGATGGAGAAGTCTTGAATGACTGCAGTGAAAGCAGAAATGGTGTTAAATGGACATTCTGGTGAATAAGGACTTCCTTCTCTTTCCACATCTTTATTACCAGTCCTTCAGAGTTGGTGCAGTTACGTGTAATTCACTCTGAATTCAATTTGGTCTAAATGTCCAAATATATTGTATATATTCAATTATATACAGCCAAGTAACATCACACCAATACCCCTACAGAAGTGCTGAGCAGCACTCAGAACTGTGCAGTTTTATTCTGGCTCATATGAAAGCTCTGAAGCTATTTTACTTCAGTGAATCCCTCGTGACTGTGCTGTTTTGCCCTGACAATGGTCTTCAGAGTCTATTTCCTCAAACTGGTGTTTACAGCATGAGGTTAAATTTATTTCTCTCTATTCTGTGCACTCCCATCATACATTTTCCACCACACAGATGCTGCCTTCTTCCTACTGCACTGGTCAACAGCACCTGCAAAGATCACTTTGCTTGTCATCTTTTCCCACGAGAAACTCCAACTCTGAAGCTTCCACTTTCCAGGTACCCTCAGGGTAAGCATATCCTTTCCTAAGATGCAATTAAAACTGATGGCATCCCTTTTGCTGTCCCCTTGCCTGATCCCACCTAACATTTACTACCTCCCTTATTCAAGCAGAGCACATTCATCAAATGGTGCATACAGAAAAACTGTAAACCTTGCAAGGAAGCTTGAAAACTAAGCACACGATATATGCACCCAAAAATTCAGAGTGCAATGAAAGAACATCAGATGTCTCTGCTGCTCAGTATATTTTTAGATTGACATAGTCTATGTGTAGCAGGCAAAATCTGCCTCAAATTGTGAACTTTGACAGGTGGCAGTAGATTAGTGTGCTTGTGTATATGTGAGAGAATAAGAGACTGAATGTTTGATTTAAACATATTAAGAACTCTTCTTTGTAGCATTACCTGCTGAAATGCCATCCAAACTCACAAGATTCAAACCAGATAATATTCAGTGTTGTGTTTCTTTAGCAAACCTTTGATGGGTTGTCAAATTTATGACCTTTTGACAAAAGGAGCTTACGAGGATCATTATGAGATTATGATTTTAAAAAATATAAATAATTAATCCCTTGGTTCAGATGCAGCCATTGCAAGGCAAATCAGCATTTATCTTCTAACTACTGTTCAAAGACTGTTAAACAGTAGAGGAAGTACTGAGGATGTAAGGAAATCTGTGAATCAGTGAAAGATGTTGGTATGCAAGAGTGAAGATATACCAGCTGGGCTCTGCTTCAGCTGGTTACCAGAGGGCCAGGAAGAAATTAGTCTCAGCCATCAGTTGAAAGAACACCTGGACATTAACCTGGGGCACCAATTCCCTTATGAACAAGGTAATCTTTGTTTCCTCACCAATACATCTAGAAACTAAATAATGACTCTTTAAAAAAAAATAAAAATTCTTAGTCCCAAGTGCCCTTAAATCACTTCAATAAAGAAAATAAAAGAAGTATTTATGAAAAGGGCAGGGGAAAACATAGCAGGCTTTGCTCTCACTTTAAGATGCAAGTGAAATAAACTGCAGTAGCTTCTCTCATCTTCTTGACAAAGGCATGCAAACATGGGGCTGTACCTTATTTATTCTTTAATTATTCTTATTTAATTCTCTAATGAAGAGTTGATCCTTTCCTCAAGGACTTGGCTCATTGGATGAAAATGAAGCACAAGGTAATGAACTTATTTTTGGATAGACAGAACTTCTACACTGAAGATGACACAAGCCCTCAAAACAAAAGCCATGCTGTATTTTGGCTAGGGGCTTGTACTTGCTCCTCTTTGGCAATCTTGCCTTAGGATGCAGAATAAGGACACAGTTTGTGCTTGCCTGTATAGATCATCCCAAAAAAATGACTATTGCACAATTTCCATAGACATTTACAAAATCGCACATATGGCTAAGTAGAAACTATCAGTGGTGTTTGAATCTATTCTATTTGGCTGCACTGATACTCAGACTGCCAAGTACCACCCAATTCCAAATACAGCACTAAACTTCTGCTTTAATACTCCAGCAGACTCTGCCCTTCAGAAAGCTTCACAAGGAAAAGCCAAAGATTTAAACTAAATCATTACCTTCCCCCATAAGAAAGAGCTTTTTGAAAAAAAGCTCAGTGTATTTTACAGAAGAAAAATATTCTTGTAACAAGATATTTGATTGCTTTTCAATAAAAAATGAAGAACATGTTATATTATTTATTTTATAAAAAAATTATATTTTTCTTTTGGTTTCTATTATCCTGCATTGGAGGGAAAAAATTAGAATTATTTCTACTGCCAAACTGGTATACGTAGAGAAAAATGTATTTGCTACTCACACTGGAAGCAAAGATGAGAAAAAGTAACTTGCTTTAATGATAAAATTCCATGCTTAAATTATTTTTATTAAACTGTCAATACATTTTGGAAGCAAATCCACATTCCACCACAAAGCTGGCATGAATCTGCTCACATTTCTTTTTTCTCTAGTATTTTTGCTAGGGGCACACATCACTTTTTCAATGTTTCAATCCTTCTCTGGGCACCCAGCAGCATCCTGGTGGAGCATTTGACGATGGACATTCTGTCCACTCAGTTTTTATCAACAAATTATTGCAGCAAAACTTTACATACTGATAGCAGGTACCCTGTTACTAGAGAAGGAGGAAACCTAGAAAATGTTCCCCAGGAAGGACTGGGGAAGGGAAGGCAGGAAGGAGACAAATCCCCTGCAAGCTGCAGAAGCTACAAAAGCTCAGAGACGTGAACTGGCAGCTAGAAATGAGCTAAATGCTTCTCACTCATTCTGTTAGAGTGCTTCTCCCTGGCCATGGAGCTTCCTGAATGAAATGTGGGTTACTGAAGTTGTAAAAATCTTAGAATTATATTTTTTTCAGCAGCAGATTCAAAACATAGAATAAGTTTTGCGCAATCATATTTTCTAGTAACTGATTTTTTTTTTCCATAGATGTGTGCAATAAAACACACAGAGTATTTCTTTTGCAAGGAGAGAATGTTGTCTCCTCATTAGTGTCAGTATAAGGTCAGTCTTTGACTGTCATAATTCAAAATTAAATAACAGTGACTGTTAACAGTTGATGGGGGTCTCATAGATATATTGGGATTATATCAAATTTTATTCCTACCTCATACAAGTACATGTCAATAATGGAAACACATTTTGCAAGACTTCCAAAGGTAGCCAATATATTAATGTGCACTTTTATGCCAATTTTCTTTGATGTTTTGCATTAGTGATAACCACTGTCCTTCAGATTACCAGGAACAGAACAGAAATACTGTTTTCTCCCACAACGGATTTTCTAACTCTGGTAATGAAACACAAATCCTACTCCAGCCAGATATTGGTGCCTGCCATTTTTGGGTCAGCCTTCATCTGCATGTTATACACACACTAAAGATGTATATTTTATCTCTCAATCAGTTCTTATAAGTACATGAAAGGCACATCCTCGAAATTCTTTGCTACAGCTTCTGATTCATGATGTATCTTACGGAAGACGTATTTTAGGTTGTCTGTCCTTTGATTTCCCACAGAAACTAATAAATAATCAACAAAAATATGATTAAAGATGTTGCTTGAACTCTCAGCCAAAATGAATACTAGCTAGTTGAAAATCTTTCTGATCCAAATCTGTTTATCTTAGAAACAGAATTCTAACTCAGATTTTAAAAAGCCTGATGAAGGGTAGGGCTAAGTTTTGACATGATCTTTTCATATACAAAATATCTCTTGAAATAAGAGGGAAAGGTTATGAAACTTGAAATTGTAAAGAGATGAAATAGAGCTTAATAAGCTAGAAAAGATTTTATTTACAATTGCAATCCTCTCTTAAAAAAAAAAAAACAACTACAAAAACCTTTGGAATCTTAATCAACTGATACCTGATGCATTCCAATAAACACTGCTCTAAGTTTTTGTTTAAGTAATTAAAAATCACAGCCAAAAGTAGATATTAGATTAAAAGTATTCTAACTCATGTCTGACTTCCCGAATCAAAAGGTGAGAAATAACTAAAGCTGAAAACTGAGTATTTCCTGTAATTCAGTTTTCTGTAAGTCCATCTGTTTATCCAAAAGTCTATCCCAAATTTCTCAAACATATTCAACAAATTTGGCAGTGGGCTTAAACTGAATTTGAGAACATACATGAGATTTCTTCCTTGCCTTTACAAGTATAGGCAGAATAAAAAAGATCTGGTTAAAAATATAATTTAACAAAAAATATACGACCTCTAGCCTCTTTAAAGAAATAATTATTTTCAAATAGGCAAACCTGAGATACTTTCATAAACCTATTATTGGTATCTGTAAATGCTCAAGATCTGACATACAAACCTTATATTTTGTCATGAAAGAATAGTTTTAGAGGAACAACAGAGTAAATAGAAATGGAAGCACCAAAAGAATGGATTATTTGTAAGAAGCAAGGAGTGCTAATTAAAACTTTCAGTTGTTTTCTTACAAAAATACTGCTAATTGACTAGTAACTATTAAAAAATTTGCTTTACAGCTCAATATGATAACTACTGTACTTGATAGAAATGCATTTTTTCAATTCTACATACTACTCACTTGTTTAGCCTATTTCATATATTTTATTAATTTGGAAACAAATACTAACTATTTAAATATTTAGTAAAAGGGATAAAAATATTATTTAGGTCTACCTTTAGGAAAAATTGAAAATGTACAATATTATAATTTCTTGAATAGTTGTTTTTTAATTAAAATAAAAGTTAGTGCATCGGATATATTATGAAAAAAACCCTAATTCATTTGTCTTTCACATCCAGCAAGCACTTAAAACCTGCAGCTCAAGTCCTCTTACATACCAATATATATAAAGGTTAGAACAGGAAAAGAAGCTTTCCTGCATTTTCAGCTCTCAATTGTTTTCTCAGCTTTGAATGAATTAGTCAGTGAACCATAATGAAGGGAAAACTCTCTCTGCACGCTGCCACTGCTGCCAAAAGCCAGCTTAGCAGTTTGGCAGCCTTGCTCCAGGTGTTTAACTCCTTCAGCCATCTGACTTCAACACTTGAGCTGTAAACAAGTGTGCTGCTTCATTTCTGGGTTTCATTGATCTTAAGATCTGTGCAGCTTCATGTTGATTTCCACATATTTATTTTAAGGCAGGACGATGCAAATATAAATGCCAGTGTATATTCATTTCTTTACACTGATTTTCTTTTTACTTACTCTAACTTCTATTTAACATATTTAAACTTGCCTTTATATTTATGAAGCACAACACAGACTCTTACTTCTGTACATAATTTTTTTTCTAGTACATTTTCAACAGGACCTGAAGAAGACAAACAGAAAAAATGCTTTCTTGTAGCTATCTCAGCCAGTCCTGCTCAGCCCTTTTAGCAGGTAGCTCTCACAAAAAAATTTTACAATTGAGGTGAAGAAGTCTCCTTAACTTCACAATTTCAATCACAAGAAAATTTTATTTCTTCAAAGCATCTGCAGCAATTAAACAAACACAAGCCTAAGCAGATCAACACAATGCCTCTTTCCTCAAAGGCATGTGGACACAGCACGGAAATTCATGTCCAAAGCGAAGGAAACCCATATGCAGCTACTTAGTCCTCCAGTAAGACAACTTAGCTCATGGTAATGAGTGTTAGCAGTTTAAAAATCATGATGATAAAAAGCAGATGCCCAGAAAAAGCTTAATTTGATTCAGCAGAGAGATGTATCTCTGCTAGATGCCTATCACAGGGACTGGGTCTGGTCCTACACGAGCTGCCAAAGGCTGAGTTCAGTCAGAGCTCTGGGGCAGCAAACAGGGACGAGCTCGTAGTGCAGAGAACGTCCCCAGCTCTTTGCACAAGGCTTCAGCTGAATGACAAAGTTTGCACATAATCGGGGGACCTAGTCATCTTTCAACTCTTGTTTATTCTGATAGAAAATCAAACTACTAAAAGTTCACAAGCAGGGATAATGCAGTGCTCGCAAGAACTCCATTTTACCAACATTATTGCATTCTTAGTGCCCTTTCCATTTGACTCAAAGCAACTATATTCTCAAAAAAGCAGCTTTCAGAGCCAGTGCAGGCAGTGTCCAACACAACACAGAGATTAAACTGACCCCCATGCACTCTAGTAATCTACTCTGAAATACACAGAGCTGATTTTTTTTACAGAAAGGACATAAGCATTTCTATTTATTACATTACTGAAATGCTCTTTCATCCCCCTCTTCTGTGTACTTTTTTCTTTATACTCTACAGGCAATACACAAAATGTTTTTACAGACTCTCAAAGAAATTTTGTAAGGGAAATAGGAGGATTCAGGTAAGCAGAGCAAATATACCTTTACAGTAAACAGTTGATACTCTTGACACATTTTCATTCAGTATGTAATTTATGGGAATAACAACATTGAAATACTGTCACAACATTATCGGCCCTAGCAAAAAAAAAAAAAAAAAGGAAAAGAAAAGATCTAGAATTACTGAAAGAGGATCTAACATTTGGC
>NW_005054343.1:95607-112204 GCF_000277835.1 Geospiza fortis | reverse complement strand
ACGCTCATACTCGAGTATCTTAACCCAGCCTCAATGCACTAACACATCTCACTAAAAATCCTTTGATTATTGGTGGTGTTTCCAGCATCCATTAAACATAATCTGTTAGTGTAGTGCAAACATACCATTTAGCTTGTAAGTAAATGTGATTTTAAATATACCTTATGCATGGAGGCTGGAGACATCCACTCTCCTGTCTGTACAAGCTGCTCTGCACAGTTAGCTAACTAGTGCTTTCTCACATTTCATGAAGAGACTCCTCCAAACTCACTGAGGGAATTCCTGAAAGGACTATGAAATTTCAGCCAGAGCCCCCAAACCAGAGCACGAACCACAGAAAGACTCAGCCCTTTTCAAGACATCAAACGGCTTCTAGTCTATAATTTAAAAAGCAATTAAAAATTACAGAAGGCACAATGTCTGTGGATGTGATCTCAACAACTGCTCTGTGGGTTGTTTCATCCCAAACCTGTGTAAACTAAATTTTAAGGAAGTATTTCTCTCTCCATGGAAGTCCTTAGTGCATATTTCATATCACTTATGGTGTTTAAGAGGACAACATAAACAACATTAGGTGTCTCAGTACAAGCAGTGCAGACCTGAGTGTCACACACTGGCCCATACAAGCACAAAATAACTTCTGTGAATTACTAAAAAGCAAAATGATTCTTAGCAGAGAACACAAAGACCTGAAAGAAATTGATTAAAAAATATTTTTGTGCTTCTTCTATTCAGCACTAAGGGGATAGGAAAATGTATATTGTCAGTTTTCTATATACCAGTACAGGTCTTTTATGAACCATTATTTTAACAGTTAAGCTTTACTCCAAGTACTCTATACTTGCAAATATTGAAAATACCATCCCACCACATGAAACAGTTGTAGGTAGAGACTTGAGTGAAAACAGCCAGCTGAAAATAAAGCTGTTGCATATGTGCAAATTAGCATAGAGTTAATTGGAGATCTGTTATAGATAGAGGGAGTTGAAGGCATGTCTTACTGTGCATCAATGATGAATTTCAATGATTGGCCCTATAAATCAAAATCAAACTAAGCTTCACTTACCTATTATCTGTTCATAAGGAGTAAAATACCTTTTTTTTTAAGTACAGAATATCTCACAGCAACAGAATTTAAAATACAACTGAACTTAATGAATATACAAATATATTTACTGATTCTACATAATAAAATCATTTCTGCCTATGCTCCTCTATCTTTTGTTGTCTTGAAAAAATAATTCTGGGATACTATAATAAATACTTACACATTAGAATATATAAAATATATTAAATGCCAACAGAAAATGCCAAGAATGCAAAGTAGTGATGCCAGTTTTTGTTGACTACTTTGTGAGCAGCCACCTTATCAAATGTTCCATAAACACAATCATTAGCTAGGTATGTGCACAAGGAGGAAGCAATGAAACCAAGTATCTAGAATCTGAATTCTAAACTAGAACAGTCCCAATACCCATTTCTACATAATTGATCTCTAGCATGCATCTAGTTTTCCTGAAGATTATTAGTCATTTGATCTGAGATGTGATACACACTCTATGATTCTGGACAGTATTTGAACCTCTGCACCTGCTACAAGCAAAATCTCTATAAAACTCCTGAATGAAATCCCAGCCCCTGCTGTTGTTAATAGCAACATTCTCACAGACATCCATGGATGTTAGGAAACTCAAATGATGGAAATATTAATAAAATTGTCAAATTCCAATGAAAACTAAAAAACCAAACCTAATCCCTGAATCCTACAGCCTGTTTTGAAGGTAAAAGGCTTGAGCAGCAGATAGGGAGAGTGAAAAACCATGGGAACTGCATCAACACAAATTCTCAAGCAAAGGCCCTGAATGGATTTAGACATCTTAAATCTCATTATTATTCACTCTCAAGTCAATACCACTACTAAGACACCAAAGTACCCATTTTGTTTAATGCAATCATCATTCATGCAATCACAAAGTACCCATTTTGTTTAATGCAATCCATGGTATTTCAACTGTACACTGTCCTTCAAAAATGTCTGAAGTGTTTTAAAATACCAAAGGCTAAAAAAAGACTAATTATTGCATTTATATAAAGTATTTAATAACTATCTTAGCAAAGAGGAAAAGACAGTAAAAGAAAGAAGTGGTCATCTGTGATGAGCAGTAACCATACAGTAATCGCACACTCCCTTCAGCCACAGCCACTCCAGTCTCCAAATATGAACTATTTGTCTTCAAGAATTCTTCTTAGCCTGTATGAGCATATTTAACTGTTTGACTTGTTCTGCAAGTTGTTTTTAATTGCTTTAATGTGAAAAAAACAGTGATAATAAAATTATCCTCCAGATTCCCCAACCGTGTTGACAGTTGCAATGAAAGATCACATGAAAGTGCATTTTCACCAAGCATGGACAAACCCTTGGAAACTGACCATGCCGACACTAGAAGTGAAGCTGACTAGAAGTATTCTATTATGCTTATAAATGGCTATAGCAAAATTACAATTATCATTCATTTCAATTCAGAGCCATGCAGAGAAAAGAAAAGTATCAAACATATAACCTTTGTAAAACACATAATACATTCATGCTCCTGTGGTATGACGCCAAGGGAAATACTTTTCCTCAAATTTTACATCTGTGTGTGAATTTGGTGGGGATCATTCTATCATCTAAATTAATGCCATCATATTCAGATTTTTTAGAGACACAACAGAGTTCTTCATTACCAAATTACCTCAGATGATGCAGGCACAACACAACAACAACTCCTGTGTTCCTACAGAACCTGGTGTTCCCTTGCCTCTTCTGGAGGTGGATTTGGGGCAAATGGATTTGCACAGGTGGATGCTGAGTGTCAATGCAGTTGTTTTTCCCAGGACACTTGACCTTTTAGCTCTGTTTGACTTTCTGTGGCACATTTCAGAGCTGTCCTAGATGAGTTCAGAGCACAATTCTATCAGTTTTAAAGAGAACCCACACACCAGATTCTTTGAATCTTCTTGATTTAGTCTAACATTTCTTTGCTAGCTTTCTGAAGTAGGCTAAGCTAAGGAAATTCACATCCTCCTCATTCTCTAGACTCTGGATAACCCCATGAAACATTTTCTGAAAGACACAGACAGTGACTCTGATGTGCTGCTGATTTTTAATGAAGACTGCATTCCTATGGCTATGGCAACCACACAAGTTTTCAAAAGGCACATTTATTTCAGATCTTATCTTGAAGAATGAAGAGAATTTTGACTGACTCAAGGCCTGTGCCAACAGCAGCCAGCATGGAGACCCTGGGGAGTGAAAGTCAAGCGGGTGGAACTCAAGGTGACTAAGTGCCCACTTTGTACTGCCAGCCAGCACATCCCAAAAATAGGGCACTGCACTGGCTGGGGAAGGATCTTGTTACTGCAGACAGAGAATATTACTGGCACAGTCTATGTCAGCTACTATTTGTCCCTACCAAATAATACTTTGGGCCAAGCAGTCAAAGACAGTTAAGGCCATCCTTGGTTTTGGGCCAGGAGGTTTAACCCCAGAAGTCACTGCTACCACACAATTTGTGGTGCAAACTAGAAGGTTGTCAAAACATTTGAATGTGCTTACAAATCAAATAAATTGCTTCATTTGCAACTTTACTGTAAGTGCAGAAGCACAAGGCTACTGATTTTTATCATGTACCTCCATAGTTGTGGAAGCAGAATTTCCTGTAGAAGAACCTTCATTTAAAACTTGTCCTTCCTCAAGGCAGGTGAAACCAAGAGTACAATAAGGCCAGTGATCATATCCCTACTTCCCTTCAGAAGCATAAAAAGACTTTTGTACACTAAAATACCCACTCCTCCCAAATAGATATGTATAAATTACACATACATATGTACACACATATGTACATATACACTGTATATATATTTAGTTGAAGACAAGTTTAGCTAATGTGATTTTGAATCAGACAAGAAATTTAGTTTGGTTTCATCAGTTAGAATTTGGACTTACCTAGTCTGAAGGAGTGTGTACTCCATTTTTTACAAGGCACATTTTATTTTGATCCTGCATGTGCTAAATGCCAGCAGTCACCCTGTGAGGAATATTACTGTGGTCCTTCTGTCTTATGCTGATGGCTTTTAAAGCTACACAGCTCTGCTGTGGGAAAAGGTTTCATAGACCAAAAGAGCTGTCTTTATCCAAACACTAACTATCACGTAGTAATAAATTTCTTATTTGAGATACCAATACACTAGCAAAAAGTCTAGAAACATGTTCCTAATTCTGTGTAAACAAGATTGTTCTACCTCAAGACTTTGCAAGTGCCCCCAGATGTGGACTGGATGTAAAGGACAGCGTGTGACAGCCCCCAGCTCCTGCTTTGCCAGGAGGACCCCAGGAGGAGCTTTGGGAGAGCAGGGCCTCCAAAGGAGCCCAGAGAACACTGGCAGCCTTCATGGTCTCCAGGAGAGAGAAAAGCCACTGTTCATTTTAGACCTTTCTTCTTCTCCGTCCTTCTCCCCCATTCCCAATGATGGCAAATTTATACATTCTGCTTGCAAACTCCATATTTAGTACAAGGCAAATCCAAATAGAAGTTTTCTAAATGTGCCAAACCAAAGAACAACATCGCCACGTTTAATTGTGCTGATTCTATTTCCAGCCATATTAAACTCTGACCTTAAAGACTTCAAGCATTAGAAGCTTAATGTAATAATCACATAAAGGAACAATTATTATGCAATTAGAAAGACAAGTGTCAACCATGTTTATACTTTTTAAGAAACTATTTTTTAATTAAATGCTATGCTTTGTGTTCAGACAACGCCCAGTAGATTATGTCTGTGTCCTTCAAATCCTGCCTTTATAAGTACAATGCACAGCTTTTACATTTTATCACTCTTATAAAACATTCAACAAGATTTTCTTTCAAAACCAACACTTTTTGGAATGGAGTAAGAGCAAAAAAAGGACACCTTCTTAGCTGACATCATAGCACTACCTAAATAAAACGGATACCAAGATTCACATTAACACGATAAACATTAGAAACACAGATTTTGATTATTTCGGGAGTCTTAAAAGGTTTTTCTGAAGAGTGAGACATAAAATAAAAGAAATAAAAATGTAAAATAACCCATTTCTGTGCTATAAATCACTGAGCTGCTTTTCCAAAATCCATTAATAAAAACAGTGATTGTATTTCATGTTACAGTTATCTGCAAAAGACCATTCTTAATTGCTCTTAAGGCATCATGTTTTATTTTAGCCAGGTTCACATTTTATTATAGAAGACTAATGGGGCATAGACTCCTAGCAGAACTTATATGGACCAGTCAGCTATAAAGAGGGTATAAAAATAGTTATGGAGGCAAAATAAAAATTAAAAACTACAGCTAAGCTTTCAGATTTACAGGTCTAATAAAATGTGTCATAAACTTTTGCTTTCATTCCAAAGCTTTGTTGTAAGAACATGCGTAAAGAATCTTTCCCCATTTCAAAAATGTATGTTCAAAAGTTAAATCTTTCTATTTCCATTTTTAGTTTACAGTCTTGCTTGGGTACATGTAATTTCTTAAAATTTATTGCTATTTCATTAAATATCCCTGCTGATCAGAATGCAAGAGTGATAAGAAGGAGAACCATTACAGGATAATAATAATAACTTAATGGCATTTCTTGTTAATGAGGTAATAACAAGAGGCCTTCAGGCTTTCTGCTTCAAAGTTTATTTAACCAAACTACTTTAATTTTATCTTATTAACCAGACCCCTCAAGTTGTCATTGCCCTAATAACAATTCTAATACCTACTGGATTAATTCATTAAATTAGCTAAGGAAAAAAATAAAAACTAGACCTAAGAACTTTAAAAACCTCATGATATTAGACTGAGATGAACTTGTCTGGATGTAACACTGAGTTTGCTCTGATTTGAGACCATACGTGTTGCTCTGCTGTTTGCAGCAAGATCTCCCAGGAAAGACTGAAATCCTAATCCTCTACCCCCTTTAACTATTTCCTAGATTAAAGAAATCAGCACTTGTGTCCTTATAAATTCTAGCTCATTTTTGCCATCCTGTCTACTTACATTTGCTTATGAGTTGTAGCTGGATACCATTCCATTCTTTTTCTAGACTTAACTGTATTGATGCAGCTGAGATACAATTCAATTGCAAATCTCTTGATATGTGGGATGTGATTAGAAAAAACCCCAGTATTCTTAAAAGAAAAAAAATCAAGTTGAACTTTACTGTCACAATGGAAAGCAAGCTGAACAGTCAGAACTACCCCAGACTCGTGGGGCTGGCTTTCTTTAGATATTTCCTAATTTTTAATCTAATCTTGTCGTGTTTAAGGTCTGTACTTAATTCCAGTGCTGGTTTGTTTTCATGGTAAAGCCACATCTTCAAATGGCTCACACATCATACCTGCCCAAGAGCTGCAGAAATAACACTGCTGCATGCCATGACAACAACAAATAATGGGGGCAGTAGAAGAATTTTTTTTTTTTTTTACTTACAAGAGTAAATGACTGCATATGAATGGTTTGGAACAATCAGGTGGCAAAGAGACAAAGGGATCTGACTGAAAGCCCAATGCTAACAAGGTGCACAGTCACCCAACGGGCTTTGTTCAAGTTTAACTGTAAATTCATTACAGCCATGGAAGCCCCATCTCTTGCTCACAGAGTGAGCAGTTCTTAAGGACAGTGCCACGATACCCAGTTTCATGTACTATTTTGCCAGGTTACATTCTGCTAAATAAAACAAATTTTCAGGCTGAAGGAGCTATGAAAATCTGTATCAAATGAACTGAGTGTTTCTCTAATTGTTCTGCTCCATTTCTGGCTGTACTAGAATTAACCAAGGCAAATTATTCATGTGGAAATATTCTCATTTCCTAGGTGAACAGCAAGTCCTCCACAGAGAAAACTGCTTCATTATGCACATAGGCAAACTGACGTGTGCAAAACTGTATGTGCAATAGATAGCTCCATTTCCCCAGATATCAGCAGCTAACAGGTTTAGTTTTAATTCCCCGTCATACTCGTCTGCCACAAACACTTTTAAATAGAAGAATCTTGAACTGGCTCAGGTTTGTTCCCAGCAGGCATACTTGTAAAGATAAAAAGACTAAGAATTTTTTTTTTCTCCCCTGCTTACTCCCTATTTTGGTAGTTTCTAACAAGAAGGGCCAAGGAAGGAATGGAATGTTTAGCCCAGCACCACAGACTGATCTTGCAGAAAAAAACCCACAAGAGCACTCAAGCAAAGTAACTCTGTTCCTATTTCTGGGTTTAAATTTCCATGCCAAGTTGTCTTTAACGTCTGGTTCTCAAAGTTTGCCTACTCTTAATCCTTCTAGATAAAAAATTTGTTTTGTTTTTTTTTTTTTTCATCCTACAGCTTCTGGCAGCAAGTGGTATGTAAATGTTCAGTAGCCCATCTGAACCCTGTTTCAGAACAAAACAATTTCAGTTTCTAAGTGTCTGAATTACTTTAACTAAATCTGAGGATTTACCTATTGAAGCCTGAGCAGCTCCCTTTCAACTCTGAATGAAGGAAGAATTACGAGACTGGAGTTATTCAATGAGAGCTATCTGTCCTGGCACTTAATCAAAGGGATTAGGATTTGGAAAGAAAAGCCTACAGGTGATCCTCCAGGAAGCATACCAAGCAGTTATCAAAAACATACAAGTTCAAAGCAGCTCAATTTTCATATGTTAAAAGTATTTGGATGAAGCCTCAGGCTTGTTTCTAGGTAAGGAATTGTGTTAAAGCTGTTTGTACTTGCATACTTAGTAGACAAGGGAATGAAATAGCATGTGGTGAAGCAGTACTAGGTCCATCTAACCCTGATGTAACACAATAAATCAATCTTGTTCTGTTAGTGAAACATGATCTGATACTGAGTCCAAGTTTCTGTGCTCTTTTCCCACTCTGGCAGTTGTAACAGACACTCATTTACCTCTTCAGCAAAGGAAGCTGTCATAGCATAAAAGGAAAGATGTTACATGCCACATCAAGTGCTTTAATAATTTTTATTAATCATGTAACTGTGTTCTCAGCCTCGACTCAATACATCGAACTTAAAACATATTCAGCATCTTTTTAAGACTATTTTTAAAATTCTAATAATCAGAGATCTGTCTTATTCAGCTTGAGGTGTCAGTAACAAAAGCTAACATTAATTCACAACTACAATGATTTTTATTTACAAGCATTACATCACACTGGCATCAAAGGGCAGGTTAGGGACCTGTTCTGTGCCATTGTCAAAAGAGGGAATGCTTGAGTAGCATGGCTGGACCAGCTGTGGATCCAGGATAAAGCACTTTGAGGTTCTAAGCCTCCCCACCACATCTCTGAGATGGCTTTCCTTGCCAAGCACAGGCAGTTACTTTTTACATGGAATAAATGGAGGCATGGCTGCCCAGAAGGAGACAGAAATAGAAAGAATCCACTGTACATACTAAGTTCCTACTGAAAACCTCCATAAATCACACAGGCAGTCACCATGTGAGTTAACACTGAATCATTCTCTGCAGAGTTTACCCAGTCTGCAAATTCCAAGAGAGGTGCAGAGAGCAGAGCTATCCCCAGCAGCAGCAGCTGAGGGTCCTTGGCACCAGTGGTCTGGAAACTGAGACAGTTCCTACAGTACTGAGAGCATGGCTTTGGGCCACAAAAAATTCTTACAACTCAAGAGGTTTTAAAAATGTATATATACATCTCCCTAGATAGATATTTATACATCTGTATATATACATCTCTCTATGTGTATTTATACACCTATATATCCATCCATTTCTATAAATCATTATCTCAACTCGAGGGCAAGTGCTTCACAGCCCAGTCCACAGGGAAGGAGAATGGCACTGAAAGGGAAAAAATTATTTCCACGCAGAAATAGGAAATATGCAGAGCATCCCAGCTTCCAGTCTTTACCTGACAAAACTCACAAAACTTTTGTGGTTCTTTTCTGTTAATATTATGTACCATTCTGTTAATATTATGTACCTACCATATGTATAATCACAGAATATTCTGGGTTGGAAGGCACCCACAAGGATCTTTGAGTCCAACTCAGACAACCAATTAACTGAAATGTGCACTTAGGAAATAAAGACTTCTGCATCCATCAATTTCTCTGGCAAACTCATGAAGAAAAGTTAGAGTATCTAACTGGGCCAGCTCAGTTAACACAAAAGCAAAAGATAAAAATTCCACGAAGTGACGAAACGTAGGAGTTATACAGTGTACGTAGGAAAAATATTTTTAAAGTAGATATTTACTCTATATGCTCACAAAAATCTGATTTGTCAATATTAACAAAACTACTTTGTAATTTTTAACCATGACTTGGATTGTGGACTTCTCCTGAAGTTCCAGGCTTAGTTAATTCAAACAAATAAGGGAAAACAAACTGTTTGGAGAACATTACTTTGAGAGGATCATTACAGATTGTTCAGAATAAATGCATTACTCACTCCTGAAATACAACCTTGTAGCAAACAGAAACTGCAGCAGAGCATCTAGGGCACAACTGAGAAACAATACCTTAATACTGACTCTTTGTGGCTTCCTATCAGCTTTTATTGGTAATTTGCAGATTCCCTGCTTAAACACTCTTCAGAGACAATCTTGAAGTCCTTACTTTGGCCAAATTCACACTTCAGAGCAACAAGATTGAGTCTAAAAGCACTAAATAATGAGGACCTGGAATAAATTTAAAGTTATATTCTGATTCTGTCTCCATTGAGTCTCACATGTTTATGTTCATGTCTGTAGAATCAGGGCCTAAAATGTTCATAGGTAAAAAGCAAGAAGAAAAATGTGCAAAGGTTTTCTCATGTGTCCCTCACAATCACTCTTTAAAAAGGCAGAGTTGTTGAACAGGAACATATACTGAAATAATAAAAGTCTGCTAAATATACATGGTTTATTTTGAACTTATGCTTGTATAAGTGAAACTAAGGGAGTAAGAAGTCTTCCCTTACAGGCTTCAAGTCATTGCATTATGAAAAAGCTGTGTGCTAGACTACAGAACAAACATAATATTTTTAGTCTGCTGATAGACAAAAGAGCTATTCTAAATAAATTCCAAAGTCTTTAAAAATCCCAGATAATTTAGAGAATTGCCAGGCACCCTAATTCATTCCTATATTTCACTTGAGACTTACACTTCTACCAAGACATACTACTCACAATCCTGACATTGTGCTAGACACAATGAAAACATAGAACAGGAATCAGCTATGAAGAATCTAGAGTCAAAAAACCCCAAAAAACAACAACAACACAAAACAAACCACCAAAACCCAGGACAAATAGGGCAGGAGGAATTCTGTGTTACGATTACAGCAGTGCAGAGCCATTAAGTACCTTCCCTAAGTACCTATAAAAAAGCAGAGAGAAAGCTGGAATTGAATCCATCTCTCTTTCCATAGCATAGAAAACAACCCTATCAAAATCAACAATAGCTGAGGGCACTCAGCACTTTGTAAGATCAGCCAGCAAGAGTTCATCTTTCTTTAGAATAAAGCTATTGGAAGCCAAATATCAGTGTCATTCATAACTGTGCAGCCTCACACAGATTCCTAATTTCAGTGGAGATCCTTGGAGTGGAATTTGACTCAGGAAAGAGTCAGTTATTGGAACTGATAAGTTTGGTAAGGAATTTTAACTAACTTCAATGGAGTTCCTTTGGATTTACAGCAGCATAACAGTGTACTTGCCCTGGTACAGCTATACCAGTTAGCTCTCATAAAAATAGAAAGGGCTGTTACCATCACAACATAAACACTGGAATACATCTTGTGTACACTACTTTAAAAAAAAAAGATGCATTGCATGATTGCTACAATTCTATTTTTATGTCTTTTTGCCAAAAAGAAAATATGGTTTTAATATAAGTTTACATCTGCGTGGTATTACATGCATGTAAAACAGATGTAACCCAATTACATTTTCATTTAAATTGCTAAATAGCTACTTAAGTAAAAAGCTAAAATAACATACAAACAACAGTTACTATAATAACAAGTGTTCTTAGAATTAAATGAAAGGGATCAAAGTTACAGCACACAAAATTTGAGCTGGTCTTTGAAAAAGATACAGTGACATAACAGCACTGTATTGATTTACTCAGTAATTTAATGTCTCTACAACTCAGCCAGAAGACACATCTCAGTTTAGCAGAGACACATGGAGGAAAATTCAGGGAGTTTATACAGAGACTTTGGGTCTAATAAAGATTAGACATACTCTACTTGAGTTTATGTAGCAAAATCCCAGATTGGCAATTAGAATACCAATGCAATGCATTCAACTTGATTATAGTTTTAGGCAGACCTGTCTGAACTGGCTGGACTCAGAAATCACATCCTTACATTTAACCTGAGTGTGCTTTTAAAATAATTTTTAGCAGAACACTGCAGTCTTCAGAAGAGATACCATATTTACTATTATTTCTATGTATGCAAGCATAAATTTACTAGACAACAATCTGAGTGACTAATAATAATATGGTGGAAAGACTAGAATCAACTCTTCTTAATTATTTAATTAAGTGAAAAAAAAATCTAATTTTCATTCTAACTTATTTACCAGAAGGGGCTGAAATTTCAAAGCCTGGACACAAAAGGGTGACTTACATTGTTAAGGCACATCTAAGCATATGTGAGATAGTCTGGAAAAGGAAATACAAATACAGCATTCTGTACTCCTACTGTCACTCTCAGGAACTTGAGATAGCGGTAATGTTTTGTATTAAAATATTCGCATTGCATGCAAATCCCTGTGACTTCTGTTGGAGTACTACTTGAGGGGAAAAGAAATCACATATTTTTATCTGCAATAAAACCTAACTTTTAATTACCTTATTTGTTCACACTTTTATAGAGTTTGCCATCTGCATGCTTTTCCATCCAAGGTACTTGCGCAGACTTGTGCAGGTGGATAATAAGATTATGAAATTTATATCTATTGCCATGAACCAGCTCTTATGTAGGTTTTGTGTGTACATCTACTCTTTGCTAGACACTGTTTTCTGTATCCTATTACATGTCTATGTGCTTGTTAGGCTGCACATGACTAATGAAAGTTCAACAAGCTGATAAGCAGAGCTTGGTAGGAACATGCCAGAGAAGGCCTTTTTTTTTCCCCCTAACAAATTATTTTTCTATTAAAGAAGCAGTTAAGAATAGTAATAAAATCATAAAATCAGAGAATGCTCTGGGTTAGAAGTGACCTCAAGGATCACCTTGTTCCAGCCCTCTGCACCCTTCCACTGTCCCAGGGGGCTCAAAGCCCCACCAAGCTGGCCCTGAGCATCTCCAGGGACAGGGCAGCCACAGGAATCTGGGAACCTGCTCCAGTGGCTCACCCCCCTCACAGGGAAGAATCTCTTCCTAACATCTAATCCAAACACCCAGATGTCACCTGGGAGGTGCTTTTGTCTGTGAGCTGGCTCTGCTGACAGGGCAAGCAGCAGCAATCTAACCAGACTGACGCGAGGTGGCCACTCCCTGCCCAACCACCCTCTCCTCCTCTTTGTTGTTTTAGTCTTGAACTAGAGCAAACTCCAAGGGTAACACAACTGTTACAACATCTGCCAGCAGTTTGAGTGCAGGACAAGGTAAGTAAAAGCACAAGGTATTCAGCCCTCCCTCTAACCCAAAACCACATGTAATTTGCAAGAGAAACTTGGGGGTTGTTAAAATGATAAGAGACACGTTTGAAACAACTTCAGTTCCAAGGTCAACAGAAATTCAGATTACTCAGCATTTAATTACAGGTACTCAGTATGTGTTGAGCTCAGGACCCTCAAGTAAAATTCCCATTTAGGGTGCTCAAAATTTTCTATTTTATTAATAGTCTACCCTCCTCTTGCTTTTATGCACCCAGAAATGACTACCAGAAGTTTAATATTTACAGAAAATTACTTAATGAATAATAAACATTTTGGTTCTGTACAAAAATGTGACCTTGATACCAAAAATTGAAACCAAAGCATGTGCTTTGAGGTGCAAACCAATTTTGTGGGAATATGCAAAGCCAGGAAGCAGATCTGAGTACTCCCTGTTGCTGCTGCTCATCAGAAGGACACAGGACTACTGGAAAGTCCCATTATTTATTACCAGGGTGTCTTAACAAGATAGATCTAATAACATCACCAATACTACATGCAAGCAGTTTTTTGAAGCAAAGGTTTGGTCTCCTCCTGCCTCCTTATGCTACCTAGAACAAAGAGCTGTCAGTGATGACAGCAGGTGCAGAAATTCCTGGCTTCCAAGACCTCTCCTTTTGTGCACTGAGGCTGAGTATATATAGGCTGAAGTACATTTTTACACATTTCAGTATGGGATCTGGATCATCTGGAAAAAGGCACATTTATCTTGCAAAATCACAGCTTATTCTTTGCCCATTTTAAAGAAATTTTCTTCATTAAAAGAAACATGAATTAACTTGCCCGGCAGAGTTTATTCTGGTGTTCTCTTCTGTGCAGTCTGGTAGAATAAATCAGCTTTATAAAAACTTTGATTTTCACATAACATGAGGCCCTGTACTACTATTTATAGAAAACTTGTGATCTGAATGAAAAAAAGAACTGTGTGTTTTTTCCATTGCAAAAAAATCAAGAGGAGTTACTTATTGTGAAAGGTTCAGTGTATGCAGTCACAGGCATTAGAACACTGACACTTCTAAAGGAAGAATCAGCCTCTGACCCTATTTTGAAGTGCCAATACCACTTTAGTGCTTGCATTTTAAAATATTTATTTCCTTCATAGATATTTTATGTGGAGATCTCAGTCCCTCAGCAGCAAACATTCTTATTTTCACATTAGCAGAAGCTCAAGACTAACATGATGCTTTAATATGAAAGACTTCCCTTTGTGGAAATCAGATTGTCTTCTCCTGTCTTAAATGCATAAAATCATGTCTGCAGTTGGCAATGGACAGATGTAGAATCATAAATACGAAAAAGCAAATTCTTCAGCAAAAAGCTGAAGAAAAACATTTTTGTATTCTTGTCTCTGGGAGGGAAATATCCTTTGTTTTGAATTGAATTTATGCTGTGAGATATTTACATCAAATTCCAACTTAGCTCTATTTCCTCTATAAATATATAGTTCTGAACTTCTTTTTTTTTGGAGGGGGCATGTAGAACAGTGATTATCAGGAAGTCAAATTGACCCAGTGAAGAATTATTTAAAATTCTTTTTTCAGTTTCCAAGTGAGTTTCACACTTTCAAGTGAGTTTCTGCCCCTCACAAACAATAATTACATTTCTGAATGCTGCCAGAGTTGAAGCCAACAGTTCTTCATAGAACTCTGGTAACCTTGCATCACTAAGTGCCAGAATGGTGGAGCTGCTGGGTTTTTTCTCTAGAACCTCCTACACAATTAAAATCAATACTGCCTGACAGGATAAATAACAACCAGATAAACACTCCACCTCCTGACAAAAACTGCCTTTCATAAGGTATCCTCAAGATATGTATAGGCTTTTTTCATTAATGGTCAGTATATTCCAGTAGTGTGTCCTTTTGATCATATATCCACTAACAATTATATGAACTTTCCTATCACATTCAAGTCCTTGCTTTCCCCCATCTCAATTCCTTTTTTCTGTCAGTCATCTTTTCACTCCTCATCAGCAAAATCCCCCCAAAACATTTTTATTACCATGAGTAAAAAAAGGTATTTTAGGTCTCAATTTCCTTTTCAATGTTTCCTTCCATTTTTATTCCTCTTATACACACTGAATATCCATTTATTACCTGTGTGTCAAGTTCCTATCAACTTCCTTTCTCATCACCTCTGCTTGGACCGCCTTTTGCCCCCAGAAATCACTTCCACTAAATGCTGCGATAATTGCTTTGAAAATTTTTAGAGCCTTTACTATTCCATGCACCTTCATTCTCTTTTATTGCCCTTAATCTTGCTGGGCCCAAAACCCTAAAAATGTGTTGTGTCTGAGCATTTAAGATTAATTTGATATTCATTTGATATTCTCTTCCACAGTTTGATATTGTCATCTAGAAGGTCTTTGTCCTCCCCTGTCCCACTCTTGGTCCACTCCTCTCCTCAAGTGACCAGTTCCTTCATATGGAATGTATTAAACTTCTGCTTTCCAACATAATAAACACTTTGCTGTTTATTGATTTGACCCCACTGTCAAACTCACATTGTGCCCCTGACAACTCTGCAAATTTCTTATCAAATTAAAAACTTCAAATTACTGATCCATCTTCTACAATCCCTTAAGTCCCTGTTTTTCCATGTTGGATTAGGTAATTCAGAAAATTACTTCAAGACGCACAATAAAATTTAGAGATATTAAATGTGTCACACATAATGTTCAGTAGTAATTTATTTGGGAGCATACTTATGTAATTATGAGCTGATCTAGCTGTTTCTAAGAAAATGAAGAAATTTGTCTCCCTTCTTGGTGAAATTCAATACTGCAAGAGATACTTGTACTCTTGTTCACAAGACATGAGATGTTCACCACCTCTGTCTTTCCTGTCCTTGCTCCATACTATGTTTTATTTTTGATATCATGCAAGTCAATTCATTTGATAAAGTAAAACATGTGACTTTTTACCAAACTGATAGAAAATTACCCTACAGACTTCTAATCTGTGTAGAAAGTGGGCTACACTCAGGATAAAATGATTCCAGAGAAATGCCAGACCCAGGTCAAGAAAGACATAACACCATCTTCCCAAATTTTCCTCTACTCTATGAGATAAAGTACCAAATTAATTTTACCTATTTTCATTTAGATTTCTGGAACCTGTGGGGATGGAAAAGGAATCCAATTTTTTCTTTGACTGATTTGCATGTTACATCAAACAAGCAGGTACTATTTCCCCCCATGTATGGCATAATGGAGAAGATTATCAAATCCGAAACTTGTAAAATTTAGAATTCACTCATATACATAAACTTCACTTGATTCTTTATATATAAATCTGTTGAAACAAACCTCCGCCTAAAAGGCTAAAAGAAATGTTATTTTATTAAGTAGCACATGGAAATAAGCCCAGTAATTTCAAAGACATAATATGGAGAAAGTAGCAGGGATAAAATGAAAAGAATATAAGTATAGAGAGATCCTTCTGGGACCCTTAAAGTTTTATGAGAATAGCCCTAACGAAAGATCTCTGAATGTGTAAATGCAAATTAATTGAAGAAATTGAATCTTTACCTGCATAAATTTGTTGAATGTAACAATTAAAATCTATTTAAATGTTAATGATCTAAAATTTAAAATGTGCCCCCCATTAACAGCAATGAAACCCTTTACAGTTTAATCAATATTAATGAAAGAGACATGTTAAGGTAACAAAACCTGGTGTATTAGAAGCTGTTGGGGAACAGGATTTTTTTTATTAAGTTTTCAATACTCATACAGATTATAGCAACAGATAGATGCATACTGTCTAAAAGAATATCTGCAATGAATGAATTTAAGAAGACAAACAATGGAAGGTCATTCACCAATTAGGCAGTGCCACCTCACATACACTAAACCAAAACTTGATATCAGAAATTGAACAAGTAACTCTTAAGGAGCTGAAGAACAAATATTGAGTTAAGCCATTTATC
>NW_005054343.1:49590-95580 GCF_000277835.1 Geospiza fortis | reverse complement strand
CTGCACCCAAAATTGCTAAGCAGGAATCCTCTAGGGGAACAAAATGAGTAAAAGGTGGAATAGCTGGATCTGTACACAGCATACATTTGCCTAATGTTATGCCATTAAGGACCATGCAAAATGTTTTATCTTTATATGAAGCAAAGTGATTACCCCAAAATTTGGTAACTGACTACATATGGCAATCAGAGAAGAAAAGCAAGCAATAACAAATGTTAACACATTTCCATGCTTTGCAGATGACTAACATTTTAAATAGATATATTTTTTAAATTACTGAAAGAAAATCGTTAGTAACTAAAATTTAACAACAGTTGTTATCTTAATAAAAGACTGCTTTGTGACAGAAATATACAGAACTGCTGCACAGAAGTTTTTGGAAGTCACTATAAAATTTTTGATTGCTGATAGTCTGGCACTAAAATGAAATTATATTCACTGTATGCAAACAAGCCTCCTGAACAAAATATTAATATTAAGTTCTATATAATTCTTCAGTGGCCTGTTTAAAGGAGGAGTCTTGTTAGAACAGCTCCTGAATTCAACTTTTGTTCTATATCCCTTTATATGCATTTCTTCTATATCCAATGTATGCCAGGCAGAATATAACCTCAGTTTAGAACAGATTCTCATGAAGTTTCTTTACATGTAAACTGATATCCCAACCCCAATATTCTGCCTAGCAAAGAGATCATAAATGTCTTCATTCTTTTACCTAAGGCAGGTAAATAAACTCTGATCTGACTTAATTTCCACCTTCTATGCTTAATGACACCATTTTAGATCTGAATTGCAGATACTAGACTTGTACTGTGTTGTGAAAACAACAATTATTAATCCTGTGACTGACATTTTACTTCACAAAACATACACTGGCTCTTTTAGACAAATTAGAAGTAAAAACCACATTCAAACCGGGAAGAAAAATGAACTAATTTATACGAATATGGTAGAGTTTGGATATGATTAGGTGGCAAAGCATGAAGAACTAAACAGTTTTGGTCCCTGCCTCAAAGCACATACAATAAAATTAAGAAAGACAAAAAAAGAAAGACGCATAGAGGACTCTGTTTGAAAAATTAATTAATTTCATGAATGAACAAAAAGCCTCAATCTAACTGAACCCCCAACTTACCTAGGGAATTAAGCTTTTACTCTTTTCTTATAAAAGCAACAAGCTATCAAAAGGAGATAGAACTTTTGGTTTGGGGGGGATTTTTTGTTTTGTGGAATTTTTGGTTTTGGTGGTTTCTTTTGGTTTTTTTGGGGGGGAGGGAGTGGGGTGGGCTGTGGTTATAATCTTTAGTATGTAGAGCCACAGCTCAGAAAAGAATGGCAAGGTTGTTAAAAGTCCACATAAATTAAAAACTACTGCATGAATTCACTGAGAACAAATATCTATGCAGGACCATTAAAGATACCACCTTGGCATCAGAAATTCTATTAGCCACAAATTATCAGGGCTAGGTCAATATTCAGAGAGAAAATCACTTATTCCCTCTTTTTTTTCTTTTCTCTTGCTGTGTGCTGTTGTCCCTCACTGTGTGGCACTGAGCTAGGAAGGTTTTTGGTCTGACCTGGCTTGGTGTTGTTCACCACAGGGGAAAGAGAGCAGCACAACAGATTATTACAGAAACTTCAGAGCATTCTTCTTCCCCCACTCTTGTTATTGATAGACATATTCTTTATATTATTGTCTTAAAGTCACAAATGGAGACATTATTAAAACAAAAAACAAGGATGCTACTTAAAAATTATTAACCTTGACTGGCATGAGTGTGATATTCAGAATAGAAGTACTTGGTATTCAGGCCATGCATGCACCAGGATGCTCTGAAAGGAGGCACTGCTGGGAGCAGCTATGGACACTAATGAGCTACAGCTGAAGTGTAAAGATGCAGAATAGTTCCTGGGCTAATGTGTGCTGGGGAAGGAAGTTCATACAATGAAGAAGGTTCCTTTCCTGAAGGGGGAGGTGGAGCCTCTAACCTGCAATTTATATGGAGGAAATATTCCCAAAATTAGTGTCTGGCTTATGTAAATCTCTCATGGTTTTCCCTCCTCTCTGCCACAAGACAGAGTTATCTGTAACAATAATTTATCTACAACTCAACTGTAGATTTGCTGAATCCTTCCTTAAATCATACATGCACATGCTTAGATTAATAAACTATTCAATCTACTTGCCAATACGTATCAACTCTGTAATGATAAAAAGGGACAGAGACTAGAAAATAAGAGCTTAAAGAACCTAAAAATTGTTCCTAAGTTTTCTAACTGTTTGTAAGAAAGAATTTTTAATTCACAATAAAGGGTAAATTCTGTTCTTTTAATTATCAACATTTATCTCTGGGACAAGAACATCAGGTATATAATATAGAAGATTCTTTTAATA
Organism: Geospiza fortis; assembly: GCF_000277835.1. Taxonomy (NCBI): domain Eukaryota; kingdom Metazoa; phylum Chordata; class Aves; order Passeriformes; family Thraupidae; genus Geospiza; species Geospiza fortis. Next base: position 93,185 of record NW_005054343.1, on the reverse strand, counting down.
TAGAGGACAGATGGCAACTTCACTCCTGGGACTTCCTTAGACTGCCCCAGAAAAAAACCAACAAAACAACCAACAACCCAAAACAAAACCAACACCAAAACCCCCATAATTTTAAAAGGCTTTGAATATTCCCAGAGGAATGATAGTCTGGATATGGGAAAGCTGAACTGTCTTGTTTGCAAAGCAAATGATAAAATATTTGAGGACTATACAGAAACTCCTAGGGATGCCAATTTACAAAATTCACTTTAAATAATATTCACTTTAAATAATACTTCCTTGTCATCCAAGAATAAAAATTTAGAATTCACTCACACACTTTCAAATTTCACTTGGCTATTTATACATAAATATTTTGAAACAAACCTTTTGGAAAACAGAATTATCTTAGCAGAATTTAAGATAGTACAACATATAAATGCAGCCTGGAAGCTAGGAATGCTTAGGAAAGGTGCTGCTTGTTTTGCAACATAAACTAACAAAACTAAGCAGACTGCACAATTCTTCAAAAAACACTTCTGCCTGTCTAAAATCACACATGCATCCATATATGCATGTGACTTTTCATAGGCATGTTTCATACTTCATTTACAGGGTGTTAATTTTGTAAGCTGTGAATCCACATTTTCTCCTTGAGTGTTAATACTCTTTATGTCCTGCTGGGTAAACAACCAGAACCAAACTGGTGTTCTGAACTGTCCCTGAAAAGATTTAGCCTTCTCACACTTGGTTTTCAACACAGTAAAAGCATTTACTTTCAGAAATTTTAAATTTCTCATTAAACAAGAAAATAAAAAAAAAAAACAAAAAACAAAAAACCAAACAAAACCAAAGAAGTCTGAATAAAAGAAGAAATATCGTATTAGCCTAAGGAAACTGGAGGCTGTTCTTTTTGCAATGAAGTTGATTGAATATCCTGCAATTGCTGCGTAATGTGATTATTACTGAGGGTTTACACTTCCCTAAAAAATCCTGGAATCTACTTGACTAAATCAGGCTCATCTCCATTTCTGGTGCTTTGGGCCACAAACAATCATTTCTGCCTCTCCCATTTTTCTTTACATTGGCTTAAAAACCACAAAGCAGTAAGTTTCTTTTTTTTCTCCTTAACCTTTTAAATGTAAAGAATAAAATAATGCAAATATTTTTCCTCCTTGATTTTAGACCAAAGTTTCAAAACAGCAGTATTTTACATTGCAAGAAGTGTCCTTTAAATAATTAAAGGATTCGGCTCCTTCCCTAAGTTAAAAAATATATAGAACAAGCACAGCCATCAATACAGGATTTGCCCCTCTCTGAATTAATCCAATTATTCAAATGTCAGTTATAACTGTCAGAGAGCAGTTCCTTGGGCTGGACCAAACTGTTAAAAATTAAAACTGTTTTACCTCGTTTAGTCTCTCTGCCTTTTTAATGTAAAATCCATGGTCTTGACAAAAAGTTGTGGGATTTGACACCCAATGCAACACAACCCTATTTCTGTCATACATGCATAATTCACTTTGGAAATTTGCACTTGCTTTAAAATATTACTGAAATATACATGTAACATATGCTAATTCAGCCGCACTGGCTTGCAAGCTCCAGCCACTAGGTTATATGTAAACTTTGCCAAGTGCATACACTGTACATAAAGGGATTATAAATGAAAGAAAAGATCACTGTCCCTAGCTCTCAGTTTCCAGCCTTGGCCAAACTGACAGCCCCAAATCCCAGCAACATCTAACATGCCCTTCCTGTGGAGAAGACAGCCTGTTCTCAGAGTCTTAATTACATCCCAGCTGACTGCCCGGCGTTGCCAAAATCAGGCAACAAACGATGCACCTTCACTTGCAATATGGTCTGCTAAACAGACTCCCAGTCACACAGAAAGAAACTTTCACAACAAGGAGAAATAAAGGGACGAGCGAGAGAGCGAGGGAGAGGGCAAGCAGCAACCCAGAGACAGCAGAATTCTCCTCCCAGACTCCTGGGGGAGCGGCGAGCAGCGGCACGTAACAAACACGGCTATCCCTGGCTCCCGGCAGCCTCGCAGCCCAAGGTGCCTCATGCCAAGGACTGCTGTTCTCCAAGATGGGCCACTGTTCCTCAGACTGGCTAGATTAATGATTGCTAAGGAAGGCTAACCAACCCCTCACTGCTCAGGCCATTATAATTACAGAAGAACAGCATGCCGCATTCTGCAATCGCAAATGGTATCATATGTTTTCCTGGCCGGCTTGCACGAGGAGCTTTATTTACACAGATGAAGTGTGAGAGGACGTGGATTTAAAGCAGAAGTATTTTAAAATTAACAGAATTGTGTGGATTTGTGGTACCCAACAAACAAAGTTGCACCGAGATCTGGTTTAGTTTGCAGAGCTATAAATATCAAAGTCTCTGTGAGGGAAAATGCTCACCCATCCTCCCCGAGTCTCATGGTTATACAGAAAATACAGCATCGAAAAGGTCCCATTCCCTTAATGAAATGAATTTGACCTTGCAGAAGTGCTAATAAAGCAGTTTCACTAAGACCACAAGACTGTTTTAGAATCTGTAAAAAAAGAAACTTCACTCTTACTAAATGTGCTAAGGAAATGTAGAGATTATTTCCGACTAATACAACGAACGTTAATATCAAAATTACATTAATTAGATTCCAAAAGATGGATTCCATACTATTTTTCACAAAATTTTACTATATGCAAGTATATAATTACATTCTAGAAATAGGATAGTTGCACTATGATTTTTAATTAATGTATAGCTTACAATAGTAAAAAATATTTTTGGGTCACTCCAAGTACCAAGGAATCCCTTCCACTGATAAAGCTTGGTAGTTCTATCTACAGATATACTTATTTTTAAAATTCATATCCTTCTCAAATTCAGATTCGATGAACCAGACTAATACAACAATTATATCAAAAGATATCTAGTCCATCAGTTTAATACTTTTTCAATCTAACTCTCATTGTTTGAATTTGTATCTGATGGACCAACTTTTTCCAATATTTTGTGAATTTTGTTTTTAAATCTATGAACCTGATTGTGGTAACCTTTCTAAAGAAAAATGGAGTGAAAGAAACCCAAGAGGTCATCTTATACTGAGGTAGATGACCACTCACAGGACTGCAAAAAAATTGGGCTTTTCAGTACAATAAATATCTACAAAACCTTTTACTTGACAGTTCTACACACACAAGGACAAGTATCCTTCAGTGGCCACACAAAGGACTATACCCTGCAGGCTTTATAGCAATGTAGGAAAATCACACTGTTCCAGAACCTTGTATTAAGCAGAGCTTTCTTTCACAGAGACTGTGATACAGGGTTTAAGAAATAACAGAGTGAGGCTTTTTGCTTGCTTTACTTGGTTAGTTTGGTTTAAATACAGGTCTCTAGCAACTGAGAGAAAATCCTGCTCTGCACATATTTTTATACTCATAAAATACATTCCAACTACCTCAAGATACCAGTAATACAACAGACAATTATTAAAGTGAAACTGCTAAAAAAACAAACAACACACAGACACCACAGCCCCTCAAAATAGTGAATAAACATCTATGAGCAAACTACCCTCCCAAAAGTACACCTGGCACTGAAGGATGATTTAGCTCACATTTAAATCTTGACAATATTTTTTTAAAGACATGGTGTCACATACTTTAAACTCCACACCCACTACTCTTTACATAGCAGAGTAAAATAATTCAACAGACACAATCTTATTAAATCTTCTGAATGCCAAAATACCAGGGTTTTTTTCCCAGACTTCCCATAGCATAGAGCACAAGCTGGTGAATGAGTCAGCCTCAGAATAAGGTGCTGTGGAAGCTTGGAAGTGAACATTATCCATCGATCAACAGCTCCCACTGCTCACCGTGGCCCGCCAGGCTCAGGGGGAGCAGAGCACAAGCAGTGCTCCAAGTGGATGCAATGGCTGCTTTCCTGCAAACTTCCATCCTGACAGCTGTGAAAGGCATTTTTATTGGATAGCTGCACAGGCAAGAACAGCATGGGACTGCAATCCGCAATACATTGATACAGATTTGGTAAATATGTTGGATCTGTGGAATGTGAGGGTAAAAAAGCATGTACATCAACCAAAGAACTAACTTTCACAGAATTTATCTTGTAGATTACAATATATTATAATGGTATGAGTAAAAGGTCAAAATAGGAAAGGGGAGGCAAAGGAAGGATGTCATAGAAACATTAGCACAACATAGTAATAAAATTAGGGAAATAAATGTAGATTTATAACTGGCAAGTAAGTGTTTGCACTATTCCATACTCCAATGCTAGTGAAATATTTCTTGTATTCAGAGAAGACTGCTTACTATATAGACATTTGGACAGATACTATACAGAAGTTTGCAGATATATATTTTATTTAGATTTGTAAATAAAGATGCATGTATTTTAATCCATCTCTGGCTGTTGTTACTGATGTTCCGTATTTTGGCGCTGCAAAAGCTGATTTGTTGAACATCCTATTTCTGTGAATAGCCCTAAAGGCCTGGCTACAATGTGTGCTTAAAACAGAGTAAATTCAACTCAAAATATGATGGATTTGGCATCAACCAAACAAAACAAAACAATCATTTATTTATTGGAAAAAGAAACAGTACCATTGGCTGAAGATGCCACTAAACTTACTGCACTGTCCTTTTGCAGCCACACATCTCTCACCTAAAATCACTGCTTAGGTGGGCACAGTGGGGACACCAAAGCTGCACTGGGGATGCAAATTCACAGACATTAAAAGATGTGAGGAATTAAGAAATTATTATGACCAGGTGAAAGACTGTGAGACTTTCCTGGAGATGCCTGTCTCTTCTGTAGACTGTGGAGATAAGCATACAGCTTTTTGCTGAGTCACTCTCAAGCTCAGCATTAGTCTCTACTGCAAAAATATAACAGAAAAGATGAGCTGTATCCAAGCTTTTTCTGGCATGAGCAGAATTGACATTGGTAATCCAAGCCTATATGACCAAATCCTACTCCAAAAAGAAAACAGACATATTTTTATTGGCCTCTGTTAGTTGTAAAGGACAGATAACACTTAGCAATCAGCAGAAGTTCTCTAGAACTCTGTTTATATGTGGTAAGAACAGTATTTGTGAATGGAAAAACAACAGTTCTTTAAAGCAAAATAAACTGCATCAAATACACTACCTGTCATACAAAAAAAGAGATGTGAACAAGGTAGTTCATGGTTATTCACTTCTTCCAGGACTAAAGTAAATCACATTGTTCCAGCCAGCAGATGCAAGGAGCCATTAAAAGCAAACTAAAATATACTCTTTTATACAAGAAAGTTTACAGTAAAACAGAAAAACTTTCAGGTATTACTTAAAAGCAACAAAATAATATTTCTACTACTGATCTATCTAGAAGGGAACACAGCTTGATCTTGTTTTAAAGAAACCTTTTTTAAGGAAATAAATGACATTTAGCCACCTATGATTGACCATTTATATCACCCAAAGTCCTGAGCTCAGAAATTGCATCCACTAGTTTAGATCAACAAATTGCAGCCTCAGCATCTACTGGCATTATTATTTGCTTTTAGCAGAAGCAAGTCAATTAAAGTATCTTTAGGGTGGTAAGACAGCGTTCAGGTACTTTAAAGAAACATCTTCCTTCCAACCCAGCAAGAAAAACTATGCTGATATATGAGCTACCAAATTTCCTAGCATTTATACCTTTACTAGTCCTTTACTAGTACACTGTGCAGAAAAGTCAGAAAGGTTCAAAACATAATTCTCTGGCCTGGAAATAAAGAGCACAAACAAGTGATGAAGGCAGTGATGGACTGTCTTGTAAAGATCACTAGGAAGAAAGTAAAAGGTCACTAGGAATCAAAAGCTTTATAAATTATCACCTGTTATGTACAAGATTTTGAAATTAACAACATAACTAGGTAATCTGAGAGTTCCTAAAGAGCAGGAAGAGAAAATTATTAATAATAGTAATTAGAACAGTAGTATTTTGGCTTGCTGTGCCCTTTTAGATGATAAACAGTAAAGATCCCATACAAGCTTCTCAACACTGGAAATACAGGACTAAAAGTATGCAACAGGAGGTGGTGCAGAGCCTTGAGCTGACATGACAAATTCTGAAGCCATGGCAGCAGCTCTGCCTGTGGCCTGTGTGAAGTACACACCCTCCTAGATCTCTGCCCAGTTTGGGAATGAGAAAAGACTGAAACGACTGCAGCTCACACATACTTCTGCAGAAAGAACTGGACACTAATGTTGGTTTTTTTCTTCCAGCAGAAAAAAATCATAGGAAGGAAGTAGTACAGAAAGGCTGCTGAAGCAAAGCATTCCAATAAGAAATAGAAATAAGAACTTTTATGGTGTGAGGCTAATTAGCAATTGACTCAATTTCCAGAGAAATGGTAGATTTCCATTTCCCAATATCCTCAAACCAATGGACACCATTCTGAAAAATGCATTTAAACCCAAAGATAAACCACTGGGCTCAATACAGGGACAGCCAAGGGAAACACAACTCCTTAAAATATACAGAAACTCAAACCAGATGGTCTAAATGTCCCTTCTGGCCTTAAAATCTGTGACAGAAAAAGAACATTGAACAAATAGAGAAGATGGAAAATAAACTACAAATCTTCCTTTAAAGTGTTTGTTCCTTCAAATAGAACTGAATTCTACCCTGTAATCTGAGCCCTTCTAATTCTACCAATGGTGTGCAATTTTTTATGTGGTATTTGAAAACATTAAATTTTCAATCAAAGTATTTGTTAAATTAAGTGTAGATATAATCACAAAGGCAAAATTTATCTCCATTGCTAAATGGTAGAGACTTTAAAATGGCATTCCTTTCAGATGAAGGAAATACATCCTCTTACTAGAATTTTCTATTACTGCAAACCTTGAATTCAGCTCTGAACATCCACTGAATTGTGCTTTTGAAGAATGCACAAGATGAATGTCATATTCACTCAGCATCCATAAATCAGCTTGAATAATTTAATACCTGTTGAAATTTTCTTCCAATTTATTACATGAAATAATAACATGAGAAGTAATTACAATAAAGAAAAAGTTCAGGTGCAACAGCGTTAGTTCAACATCTAGGATCAAGTGTCAGTGGAGATTAACAAATTTCATTCATTTTATCTCCAGCACTGGAGACACGCAGCTCCCAGCTTTAATAGTCAGGAATGTCTGTTAGTTAAATGACTTTGTAAAGGCAGTCAAGTGAGGGCAGACAGCGACAGTTTAATTAGGGAGCTTGCTATAACTCTATCTGGGAGCTGTAGGCACTGGACTAGAACAAGCGTAAAACTGACTCAATACTGAGTAGCAACCCCTGCCCCCCAAGCCAACAAAAACCCTCCAACACAAAAAAACCCCAAGAAGATACTTTTCATGGCAGGTTCTCTCATTTATTCTGGCGTCAGGTTGGCTACAGGTGAACAGGAGCAACGTAACCGCCGCAGCAGAAGAAAGGTGAGGTTAAGAGAGCAATCATTTATCTTGTATTGATTTCTGGACACTATGTCCTAGATACATTCCAAGATAGAATGACAGCTTTCTGTTTTGTGTCGGTAAGAGAAGAAAATGACTAGCACCAGTACCCATTGTTTTCCTATCATATTTCCTTTTAGAAACATGCCACACTTAGATTTTTATTCAGACAAGGAAATCCAAACAAGTTTATCACAGAAAAGGAGGGTTAGGGGATGGTTAATCAGCCATTTGTCTTTGCTGCTGGATAGTTGGGAGTCACAGGGTCAAAACTGAGCACAATTGGACCATTTGGTTTTATCTCAGGTAACCCTACATCTCTGGTAATTGAACCCATTTCACTCGGTCAGAGTTCCTGTCACTCATATTCAATGTCTGTCATTACTGAGAAATGCTTCATGACATATTACACTGACAGAACCACCACTGCAAGGCTGGAAAGAATCCCCAGGCACCAGAAGTAGAAGACAATGGAAGCTTCTTTCAGACCAGCGATGTTTAACATTTTATGTGCTGACATTGTGACTGTAACCGCAATATAACGAAAGCCTAACAAATGGAAGATCAAAAAAAATCCATAGTTTATCTGCTTCAGGGACTAGCAGGCAACATCAGAAATAAAATGAACTGGCAGCTCCAAGGTTACTTGCACATAACACTAAAATCCTTTGAAAAAGCTGTATATATAACACACACTTAATTCTAGACCTCAATATGACACTGATTTTATTTTGGATAGGCGTTGCAACTACTACACCTCCCTTAAATACGAGCATCCAAATCCTTTTCTTTCTGCTACTGCTTTTTTACTTATAAGCTGCAAACAGTAACAGGAGCACAACTTGCACACCTTCTGTTTTGCTGAAGATGATGGAAAACAGCCAAGCTTTCCTAACCTCTGAAACACTCCTGTACACAGAAATTCTAAATGCAAAAATGCCAGTTACCCTCTCACTTCTCAGCTTTACAATCCTTACAAGTGCTCCCCTAATTTATTTTCTATGTAGATCAACTATTTCACTTGCTAGGTCATTGCTGCAGCATTTGACAGGCACACCACTCACCTCTGCCACACTTGAATTCATCAGATACATTCAAGCCAGCTTCTTTGGACCACACAAATTATTTGCAGGATCTTTCTCAGGCTTAAAATCCTACAATTGTATTAACTGAACATCAACATTCTATTAGCACATTGATTAGAATTCAGGGGATGGAAAGTTGAATTGGGTGATGGGGAAAGAAAATAAAGGCAACAAAAGACATTTAAAATTTGATTGTCATCTTGATAGGTTTAGCTCAATTTTACCTGCTTATAAGAATGTTGAAGAAGGGTATTAAAAATCATTTAACTGCATCTCTTCAAGTAACTGATGTGAAAATTGATTTCACCATATTTAAAATTTTATTTTTAAGAACACCTTTAAACTAAAAGTTACTAGATTTCAAAGACACTTTGATAAGTACCCAGCCCACATGTTAAGTCTGTATTAGCTACAACTGATTATTTGTAGTAGTTTATTATACTGCTTAATGATGTCCTGACGAACCAGTAGAGAGGAATAATTTCTTTCCATCCTGAGTGCCCTGAACAAAAAATAAACAGGATTAAATTCTGCTCCCAAATTTGGTAGAAGCCCAAAATTCAGCTGAGATTATTATATTAAACACTTATTGCTTCAAGGCTGAAGCAGAAACCAAAGGAACATCAATAATGTGAACAGTTAGATTCCACCCTAAGATTATAATGAATTTCATACAGAATAATGGAAAAATATCCCTAAACTAGATCTTCCATATTTTATTAAATCTCTTTTGATTAATTTATAGGATTAAACCGAATTTTTGCACTACTCTGATGCAGTATGTGAATATTTTAAATAAAGGGTTGCTTGGAATTCTGAGATCAATAAGGAACTTTAGCATTATTCACTATCAGCTACAGAAATTGGAATTGAAAAGATAAAGTCATCTTGAACTATGAAATTGCAGTATGAAGAGCTGAGAAGATACTGCCTGAAGTTCATAAAAGTTCTAATATCAAGTGCATTACTTCTAAAGCAACCATTATTTTCACTTTAAGAATAAACTGTATTTCATTGTGAAGTACAAAAAAATCTTAAATAGATTTAGAAACTACAATTCACAGCAGTAAAAGAAGATGTCCAGTAAGAAATATATGACAAACAGTAGCACAATAATTCAGCCATTAATAAATCTGGCACAATAACCATTATCTTGTCATAAAGTAAGATAATATATCACCAATCCCTCCATGCTGGACTTTATACTGTATTTATGTGCTAAAAGCCTTCTTAGAAGCAGATGCTTCAATTCAAAGCTCCAAAACCCCACTGATATGTACTGGTGCTATTCAGCTATTTCTCGATACTTCTATACATAAAGCAGGGAGCAGGTTTGGGAGCACTGTGGCCAAAGAATCAAAATGAATGATATTCAGGTTATAGCTTAGCAGGGAAAAAAAGTGTTGCAACAATTTTTCTAATGCTGAAATACCATTTCACCAAATGTTCCTGTCAAGGCATGGTTTAATTACCTTGGCACCCATGCCACTTATAATCACCTGTCATTAGCAACAAGGCTTGCATCTGTTTACACGTCTGTCAGAAATGCCAGCCCAGCTCACATCTAAGGAAAACACAACTTTTGCTGGTGCTTGACCCCAGATGTGGAAAGCTCACCATAAACTTACTTACATCCAGAGCAAAACATTTCACAAATTTCAGCTGTAAAGATACTACAATGTTTTTGCCATAACGCTTTCCCAGCATGGCCTTTGTAAACATGAGGCTTCTCTCTTTTTCATTGTCATATGTATTGGCAATTTCATTTAGGAATTTCAAAATGTAGAATAAGGTAGAATACATAGCTTAACCTATACTAAAAAGAACTTTCTGGAGGTACAGAGCAATTACACTGGTGCTCTGATTCTTTAGTTATTTATAATTCAGAAGGACAGTTCTGAATGACATTCTGGCAAACTATCCTCACTCCTTATCAATTCCACATACATACCTGGAAGTCAGGTGTGCATGCACATGCATGTTGGGTGGTAGGTCAGTAACATCCTAAATTGAGGGGCAAGAGTCTATTTTGATAGCTTTTATAATTTTAGGACTCAAACTCCTGAGGCAAAATAAATGTAGTTTCCATTTGTGTCCTGTGCAACTGGAACACTCAAAGCTATTCTAGCTAGCTGGCAAATACCTTTAAAACAAGTAAATCACAAAAGCAATTTTATGGCTCAGTCCTGCAAATACTCTCTGCTGCAGTACTTGCTCTTTAAAAGCCCAGCAGGTCAGCTGTGAATCCAGAAGTGTTCTGAAGGATCAAAACTCTTAATAGGTGTCAGCACCCCAGGGCAATGCCCCACACAGAAGGGATGCACACCTGCCCTTTTCTTCATATAAGCACATGTATGGCACCCCAGGTGTCACTGCATTCTCACTCCTGCTTCAAGGACTGCAGACAGCTTTTTGTATACACTATTTCTAGCAAGTTAAAGGACCTTAAATTAAGTCCTTCAGCCGCTAAAGAGAGATATTTTAGTGCACAATATTTTCACAACTTTATAATGCTGAAAATAAAAACTTGCAGGTACTACAGAAACATGCACCTACGGTGAATACTACAATTTAAATACACTTTCTATCCTTGTAAGACACATGAAACAAAGCCAAGAACTCTTTGGCTTTACATTCTGGTGAAATCCAAACTGTTCTGAAGGATTATGAATGGTTACTGTTTGTCTTGGCTCCTACCTATATCAGATTCAGACTGAAGAATCTTAGTGAATTATAAAGGATAAAGTGGATATTTCTAAATTACAAGACTGCAATTCCAGTGGCTCAGTGTATCAGTTTTCTGTTTCATCTAAGTTTGCTGTGGAGAAAGTTGTGGTATCTGACAACAAAGGATCGAAAACATTTACTTTCATGAGCCAAAAGCTTCTTGCCTCAATTATTTTGAAGATTAAACCCCCCACCCTCTCCAACCAAACAGATGAAGATCAGTTACACTTTTTTAATGACTCAAAGGGACATAGGCTACCAATAGAATAGTTAGAACAGGATCTGAAGAGCACACAATCAGAAAGGAATATGATTAAATTAATCCAACGCTGAGTTTTAATCCTGGAGTCAGATCTGTATGTGACTTTTTTATGTAACTTTTTGATTTGCACCATTAGAAGTTCAGGGAAAGTGAGAACTGCCATTGCAGCTTCTGTTTGATGGGGAGACATAACACTTAGGACTAACAGCCTAACACCACTGAAATACAGCAGTCTTTGTTTATTTTGGGGTTTTTATGTGACATTAACAACTTCTTGGCCAGACAGCCAGGCCAGGTTAGTGACACGTTAGCACTGCTCCCATCCAGAGCAGAAGGAGAATGCAGCATCTGTGAGTGCAGCACAGACCAGTAGTGCCAGCTTGTGTTTCACCCAGAGTCAATCACCAGGGCTGGATTAACCAGGAGGAAAGACAATCAGCACACATCAGCATGAAAATTCCTTCCTCTAGGTTTGTACCAAACTCATAACTGAATAAGCAACACCATAATCACAGCTTCAACTGCAACATAAAGCTCACAGTACTATTAACACAGATTTCCTACAGCCACTACAGTTTGCTGAATGGTGAGAATAATAAAATTTGTGTGTTTGACCACCAGAAACCAGTTAGAAGTGTTCCAGAGAGCAGGGTAACCAATGCTGAGGATCCCTGCTTCACAGAAACCCACACAAGTCAACCATGATTGCTTCCTCTGCTCAGCATTTCATAGAAAATCTGAGAACCGGAGTGCTTAGTACAGAACAGGATAGACAAAGATCATTTTAATGCCTAAACTACACTATAAATTCTGTAGAATATGGACCATATTCTTCCAAATGCTCCCTCAATCAGCACATGGTAAAAACATGAACCACATCATTATTAATTTATTATAAATTACTCTTTATATTATAGCCCCTCCTAATACATGATGAATATGGCCAGATAAGAGTAATTAAAAATCCAAAAATGGAAAAGGATGAGGACCAATGATGTATAGATGGCAAGGCAAGGAGGAAGCAGAGAATAAAAATTTCTAGGGAAAAAACCCAAGAACTTCCCCTTAGGCCCTTCGCTGAAAGCATTGAAATCCATAAGAAAAATATGAAGAAGTTCTGCTGGTGGGTTTATTTTGGACTGAATGCTAAAGAGTTTTTGAGTAGTATTTCAAATATGACTTCTGTTGTAACTGGTTAGACAGACAACCTCACTGACTTCTAATGAAAGACCATGTAAGTTATTCCATTTCTAGAATGTCTCTCTCTGAATGTGGCTCAGTTCCACATACATAAACCTAGAGTTTCCTCCTTCCACTCCACTATTCAACAGCAATTACAGCTAGGATGTTATGGAAGAACCACCCAGTGTTCCAAGCCCTAATTTAAGGTGATACACAGCTACCTGGAGTTTATGGGTACTTCCTCCCATGAGATGTACTCAACTACAGGAAAAAAAAAATCCCTAAGCTGTATTACTTGTAAAAGCTCATTATGATTAAGCTCTTCACTGTCCTATAATTAAAATAATTATTACAAATAACTGTCCCCTAAAAGTAAGCTCATGGATACAGATTTCAATTGTAAACCATCTGGTTGTAGTTTTCCACCTTCCAGCATGGGTGGTGATAGCAGTCATACATGCTAAAATCAAGTTTTAAATAATTTTATCAATACACACAGCATTCAAGTAATGAACCCCAGAAGTCTCAGCTCCCTAAGATATTTCTGCACTGGAAAAGACAGATGACTCCTGGAAGGTAAGCTAGCATTTCTGCAGCAAACATTACCCCAGTCTAGCACAGGACATAAAACTTGCCATTTGCACCATTAGGTTTGCCAGGACAAATGAGGGGCTGGGGGTGATGTATGGCACAGGAAGGCAACCACAGCTGTTGGCTTCTGCAGAGGAGGGCGTAGGTGCTCTGCACCTGAGTCTGCAAATATTTATTAAGCCCTTAACAGTGAGGTTGTGATGTTCAGAACAGCCACTGCTGAAAACCATTATCTATGGATAATTAACTATGTCAGGACACTGAGGTCCTAACATGAGGTCCTCATAATTCCCCACTAAGGGAAAGACAGTACAACATTATTATAATATATTAGTAATATTTAACAACAGGATCATACTATTTGTGTTTTAATAATGAAGGCTGAACACCATAGCTGGGTTTAAATTAATATTAGTTTCTGATAGTGCAGTTTAAGCTAAGCTTAGCAAATTCTCAGTTTGTGGTGCTACTAAGCAATGTGATACTGCAATACAAAATGACATCTAATTAGAAAATTATTTTACTTATAAATAAAGCATTTGTGTACTTGCAGGCTTAATTATTATTAATACATTTTTTCTATAATTTAACAGAAGTCTAAACTTGTTGTGAGGAGAAATGAAAAAAAAAAAGAAATTCCTATTTTTAACTTGACCAAAATAATTCACTTGAACTTTGGAAGCCCTTGCAATTTTTTCAACCAATTTTTAGAAACAGCTAGGAAAAAAAATTTCATCACGCAATAAAAAGGTTTTTTGACACATGAAGACAAAAGCTTCAGGCCGTTTATTAAGACTACTTCCTACTGTGTTGGGCTTTGTTTTATCTCATAATTAAAATCACACCTGAGCTGGGCCATCTGTGAGAGTGTATTAAGTTTCCTACAAAACATGAAAATCCTTTCATTTTTTCCATACAAACGCCAATAAATCTTGTAGGGTTATTTTTTGTGTGTGACACAGTAAAATAATATGCTTAAATAAAGGCCAGGCTTTGAGCAAAAAAATGAGCAAGCAAACAAAACTATTTTTCTGTATTCATCTTCAATTGCCCCTCATAATAATTAATACATTTTTTAAAATTGTACACCTAATTTTTATTTTTTTAAATATTTGACAGCATGCTGTTTTCTTACCGTTTCTTTTGTAGGATAAAAATAAGAATTAGCAAAAATTGAAGGAAGAATTTTCCATATCAGTTAGCAATTAAGAGTGTGCAGAAAAAGTCAGCCAACACTTTTTAGGATCACCATCTATGTTAGCATGCCAATGCATACGCTAATAGATTCCAGTGAGAAAAAAAAAGAAGTTTCATATTTCATAAACATAGGTACATCATAAAGTTCAAAGGAGAAGTTGGTTTTCTTTTGCTGGATTTTTTGGTTTGTTTTCGCCAGAATTTTTTTTTTTGCTTTAAAATACTCTGATCTGAGAGACCAAGAGGATTTCCTTGAACAGATAACGTACAGAGCAAGAAATTCTAAGTAAAGACCAACTCCATCAATAGAATGTCTTCAGCAAAGTACTTCTGTCTGCAGTCACACTGAATGACAAGAGGACCTGAATTCATGCTAAAAGTCAGAGAAACAGAGTAACTTGCTTTGAACATGTGAAAACTCACATACATTATTTAATTTATATTGTTTCAAGCTGTTTTCCTTCAAAGAAACTATAAATGTTCTTTAAATGATCTTGTTTCATACTTCTGCTGAGTCAGGAATCAAATGCATACCAACATCTTGTTTCTTAATCATGTAACTTTGAATACACAATTAAATTTGCACAGTATTATCATAGTCAAGCAGTCTCACTCAAAGTTTTACACTTCTCAGCCAAGACAAATGCTGGAATGGCTGTCTTAGAGAAAAACCAGGTGAGAAGGCTCTAAAATGGCAGTGAAGAACAGTGATTCCATCTCAAATGTCTGAAGAGCTAGGTATGGGAATATTTTGAAATAAAATATTATAAAATGTATTTCACACCAAACATCCTGCATTTGAGTACAATAAGAGAGAAGCAGTATTGATGACTTGTTTTCATGGGCAAACTGAACAAGCAAATGGTCAACAGCATTCAGCACTCCAATGGTTTCACTAGATTTAAACTGCACAAAGGCCTTTCCCCATGCTACTTGAGCATAAAATTAACTATTAACAAGCAGAAAATTATAACCCCCCCATCCTTTTTTTATTATAACAGTATTAAAATCAAAATTTCTGTATACATTTTGAAGCATCAAGCTTGAACACTGATCTGCACAACCTATCACAGATTTTAATCCCTTTTATATTTGTGTATATTTGAGTTACAATTATTTTGATCCCTGGAAATTCATTTGCCTGATAATGCACTTAACTGGCAAACATATGAGTTTATATTCTTTTAAATTATTTCTTTTACATCAAACAAAAGTCTAAATTCTATGTCATAAATAAGAATAAAATCAAAAACCATCCCTCAAATCCCTGTTCTCGGAATCTAATGACTAATAGTGAGACTATGAAAATTCAGTTTTTCTTGGGTTCATAATAGAATATATTGAGTCATGTCAAGCAAGAAACAGCAATATTTTTTAAATGTGTCTGCCTGTGAAACTAAGTGGTTTGGATCCAGCTTTTAAGTTGTTCTATTTCCAATTGTGTTACAGTTAATTCAATCAATTTTTGTAAAAAACAATTCTTCCATACTTCATAGTTTTCTTTCCAAATGCAGATTTTTCCTATTAAAGATGACCAAGAACTAAGAAACAAAGGCACTTTTTCCTGGAAAAAAAAAAGCTTTTCTCATTCAATTGAATAAATTTTTTCTTATATTTAAAAGATAATTACTTTGGTAATGACTATTTTATGTGTCAAATTAAAGCCACAAAGATTTCTCAAATCAGATGTGTCTCTTTCTGCAACAGTGTCGCAATCAAAGTCTGAGATTCCACCACCAGAAAAGGTGAAGGATATTTATCAGCACCTGTGTTCTAATTCTGTTAATCCCACTAACTCAAATCAAGAG
The DNA here is from genome assembly GCF_000277835.1 of Geospiza fortis. NCBI lineage: Eukaryota > Metazoa > Chordata > Aves > Passeriformes > Thraupidae > Geospiza > Geospiza fortis. The sequence continues at coordinate 76,849 of NW_005054343.1, read as the reverse complement.
TGACTCTCTCAAACTCAGCAGAATTGGTGCAAAATCAAGCTGGGAAGAGATGATGATGACAATAATCCAGATAATTTCACATGATTTGAAACAAAATAAATGTTACAGGTTTGGATACTCAGCAGTCAAATTATCTCCTAAGAAACCAATATGTACATTTGAATTGTCAGTCCTCTCTCCCGTCCCCAGCCTTCTGTGCAAGCACAAACTCATGAGAATTACACTACAGCAGCTGCAGGGACCCCTGGCTGTGATGCAGAATCCTAACTGGGAGCACTCCACAATGGAGGGTTTGCTTTGGCAATATTTATGGATAATCTCTATTTACAGGGTGACATCCTACAGTGTAGGCGATAATAACACACATGACGAGGTGAAGCAACCCCACATTAAATTGAATATTTTCCAGCAACACCTAGAACTTCCCCCTTCTCTTCTGTGGGACATAAGGAAAGGATGACACCAAAAAGGAACTTTGAGAACAACACATCTGGGTCTGCTCTTGAGGCAATCCTGTTTGTACACTTAGCCCAAGGCTCTGCCTAATGCAGCCCTTCCCTCTAAATAAACTAAACAAATAGAAATACAGAGTTCTGGTCAATTGAAACATAGTGGTTTCTTTTGGGAATACACCAAAATGTGTGCAGTTGACTCTGAGAAAAGGATGGAACTCTAAAAAATATCACAAGGCACATTTACTGTAAATTCCAAGGGAAAAGAAATAAGGAACATACATTAGAAGTGTAGTGATTTTAGGCTCTAATGAGCCTTTTTTCCCCTTTTTAAACATATAATAAGTCTAATTTACAATGTCAGCACTATTTTGAAAATGTTTTCTTCCCTACGTAATGAATAATCAAAAATAATTAAAACTGAATGAAGACTGTCAAAGCAAACAAACAATATAAATTTAGATGAATTATCCTACTGTTTTTCATTATTGTGTTTGTTCATTTTCTCCTCAATTGAATTCATAACATTTACTCATTCACAATGGGCCTGTACATTCACATCTGCACAGTGGTTGCCTATGGAGAAGTATCAGCTTTCAGTACTCCTTCTCATGTGCCCTCCCAGCTGTAAATGAGGTTAGGAAACAACACCATAAACACAGAAGGCCTTTCGAAAGGTAAAAGAGTGGAAGAATAAAAAGCCTCTCAGGAAATTTGATTTGCACTTGGGTTTTACTCTTAAAGGAACACCCAAAGCTTAACAGCATTTAAAACTATTGAAATACAAAATATTAAAGGAAGAGACAGCAGAATAAGGCATTATGTTCTATGGTAGTCTTGTGTTATTGCTACAAAAAACAGAATAAGGCATTATAGCAATAATAAAAGTGTATTACTAAAATATAAATAGCACTGAATGCCACTGCCATTGTTCTGAGCAATGGGCTGCTTTATTTTTATTATTCCCCCTCACTTTTATTTCTTTTTAAGAAATGAGTGTTTACAATTCCTTCAGCAAAAAAAAACAGGACACACACACACACAGATGTCATAAATAATGCCCATATAAACCCATGCTAATTTATTTAATGTGAAACTCCAACACAAATTACTTAGCAGTGAAATTGCACCTCCCCTTATTGTGTATGCGAAATAAAGGCGAACAGATGTGCTCTTCCAGACCAAGCTATTGCTACAATTAAACCAACAGTCATTTTACAAACCAGCGAGCTATTTCATGTGCCTCTACAGTGCTAATCATCCTTTCTGCACCAGCCCAGCCCAACAGAACAGTGAGTTATTTATAGAGTTATCTATCTTGCACTTTGCAGATGATGCCTAACATTATGACAACAGTGAAAAGGTCTCCGTACCTGCCTACCTAAAACAAGTTTCTGTAAAGTAATGAATAGAGACAGCTTGGGGACTATCCACCTGCACTGCCTGCCTTTTACTGCCTGCAAAGTGAAACCACAAGGGACTGGCAGAAGGTACTTGTCTGACAGGGCCAGGACAGCCTTTCTCCTCAGTGACAGCCTGGGCCTCGCCTCTTAAACCTGACCCACCATAATTCCTTCACAATGCAGCAGCGAGGCAGCTGACAGTAGCAGCTGCACCTCCTAAGCGAGATGGATGGAATTTTCATAACTAGTTCCCCAAGTTACATTTTACCTTCAAGATAATTTATGAGCTGCTGTGGAGCCTTGAAGAGACAATATGCTTGCCATAAAATTAACTGTAACAGTCTTGTAGGTTATAATTAACACTGGGAGGGTAGCACCAACTGGATGAAACACATGGCATAATTGATGGTGAAACTGGAAATTAAGGAAGCTAACAATATCATTACTGTGCACATCACTTTAGTGAAACCTGTGCTTTCCAGGGGTTAATTACAATCCCCTTCCAACGTACACACGCTGACGGGGAGTGGATGAGTGTCACAGCTAGGAGGAGGCAGGTTTGCTGGCAAGGCCACCTTGCACCTGGACTGATGTATATATTGTTTTTTTTGCCTGGAAGAGATATACATGTCAAAGCAGCAGCACCAGCACCTGAACATCTGGCAGCAGGCACACTGTAGCTCAGAGATAGATGATTGCTCAAGCCTCATAGAATATTTCATCTTCACTGCAGCCAGCAGACTTAATGGCAAAGAAGAAAAAATCCTCTGTGAGATTTCACTTAATGACACACATTATTAATTTAAATGACTTGAGCAAAGAAAAACATTTTAACTTTATATTGCTGTAACTTAGCAGCAAATTAAGATTTTTTTTTCATCACTGTATTATCATTTTGGTTTATTACATTAGTCTTTAGAAACATGCAGAGCCATCTTTTTAGAATCTCACCTTTCAAGGGAATACTAAACTGAAGATGCAATGATAGTGAGCTAGTTAATGGTAAATAATATTACAAACTGCTGCCATCTTTGGGAAGGTGAACGTGCAATTCATGTACCTGTATCCAAGACTACTCTCTAGCCAAGGCTTAAAGAATCATTAGTGAAATGTGTTTTTTTGAATCCTTCAAATTATTTCAATGAAACTTTTTTTTTTTTGTCCCTGGACAACATGCATGAAATTGTACAGATAAATGATGCAACAGTGTCACCTACAGGCAAGCAAAACAGTCAAAAACCTCCTCCAGTATTGCACCCTCTTACCTCTCAAATCCTTCTCCTCCCCTGCTTTCCCCTCCTCCAGCCTCCCCCTCAATCCCTAATAATACACACCTGGATTTGGGGATTATCCATATCTCCAAGTAGAAAAAAGGGCAAATACCTAAAGTGCTTTCAGGACAGTCTAATATAAAATACTTAGATCTTTTATGCAGTACACTGTGCCTTACAATAAACATGCTGTGCAGCCAGCAAGTCATCTGCACTGGAGTGGGGACTTGGATTGCTTCACCTCTCCTGAGCACTCGCTCAAATTCATGTTAACCAGCTGGTCAAAAATAATTCTGATAAAAATATTCTTTATATCTCAGGAAGACCAAATGCTGACATTATTAAATATGAAAAACAACTGGCAAAACTTGTCCAAAACCCACCCTCCAGCATTATTTGGCACTAAATCCAATTCCAGCTTATCATGGGCATAATTGATGGCTCCATTCAGCTTACCCTTGCAGAAAGCTCTTATTGGTAGCTCTTAGAATTCTCAGAACTCTCATTTTCCAACAGAATACTCTTTTCTCCTAGTATTACTGCCCTCATTTTAACACTCAATAGACTTTTCTTGGCTTCTCCCACAAACTCTGCATTTTGAGACCCTGTTTCTCAATCTTTTTGATACTGTTCAAGACACCTTTTTGTTTCAATTATTTCTTATATACCTGCATATCTCTGAAAGAGTTCTCAGTTGGCCAAGTTACCCAAGTAAGTTGCACAGAGTTATAATAAGATTTTCTTCTATTATTATTACATATGCTCTAAGCACTGTTCCCATTTGGGGCTGCTGTCATTTATCAAAATAAGACAAATAATATGAGAACAATTTATGTTCTGTAACAGGTCCCCAAGTTCTCTGTTTCTACAGAACCTCTTAAGAAATGCCAACTTCCCTTTTTAGCTATATTAAAACATCAGCATAATTCATAATTTAATAATTCCATAGCAATGATACATTAAGTATTAAAAATTCATACAAAATAAATGGAACAAATAATAGTAGCCAAATCAAACTCTTCAAATGCCCAAAAGATCTCATTAGCAGTGAAAATAAGCAAGTAAATCAAATCCTATTCTCTGGTTCATCTTAGTTTCTCAGATTAGTTGATACATCTCCAAGCCATTGCCTGACCTCCTTGTGGACTGCACTTCCCTCTCACCAATCCTGTTAAGATTGCCCAGAAATTCATCCTCTCTCCCAGCACATAAATATCTGCATGTGCTACCATAACTATAATGCAAGCAAACTGCAGAGCAATGCAACTGATCCTCTTTTTTGCCCACAGAACCCCTGACATTCACTGGCTCATCACCACCATGGCCTGGGCTGCTCGGAGCACTGACAGCACCTTGCTCAGTTGCAACATCCATTTAATTTTTGGCTGCTCCAGAAGTGCCAGCAAGGGTAGCAATTAGTGTCAGTGTGGCAGTTGCTGTGTCTGAGCCCCACCTGCCTACCCGGGCTGGAGAACCCAGGATTTTACAGAGGCCATCAAACACAGACACCCAGTGGGAATCATCTCTGGCACTACCTACCTGAACCATATTTAAACTGCTGACCTGAAAACAAAAGGCTTTGCATTTCACTGCCAATCCCTGGAGCCATCAAGTTCTATATAGGTGGAAAAACTTTAATAACACAAGGCTGGCAGCCTTTAAGACTTAAGTCATGAACTTATGTAAGCATCTGCTCACTCACACTCATGGTACGACACGACCAGCACCATTTGGCTGGGTAAACCATTTAAGTTACCCTCTGTTTTGTCACCATTGGTAATGCATAGAGATTATTTCACACACCTCCAAATAAAATATTCAATTCAGCATTATGACAGGTAAGGCTGTGACAATAATGGTAATAAAAATCATTAAAGTCCTGCTTGGATAAGGCTTCTATTTTTTTCAGATAAAAGAATTCTGTCTTCAGACTCTTAATTTTCAATGTCTGGTTTTAGACATAGTTTTGAGTTCACAATAAGTTTGCCAGTATTTAATGGATATTATATACCATGACATTAGCACATTTTGCTGAAAGCAAAGGAAAGAATAGATGGATACTGCAGAAGAAAGAGACCTCAGTGGAAGTAAAAGAAATCTATCATAATTTTTCATTCACTGGACCACTCACACCTTATCCCTAGTTTGTAACACCAGGTCTTTATCTAATATGGGCAGCTAGAGAGCACATACTGTGTTCAGTAAAACACACTGCACTCTCCCAGCCTCTCCCTTTTCCCCTGTCTCTGGTAGACCATTCTCTCCTACAGAAAGGATGACAGCAGATGCTAATGCTACTTTGTGGTTCAACTGTCTGGTGATGTGGCTAACACTCGGTCTCCACAGATTATAAATTTGTCACCTCTGTGATCTAGTCAATCTCCAGTACCCTGCAGCCTGGAAATGCAATAATCTCCATTTCCAGCATTCAGGTCTCCCAAAGGTAGTGAACAAATCATTGTCAAGCCACTGGAAAAACAACACTATCTATCTTTCTTGTACTGCAATTATGAAAGCTTACATAAATAAGGAAATGTCACCCATGCTGACTTTAAAAGCCTGTCCAAGTAAAACCAAACATAAAAATCATAAATAACAGAATAATCTCTGATAGAGTGGGAAAACTCTTTATTACATTTTTTGGAAGCTTTAATTGCACTATAAATAAGGACTAAATTTGAGTAATTTTCCAGTTTTGGAAGTGCCATTGAATTATTTGAAAAACTCATCTAGCACAAGAAGAAAAAAATCATTAAATCAAAAAAGAAAAATATCAAAGCAGTTTTATTTGGTAGTTACTCAGGTATAGGATGATGCATCTGTATATGGATTTCAGAAGTGAACCATTAAAATGAAACTAAAATGATAAAGGAAACACTAGAGTAAACAATCCCTATGCAGTGCCTTAATGACAGAGAGTGGCACAGAAGCCACACACAGACACAGAGCCAAAGTTCTGCAGCTTTTCTTTGCCTGCCCTGTAATACCGTTTGGTTTAGGTTGCTACACCATGTAAGTTTTTTTGCACCATATATCTGTGTATATAGTGACATCACAAGGTAAGAGGCAGGATTTTCTCTAAGTAGCCACAGCTTGTAAACACGTAGTATTTCCAAGGGTAAGGGGTCAAGACAGTTTCAAAGGAGCAGCTAAACAGCAGCATTTAATCAAGCGTCATTTCCATTGTTCTGAAGAGTACTTGTACCTATTGATCCCAAGCTTGGCTGCTTCAAAGACTCCTCCATACAAGGAACACAGGTGAAAGACAGAGGCAGAAAACAGGAAGGGTCACGAGGAGCAAGAGAAATCTGGCAATAAGCAACTGGAGAAAAGTCAAAGGTCAATCAAGGCAGCTGATGTCTAAACATAACTACAGCAGGAGACCTGACAACTTCATCCACGGTGCAGTGTTTTTTCCATTCATTTGAAAGCTGCAAGGTTGGTTTTCAGTCTGACTCAAAGCATCTTCCTGATTAACATACAGTATTCAGGATTACTCAGCCACAATTTAGTTTCTGCATATTGTCTAAATATATTTATGTTCTGAAAACCTGGTTTAGCTTATACCCTGGTGTTGAAAATTTTCATTTTCTTCTTTTAAGGAATATTCACACACATATATCTAAAGTATGAATGTCTAAGAATCCAAATATAATTTTCTCTTTTTCTTCCTGTGATTTCCAAAATGGTGAATGAGAATTTTGGTGTATGCTCATTGCTAACTTACTGAGACCCACTGTCCAGAGAGGACAACTGTTACCCAAAAACACACTGCAGATCATACAGCTGTATGTACTGAGATCCTTTCTAATATCAGAAACATGGATACAACATGGAAAACAAAAAAATTCTGTCATTCTCATGTTACACAAAACAACCACAAGTCTTAAACAGCACAAATAATTCCCCCCACTCTCTGACACACTTTGATAGTTCTGTAGGATGCAAAATCTTGGGAATTAGTGTAGCTCCTATTGTAGGATTTTCTGAAGAGTTCACATTATTTCACATACTTGTCATCCAGGCAGGTGTGTGAGAGTTAAAAAAAAACCATATTTTTCAACCAGTCTTTGAACTGGTATTATCACATTTGATTTGAAAAATAGCATTCATGAGTTCCTGAAAATGCACAAAGCCTGTGACAGAAAGGAAAGAAAAGCTCTGATTTTGCCAAAGCCCATGTTTACTTCTTAACCCATCAACATTCCCTCTGCTACAGAGGAAACACAGTCCCTCTTCACATCAATCTCACTTTCTCCTACTGGAGCTAAAAAGAGTAAAACCTACCTCAATTACTCCTTAATTATGATCTAAAATTTCAAGGTATAAGAAAGTTCGGCATAAAAAGAAAAAATAAACTTTTTCTTCAAAATAGAAAATAAAATATATAAAATCTTCCACTTTGTATGTTATTTAACATGCACACTATTTTAAGCTTCCACTCTAAGATTCTTCATTTTTCTTATTATAGAATTGAAGAGTGTCATCCAGATTAGAACTCAATTTCCTTACTAGGTCCTTATAATTTATATTCCTATATAAAAATCGACATAAAAATCCAGATTTCACTGTTGAGAGCTAAGACTACCTCTGCAGTATAAGCGTTCTTTGTAACTAGGAAAAAAATACATACCTTTAAATTGTTATATAAAATTGTGAGATCTAAGAAGGGGTTTGAAAAAGGCAAAAAATGCTGAGGAATTATAGCTCACATCTGACTTGAAACCTGAAACTAACGTGATTTGTCACAAGTAAGAGGTTCTTTTTCCACTGCCATGCAAATGCAAGAATATAAAAATTCTAGAAATACAGTGACCCAGTCTACAAAATATTATGGGTTATAGAATGACCCCATAAAAAGAGATTTTTTACTGTGTTATTTTAATGATGCAAGGTTATAAGTTATTGATTTTTACAAGATATAATCAATTAACACATTTCTGCTGTTTATCTCATGAACCAGAAGAATTTTGTGATTACTTTGGTACAGATTATTTATTGAATGTTTATTCTGTTTTCACTATGTCAATTTGTCATTAGATGATTATTTTAGAGAGAAGTTAAGATTTCAGAATTTGGATAAGTAGCACAACTACAAAAATTCAACAATCACAAATAATTTTTTCAAAATTTCCACTTCATTATGTCTGTCTCCAAAACTTTACATTTTCCAGAATCTGGTAGAATTTCCCCTAAGAGAAATAGCACAATTTCACTATAGGAAATAGCAAAAATGGACATTAGAGGCTGTGTTGTGATAAAACCATTTTGGACTAATACAATTTTTCCATTTGAAAACCCCATACTTTAGCAATGGTTTAACTAACCATATTTTTTCCTAGCACTCAATATTTTCAATGCAGTTAAACACTACCTTTTAAATTAATCTCTTGCTGATTTATTGAAGACAAATTAGTTTGGTAGTAAATGTATGTCTATGAAAAATACAACAAAAACCTACTACCAATTAAGTGCAGTTTGTCATGCAAACATTAAATACAATGCTATTATAACATGATACAAGTTCTATTAGGAGAAATAAGAGCTACAGTTTTATTTAACTATAGCCCAGCTCTCTCAGGCCCTTTCTGATCAGGAAAAGTGCAACATTCTCTCTTGAAATTCAAGTACGTTGTCTTTTTCCCCTGTTTCTTTGTGATATAACAACTTTTCTGGTTCCAGTTAAAAAGTAAAATCAAAAATGTCAATAACATCATCAACAGGGAAAAAATATTAAAGCCTTTTTTAAAAATGAATCAGGTGCAGATATTGAACTGTACTTTCTCATCCTTTGTCTCACTTTTCAAATGATAATTTCTTCCACAGTCACCATTAAATCTTGATCTATTCCAGCTTTCTGTATGGGTCATTGATTCTAGATGTACCATGGTTATTTTTAAATGTTTCCCTTTCGTAGAGAAAAAGAGGGCTGTCTAGAGCCAGATGGGTAACTTCACACTTCATTTATCAAACCCAATGCATTAGACTCCACCCTCTCTTTCCCACTATTGCTGTTAAATTTCCATATAATTTGGTAACAATTTTCATTATCATACAGTGACCCTAAAAAGTCTATCCAGGTTTGCACGGTCAGTCCAAAATTCACAGCTGTTCCCTTCACCCTGTGTTTATTACAGTAGAATCTGAGATTTCCCTCACTTTATAAGCTGAACAGTGACCTTCTGTAAGCAGAGGTCAAGAAGGGGTCAGTTCAAAGGGCTAGAGCAGCTCTTTAACAGCTATAACAACCTGTCCATCAGGCACTATCACACAGTATAAACAAATCTGGGGCTTTGGAAACTCTGGACCATTTCTGTTAACACTCAGAGGACATTCACTGAGTCCTACCTGAAGTATTTTGGACCACTACCACTCAGAGAACAACTTGAATCCCTGGAAGACCTGCTCAGATACTTAAGATACTGATGACATCTTTGCATCACAAGTCTGTGAAATGGTGAGTGCAACACTAAGCACACTGCCATGAGTTTTGGGCTGCGGAACTGAAATAAAATCTTAAAGAGTCATTTCAGCTCATTAATAGGCAGAAACACTCGTACAACTTAAAGTAAATAACACAAGAATGTGCTTTAACTGAGTAGGTACATACCAGAAGAGTTCATTTGCCTTTCTCTGGGAAAGGATAAACTTCCAAAAGTTCAGTCAGTTTGTGTTACTAGTTCCCAACATGGTTTTCTTGGGGTTGGTTTTTTGTTGTTTTTTTTTTTATTTCAGGTGTTAATGACACAAATAAAACACAAGAAAGAACAGAATGACTACATAACTCTACAAAGACCAAGTGCAGAGTGAAGTTTTCTGCCAGCTGCCCTCCCTTCATTGACCTAAATTTCTTGAAGTTGTACTGTTCATAATCTGCTCTCTAATGCACAATGTAAGGTAATTAGAGTCATCTGTATTTAACTTCCACAGGAAAAAAATTCTATTATCTAATCTAGCTGATCCCCTGATAGCCTGTTGAAAGTAAAGTACTGTAACCTATTGCCTGCCCTTTGACAAGTGCTAATTATTTCCTGTCCAAGCACATTTTTCTCATGTAATTCCAAAGTACACAATAGACTGATCTCTAAAACATGGGCAGCCCTGCTCGTAGCACGGCGGACGTTTTATAACTTTCAGCACCGTGTGCTCCATGGCTGCCACAGCCAGTGTTTCATTCCAGACACCGAGCTGAGGCTTTGATGGAGCCAAGTGAGGTGTATGGTAACAGCCTCTTTATGCAGATCATATGGATGAGACTCCCAGATAGGTCAATGGGATGGGAAACATCAAATAGAAAGAAAAAGGATTACGGATATTTAATACTCAAATGACACTTTCTTTCGGAACTTTCAAGGCACAATGCTCTTGAAATTTTCTTTCAGGTGTTTAGTTTTAAGAAGGCCTGCACTTCATCTGCTTGTGCCTCTGCCACCCCCAAGAGCTGCAGCTTTGCTGTGTCAGAGGCTGGGCTACGTCTCCAGCTGCAGCCTGGCTCCAGCCCCAGAGCTCCCTGTGAGCAGCAAGTGGGGCCAGGCACACTGAAACCCACAGCACTTCTAAATTCCTCACTGCTGCCATGATTGCTGATGACTCTGTGTATTAGGAAATCACTGTCCGACAAAATGAACTCTAGGAAGGTATTCCACTCATCAGAAGCTTTCTATTCTGTTTCATAACAAAGATACACAAGTCCCACAGAAAAGCTTTAAGTGATTTCCTCTGTTTCCAACATAGCTAAAACATTTGCATTATTTAGTAAGCATGGTGATAGGAGGCAAAAAAAACAAATAAACACCCCCCAAAAATAAAAAAATCGCAAAAAACCCCCCAACCAATTGAAAAAAGCAAATTGTAAAAAACCCAACAAAGCCACCATAAGAAAAATCCCTTAAATTGTTCAAGAAGTAAAACGTAAATCCCACATGATAATATGGGAAAGATTTTAGAGCCAGCTTACTCTGAAATCTTAAAAAAGTATCACACATTCCATACTCACTGGAACACAAGCTTATTAAGCACAACATATAATTTGTAAAATAATTATGTGTAATTATGTTCAATTTTTATCTAAGGTTTCTAAAATGTTCCAGCTTTGTTTGCTGTAATTATTTGGAGCAGAAGAGATACCCAAGTGTAAGACTCAAAATCTACAGATAACATTTTAAAAGCAATCTCAGAGTCTTCAGGAACTGCACCAGCAAAATACAAGAGATGTCCTTTTACTTTAAATAGTGTAGGTAAAAAAATCATGCCAGTTAAATGCTGAATTTAAATAACAAAAATCTGATTTAAAAATACTTTTGACTAAAAACTGTATTTAACTGCAAGTAAGGAACATCTCCTGGTTTTAAGTAAAAACTGTATATTTGGCAGAAAAATTTCATAGACTGCTAGATATTTTTTATAAATATCAAATAAAATAATAGATTACAAAATTAATATAAACCTATAGCTTTTAGACACTTGTGTGAAAAAGGTGACATCAACTCATTTAGCAGACTAAGAGAAGGACAAGGTGGAACTTGGTGGAAATCCTCTTTCATTCACCTGTTTCTGAACAAACTAAAATTGTGGAGTATCTGGTGCCTCTGAAATGCATTCAGCTGATTACATTCCAGCAACACAAACATAAACAATTTTAAACACTGCTGGTGGCATCTCCTGGTCCATGGCAGTGAGCTCTCTAAGAACTCGGGTTCAGTAAAACATGACATGAACTCCAGCAGTTCATACACGTGTGCCCATCTCACCCAACACCATCCAGTAACTCCAGCAGGACTCCACAGGGAAATGGGAGTGGCACGAGCCAAGAAGGGTGGTTTTAGCAGAGCATTCCAGCAAAGAGCATGGCTCATATTGTCAGCAATAGGTGGAAAACCTGAGGGCATTTTAGGTGGCACCACTCCTCAGATCTGAGTGCTGCCTACAAAGCTGTTATCAGTCACCTGTACTGTATGAGTAAGAGAGCAGCCTACCCACAGAAACATGCACTATCCCATGCAAGGAATTACTGTTTGAACAGTGAAAATTTAAAAATTTTTAAGTCACTTTTCCCCACTCAAGGGGATTTATAGGAGTACTTCTCACCTTGCTGTCCATTCTTTACGCAGCTTTTGTCTCTCCTTAAGCAGGAGCAGGAAGCAGCTGATGGTCTCATTCCTTTGTTCCTCAATTTGTTGCTCTTTTCTTACCTCAGAGAGGACCAGACTTGTCTTAAAGGGAGGAAACACATAAAAATTATAATCTAGAAATAGGAAACAATGTGTAAAATTAATAAAAAGCCCATAAGCAAATAAGGACAGTAAATCAATAGCTTTTTTTATTACAGTTCCACTGCTGACAAATCAATACAGTAAATGATGGTTAGAAATGGCCACCATATATTTGGTATTTAATCAATATACATGGCACATAAGGTAAACCTTAAAATCTCATTGCCTTAAGTATTACACTAAGACAGTGTGCATTCTAGCCCACATTTTCTTGAGGCATAGTTATTTTCTAAATATTATCTTGTATCAAATAATATCAGAAGTATTTTCCTCAATGTAGCATTTGTTTGGGGGACTTCACCCTCCCCTTTGCTCCTTGGTAAAGCTGTTGAAAAAAATACCTGTTTGTACTGAATGGAATTTCTGCTGATGTCCACATGTTCTCTTTATTTTTAAATACTTCAAATAAACAAGTTAAAAAATCTTTTCACATATGGAATAAATTAAAAACTGCTCAAAAATATACATATATACATGCAATGGATTTAAATAATCTGTGAAGCAGGATGACACTCAGTCTCTGCAGATCAAATGTTGCTGGCCTTCCCAAACATTGTGCTGACAGTTAATGTTGATGAAAGAGAACTGGGGATGTTCTTACCACCCTCATCCTCCCACCAAGCTAACTCCAGCGCCCTCACTCCATCTTCCCCTACTCAATCCTGCAGCATTTTTCCTCTTCTTTCCCTGCACTTCCCCATGTCTGCCAAGCTGGGAAGGAAATGGTTGATGCTCAGCTACCAGCCAGTCCTATAGCCACCAGTGCCCACGTGCTCCTCCATGTGCAGAAGTGTTTCCGTGGCAGAGACTGAGAATCTTGTCCTGAAGATATTATATTGCCTTTTTCACCTTAATCAGCCTCTAATAGAAATGGAATTATTTTTTATATTCTAACCTCCAGTCACATGTTCTGCAAATGTATCAGAGCATCTAAATGTTTTTGGGAAGGATGACAGAACAGATGGAATTCTTGAACAAACCTGTTTTCTTTCCACAGAAAAGGAGGCAAAAAAAAAGTTTCTGACCTGAGAAGTTGTGCATGTGAATGTTAAAACACAACCAAACAAAACCAAGAGCTGCAATTCCTATTCCCAGCATAACCTGCCTCATTGGAACAATGTGACAAAACACATGGCATTTTGCCTCCTCCTCAACATCACATACCCATTACATTCTGTCCTGCCCAACTAAAATTCCTCTGGGAATTCTATGAGAGGAATTGTTATTATCTCCAGTTTGTGAAAACAGATATGTATCCTCTTTCTGATAAGTTTTTGGGGTTTTTTCCACGAGAAACAATAACACACAGATAATGCATTTCTTAAGCTATGTAAAGTAGGAGTAGCATTGTTACCGCTAAGGTCATTCCAAGAGAGAAGCATGAGGGTTCACAGAGACAGAAAATAACTTTATTGCACCAGCATCACAAGTGAAGAACAAAAAGCACCTTTCTCCCCACCTCCCAGCTCTACCAGTTGGCCTACCAAAAGGCATTAGCCCATCAGATGGGACTTAAACATCAAAAAGAACATTTTCTTGTAAAAACCCCGAATGTTCAAAACTCTGTCTGTACAGATCACATTCTTGACCCTGCTTTGACATTACAAAGCAAACAAAAAGCCAGAGAGCATTTTCAGATAAGGATTCCATGACATGGGTTTCCCTTGCACTGACCTACAACATCTTTTCCACAAGCTCTAATATCCGCCAACTTCAACAGTCCTGACCTTAGAGCCTCATTTCCAGCAGCTGCACAGTTTGAAGCAGGATTTGATAGAGGACTTCAGCAAGTGAAACACAGTCACATGAGCTAATGTACATTCTTTAATGGAAAATTAAAGAATTTTTTGGAGTGAAAATTAACACTCCTTGTCATTCACAATAAATACTAAGGCTTTAATTTTTATATTTATCATGTACAAGACTTGACAGAGCACTACAACCAGAATTTACCTCTGTGTTATAGGATGATCAGACTGTAGCCATACAGCAAGGCCACAGTCCACCAAGATTTCCCTTTCAGAATGTTTGGATGGGCATTTTATTCACAGAGGGACAGGAAAATCCACTGGTGATGGTTAGATGTCTGCTTCTCCCCCAGACTTCAGGAAAGTCCCAAGTTTAATGATGCCATGCCTCACAAAGCTAAAAGCACAGTTATTTGCTGCAACAAACATCAAGATCTCCTAAATAAATGATTTAGAAAGGGCAGAGCATGGAAAACTGGGAATTGCTAAAGAATTTTCAGTTAAAATCTGATGAAAAGATGATGTCAATAGCGTATTATCAGTCAGAGATGGGTGATCACTTCTCCAAGTATTCACCATCACACTGTATGTGATATGGTGTGAATTCTGTTGACCTGGTCAAATTGCAAGTTTGGTCCCGAGTTTCATCATGTAAAGTCCCCTCCACCTACAGAAACATCATAATTCCGGAAACTCAACATAATTTATTTTTTCCTGAGAATATAATTACATTGCTCCAGCCTTCTGTTAACACCTTTCATTTATGTGGTGATGTACATGGCTCAAGTCAAACGCATAGTTTGACACTGACATCATAAACGCTTCTTTATTGAGCCCTGTGAGTACAGTCACAGCTACCTGCAGGGTGAAATAGTATTATTAAGCAACATACAACAACAATACATAGCAATTTAACTGATTTACTTGTTTTCTAACAGTGCTGAAAGGGCAGTAAGGTCACCTGGAATGCCAGTGCAGGGCTTGATGTGTAGCTTTTATAGAGGTATTTCTTAATAACTTGCTATTCTTATAATGGCAATAAAAATCTTGAATTGTAACAAATAAAGTAGCATTCTGGGTAAAAGAATATTATAAAGCATGTTCCTTTGAAAGTTGTCTTTTCCATGTAACTTGGTTTTGGATTTATTTTTAACAAGGGGATTCGATATATACCTCGACTGATAAAGGTCAAGGGTTCAAGAAACTCGGTCAAAGATGTTATCAGCTGGGAAAGCCATTTCCTCACATCAACACTGATAAAAACCCATCAGAAACCCGGCTGATAGAACCCCTGCTCCAAAGTGCAGGAATGACCTTCTTTTGAACATCACTACAGTTGCACATCCCATCAAAGAAAATCTGATCTTGTGTCTCAATTCTTTTAATGACAGATAATTGCCTGCAGAGGCCCCCTTTGCCCAATGCTGAGTGAAGCCTTCACAATTCTGAACTGGACTCAGCACTGACTCAGGGGTTTTCAGCACACTTGGGACTGCAGGACAGTAGAATAAATAAACAATGCAACCAGCCCTACAGCCTGTCTTATCTCATCCTTGTGTTCACAGAGATTCTTGAGGGCGCTAATGTTTACAAACTGGTGAAACTTTCTTTCTTCTGCTTCCTGAGCTGTCAAAAAACATATCCTGGACAACCTAAGCAAGGAGATTACGCAAATTGCTTATCACTTATGGGAAGCAACTCCTTGTCTCATTGGCCAGCATACCCCTTTAATAAGCAATACTACCAGTATTTTCAGTAAATCCTACCCAATTCTCCTTAAAGATCAATTAGTGTATTTAGGGCTTTCCTTGTAAAACCCAAATGGCACAAGTCTTAAAAACACACAACTCACGTCTCAAAAAGCCTAAAGCTATGTACACACACATGTGTGTGTGTATGTACACATGTATCAGGAGCAAATCCAGCCTTTTACATTAAACATAGTATTTAGGAAACTGTACTCTTTGCCTTCCTCCTGCTACAGCAGCAGAACTAAATTTAGGCATATCAGGCAAGAGCCATCAGAGCATCTTCTCTCATTATGTAAGAAAGGAAGGTTCTAAGATCAGATTTCAAGAGACAAACACCCTATTGCTCTCATTATCACCAACAAAATATATCAGTGACACAGGACTGAATAGAAGCTGTTATAACCAAGTCTTTCTATTCACCCAGGATATACACACAAAATTAGATACATAACAAAGCCAATCCACGTATTGTAACAGGTTTACAATATTTTTCCTTAGATATGCAGCAGAAGAAACTCTGTTTTAACATCTACAGGCCACTACCCTGCTGACCTGTATGTCCTGGGTGAATATCACAACACGCCTACAGACATGCAAGAAAAACCAACATCTAAAGACTCCAAACCCCACATTGGTACATTTTCAATCTTATAAAGCTAGATTTTTTTCCTTCCTTCAATACAGACCTCATGAGGAGTCAGACGTAAGGTTAGAAACACTGTACAACTGGAGACATGAAGCTTAGTGTTCTGTCAAACAAATTAGCCTTCAGTCTGAACTAAAGTGGCACTTGGGACAGTTTGCCTCTTGGTCCTACTTTGTTGGGTCAACAAATCAGGTTTTTCACTCTAAGTTAAGATTTAATTTACTCACCACCAGTTTAATTAGGATAAACTTCTGAATCTTTACCAACCACTTCTACATTAACATAGCAGTCATCTCTAAAAAATCAATAACTAATACCGAAAGGAAAAACAAAAAAAAATTCTGTAAAGAGGGCTAAAATGTTATTCTGTATTTTCCCTGTTATTTTTGTCATTTTATTTGCTTTCAGTGAAAGAAATTTCCTGATGAAGTTCTATGAAACTAGAACATGGTCCCTTTTAGAGGGGAAGGAAAAAGAACCTGAAATCTATTAGGCCACGTTAATTTAACATGTTGTAACTCCTCCATGATAAAAAAAGCTAGTAACTGATTACAAAACCCTGCTCATTTCTTCTCTACTTTTAAAATTTCTACTTAAAATACAAGCAAATGTGCCCATGTTCATTGATACAATGGAAACAGCCAGCACGGTTTAAGTTATCACCCGGTAATTTGGGCACATTAAACCCAATTCTCTGCCTTTTGTTTATTAATTCACTATGCCAGATATCACAGTTTCACTCAGCAACCCTCATGTTCTGGATGATATTGAAAAATGAGTCATGTTTGTCAAAGAAAGTTAAAAAAAAAAAAAGGTAAAGAGGAAAAAAGTGTTGTTTATAGAAGCCAGCTGCTCTGGCTTCGGCGCCAGCAGCTCCTCATCCTGCTATTTTACACTCGCAACCCCCACTGCCCCCACTGGCACAGGTACAACTAAATGTTGACTTCAATGCTTCAGAGAGCACTCAACTGATTCTGTACATGATTAATTGCCAAAGACATGGCTGACCATATGGAACAGAGAAAGCATCAAGTAATTCATACTTCTGTATATGATCATTTGGCCCCTGTTGTTTTAATGTACAGGAAAGAGCTAGTATAGCACAGACCTGGTGTCTTGCCCTTGACAGCCCATTAAGAAATCTCAAAGCACCTAGTTGAAGTTATGCTGTTGGCTTTTCAATAGCAGCCTAATAAAACAGAAGCAAAGCTTTCCAACTAGTCTTAAATCTTTCACATACAGTACATTAACCACTGCTGCTACAACAACTGGTTTCTTATGATAGGAAATGGGATTTGATTTCTAGCGTCTGCATACTTACTGAAAGCCTTTTTCTGACCTTTGGAGGGTTTACAAAATCATTGTTCGTTTTTCCTGCCATTTTCCCAGTTTCTTGCCATGGTGATCCTAATAGATTTGTTTAAGGTTCAGTACATTCTACTCTTACTAGCTGTTATATGCAAACTGTGCAATGAAGGTAGGCTCACGGGAACTGAAAGGGAAGAAATTATTATTAACTATTTTCTTTCTGATATTAGAGAAGTCACTGCAACATCTAAAACAATTTATTTTTAAGGAGCCTATAAAGCAAAACAAAAAATTCCTCAAAAGAAGCAATATGCTAGCATGTGCTTTCTTTTATCAGACTGGAGACAAATCATCAAATTTCATTTGAGAAGGAAGGACAATTTATTTTAAAGCTGTAGTATTCTCAAGGATTTCTGACATAGACCTCAAGAAAAGAAAAAGGTGTAGACTTGGAATATATGTCAGTATCATTAACTGCTCTATATTAGTTTTATCTACTGTTAACATCTTTTCAGTCATATGCAGTCAAAGAAAAAACATTTAAATAATGTTTCCCTGTCAAAGCTCTTAGGATGACAGTGCTAAAAAGTTAATCCCCATCCTCACAGATCTTCTGGCAGTTTTGATGTACGTTGGCAAGGATGCATTTGCTGGCACCTTCCAATAGAAAATATTTACATGGAGTTTTCTTGTCTGAGGATTTTCTACTTGAGTAAATAATCCTCATGGTCTGAAGGGTCTTATATGGGAAATTCTAATCATTGCACATTCATCAGTGATAATTTCCCAGGCTGAGAATTCAGATAACACTATTAATACCGCAACAAAACACATGAATAATCTGCAAGCCAACACAAAACTCCCTAACTGTTCTGGTTATTGATTGAGAACTTTCAACATAACATCACAGGACTTAAGACAAACGTTATGTCTGGTTTTAAATAAAATATAAAGAATAGAGAATTTTACAAAAGAAATGTCATTTCTGTAGCATAAAAGGAATGGAAACTCAAGTTGCTGGTGTGAAACTATCTCCACAAAGATTTTACATTCTCCCCTACCATTACATTCAATGGTGCACATCAAAACAAAACATGTACATAACCCAATTACAGAGCAGAATGCTTAAAGTCAGACATATGCTTAAGCTCTATATACAAGTCGACATGCATTAAAATGTAGGCAGCCCTGCCTGGCTTTGAGGTATTCACTGCTGACAACAAAGGATGAATACCTGACTTGATAGATGAGTAGTTTGACCTAGAAAAACCTACAGCGAGTAGATCACTTCGACATTTCCAAAGAAACTGCAGGTTTTGTCTGCACTAGAAAGTTGTTCCATTTATCTATACCTGTGGAGCTAAAGCAGTACATTTTCTAGCTATATGAGTTTAAAAGTCATAAATTAAACCAGGTTGAGCTAATTTGGAAATAAGCATTACCTTTATGCCTATATAAGAATATTTATACCAGGGTCTTGAACCGTATATTTAGGAAAAAGGAATCCAAACAGAAGTAATGCCCAAGTAATTTTTGGTTACTCTGGTATGCCACAACTGACTGAATTTCCAATTGAGAGAAAAAAAAATATTTTTACTGGATGATTCAAGCAGTTATGATGAGTCTCTATGAGATTTTCACTATGCAGTTACAAACTAAAATATGTAAAAAGATCAACACTTTCAAAATATTTTTGCTGCACTAATTGGTTTGGCAGTGTTCTAAAGGTGAAGTATAAGCCACCTCATCATGGAAGAGCAACCAAACCACTTAAGATACTTGGAATAAGAGTGGCTTAGCATCTTCAGATGTATGGGTGACTGAAAGGTTACCCTACAGCCACATTCTCCCAGAGCATGGCCCCTCCAACTCTGAATCATCAATAGCACAAAGACTAGGCAGGCCTAGCATGCATAGTGGATTATATGAAGTGTAAAACATTGTGGGGAAAAAGCTTTTGAAAGAAGTCAGGAAAAAGAAATCACGCCTGCAAGAAGATCCAGCTGACAGGCCAGTCCCTAACAAGTGAATATGTTTGAGAACATTGTGAATGCAAGAAAAGAACATGCCTTTTGTTTCCAAACCTACAGTGTCTTTACCCCAACTGCTGCCTGCATGGCTGAACATATGTTTTCTGAACAAGAACTGAAGCAGAAAGTGTTCTTTGTTATAATTCACTCCTTTGTATACACCTCCCTTTTTCCATCTTGGTCACATGCAAACAGTAGTTACACCAAACACTTAAGTTCTGAAGGACTGCACAGCAGTGTATGCTTCAGTGATTATCTGCTATTGCTGAAATCAGTTGAGCTAAGATGCACTACAAGAGTCACTTGGCTAATCTGCACTCTGGACAGCTTAGATTTTGCAGTGCTGAATCACACTGAGTACAACCTGCACATGCTCACTCAGCCAGAGCTCTGAATTTTCATCATCAACAATTATGTTCAGTTCTAATAAGCACTGAAGAATTATACAACAAATGATTGTATGCATTCAGAAGAACTCAAAAGAGTACCCAGTAATTTTCTTAGCATCTCAAAATTAACATCACCAATTATTATGAATAATTTAGGGTGGAGGAGAGATGAGAGGAAAAAAGGATGGGCTTCAAAGCCAGAAGTAGGTAATACTATCTCACAGGCACTGAAATGAACTGTAGTTCAAATTAAATACTCATATAATTTTACTGATTCTAATGAAATAATTCGAGATGTGAGGCATTGCTTTGACTCATCTAATTCATACTGAAGCCCTAATACTCTAAACTACATACCAGTTTCTCTTAAAATATTTATAGATGCAAACTTGTACCAAAATCTCTGAACTAAATCTCTGCTCTTTGTAACACTCAAAATGCAAACTGGAATCTCTAAAGTAATAATCACACAAAAAAAAATTTAAACATACACAAGCTACAAATATAAATGGAAAACAGTGAATGCTAGAGTCTGAAATCATTATTATATTTTTATTTTTTAGTGTTTAATTATATGCCACATTACTGATTTTCTTGAACAGCCCATCTCAGTATCTATTTAGTATGGAAAAGCCTAGAATATCAGCATTTTCCTCCCATCACTGAAGCCACTACCTGTTGCCATCAAGCTACTTACTGCCTTAGTCACAATACCTTTTAACACACTGTCTAAAATACAGTGGTGAAGAAATTTAAAGTGCATTTCCACTGTCATTAGTTTTATTGAAATAATTTAAAACAGAAAGCCAAGTTACAGAACGGGTTAAACACTGCAGAATGAAGAAGCTGCAAGCCACAATCAAATGAAACAGCAAGCCACATGTCCAGAAGTGCCTGTGGGCATGCTTTGTCTAAGACACATGCCACAGCAGAATAGCAATTTAGTACATATGCAAGATAACCACATACAGCTGAATCATATCTTCAAATGACATAAGGGGTTCAATACCATCCTCACAGCACTAAAGGCACCAGGCCTGTGGATATCCCTGTGAGAATGGGATTGTCACCATGCTTTTTCAAAAATGAGGTTTTGTCACACTTGGCTCAAGTAATAACTTCATTACCCCCAGTGACACCACAGCACACCATTGTGAAGATTTAAAATTCATAATCATTTAAGTGCAGTAGTGATACCAGCTGTCATGGCAAAACAGAAGGAGAACTGAGAGCACACTGCTGGGAAGAAACAGGAAATAAAACCAAAACAGAGCCTGCTACACTGCATGTATTTAATGTATGGGGAACATGACACTGCCAAGCAGCAAGAACAACACCAGACATTGCCAGTAGTTGATGACAACAGCATTAGGAAATACACTTTTTTGGAAGCTATGATCCTCGTTCCTCAACAGAAAACTAGCTGATTTCAGAGCCCCATTCTCCTCCAGTTTTGTTACAGTACATAACTATATTTGACATCAAACCATGGCCTAGGTACTTCACATACGGGCCATGAAAATGCTGATGATGTGCAGTGTAAAATGTACAACAAAATGCAATGTACTAGAAAATTTTAAAAATGGTGGAGCTGACAAAGGAGAGCAAACAGAAAAGCCTACTGACTTAACTTACTTCAAACAGTTGCCCAAAATATGTACCATCACTAGTTTGAATTCAGCACTTACACTAAATACAGATTCCTCCTGAAAGAGCAAGGCAAGTACTTACTCTTAATTCTCTTGCATTCAGAGCATGTTCAGGAATAAAGTTTTGCACATGTCACTGACTAATTAGAGCATAAAACTACATAAACCTGTAATATATATATGCCACTTATACGTGGACACTAATTTTCTATTACAAGTTATAAAAGGGAATATATCTTACTAGTACAAAAAGACAACACAAATGTTACAAGAAAAAAGATAATTGCAAAATTACAATGTTGAACTATAGTTAATAAGTCAGCTCAAACTTTACATCCTGTAGGCTCAAAAGAAAACTACACTTTTATTTTCCAGAATTAAGAAAATAAAAAAAAATACACAAACCACAGCTCCTCCTAAACTAAAGAATACTAAAACTCCATCTAATCTTATATGTGTAAACCTATGTTTGCTGTATTGTATTCACACCAGGACACCAAACACCCACAGTTACTGTTTAATCACATTCCAGTTAATTTCAGGGCAGCATCATGGATCTGGAGCATTAGCCCAAGGAACACTCAGGCACACCTCCACTCCTTCCAAGGACACATCAACTCCCACTGAGGTTCTCATCCTCAGCTGCCAACTTCCATTCTGCCAGGAGCTCACTAACATCTATTGCTATTTATTTCTCTTCTGAATGCAGTGTATCTGTAAAAGCTACACTTTATAAGGCTGTTAATGCCAACTGTAGGCAGCTATTGATTAGTCTGATTGAGCTGTGTTCCAGTAAAGGAGCATGCTACAGCACTGAAGAATAAGATTGAATGCCCAACTATTTGAAAATTCCACTACATCAAAAAAAAATTATGCAGACAATTTTCATTAATGTGACAGCATTCAATCAGGGAAAATAAACTTTAATAATCTGATTCATGTGCCAAACAAAGAAAACAAACAGTGTGATCACCAGATCAAACATACACCAACCTATGCACACTGATTTCTCTCCGAAACAAAAATCAAGTGCTGCAGATTCTGGGAACTCATCAGAGCTGACATTTGCATGATGTGCTCAAAAATTATGACAATATAATTTGGAAAACAGACAATGCTGTTACAGCTCAGACACCCCTCAACAGTGCATTCTGTTACCCTGCACCACAACATTCCCAGCTCCTGCCTCAGCACTCACCAACTCTTCCTTCTACAGGCACGTGAAACAAGATACGGGTTCTCAAGTTCAGCTGCAAAGTCCAACTTAAGAGAGAGGTCAGAGGTGGCTGGCTAATCACCTCTGCACTCTTCCAGCAGGAACCCTTAATCCACTGGTAAAAAAGCAATGTCAAGGATGCATTAACACAAACTGCCTGAGCATCCTTAACAGACACGTACTGAGGACATGCCACAAAGGACATGTTCTCCACCAGCCCAAAAAAGCTTTTATGTCTCCTGGGCTGCTGCAAAAATGAAAAATAGCAGTTTGTGGAGAAGGGTTTGACCTGTGTTCTCTCATACAAAAACCTCTACCATTAAAATACATCATGACAAGCTGTGCCAGAGCTCTAAAAATCTCCATGTACTGTCACTGTCTACCTGCTTCACCTTCTGCTTTACCATGAGCTACAGGGCAAATCACACTTCAGAGCACATGTTAGAGGTACAGCCTAGGCAAATAATAATCTGAACTATTAATGTTAAATTAATAAAGTTATTAATAAAAAATATTTCTCTTCTTAAAGAGGAAAACATGTCATTTGATAAACTGGTGTCTCTCCTCTTCAGCATTTGAATTCTGGAGTCGGTGTTCTTAATTTTTCTTCCACTTTTAAATTTTTTATTTAGGATGTCATTATGCAATCCTTTTATGTGTACCAAATCAATCTTCAGGGATAACTACATTCCTCTAGGAAAAAAAAAAAGCTAAAACATTTTCATTAGGATATGGACTGCTTTTTAACAATATTTGACTATTTTTTCCTGTTCAGCAGCAACTCTGTCAAGACTGCATGCTGAAAGACTTATATTTACTGCCATCTTAAAATGCTGTACTTTTCTTTTTGTTTCAAGAAAATTTTTCTTAAGTATTTACTAACAGAATTCCTTAAATATCAAACTACCACTATGTTCTTGAATTCTACATAATCTTTTAAGGTTGACAGATTTCATCCTGTTTACAACTAGTCAAATCAGTTATTGCCATACGAGAGAGATCACTAGATATACTAAGTTGCTCTTGCTAGAGATGTACTGTAAGAAAATTAAAACCCAAGACAAAATGTGTCTGCCAAAAGCACATGATAGCAGTTATTAGGAGGGAAAAAAGTATTTTAAGAAGCATTTGTGAAAACTTGTCACAACATCTCCATTTAAAATAGAACAAGCAGATACTAACAACTTATGTTCATACTGAAGAGTTTTCATCCTGAGAAAAAAGTGAGATATCCACTCCAAATGGCTCCATTTATGACCCTGTGCAGCAATTAAAAGCGTGACTGCAACTTTTTTGAAGTTATTTTGACCTAAAAAACCAACTAAAAGTGACAGCTAAAAATTACCATCATCACTGGGTTTGAAATCATGTGAAATCTTGGGTCTCAGGGCAAATTTTAGATAATCAAAACAACCTGTATTATTTTAATATATTTCTTCCTTCATACATTGGTGAAAGCTAGGAAAAAAACTTCTAACTCCTGAAGCTATTTCAAAAGGCTACGTTTTATTAATTTTGAACTGATTAAAAGCACTGAGAATACTATTTTAATTTGACATTTTTAGAAAGTCTTAATTTTAAATCTATTCATCAACACAGAAACAGTAGCTGGCAAATTGTTATGTAAAGGGTTTGGGGTGGAAAAGAGCAGCTCCAGCTTTGTTTACTACTTTTCAGGCTATCAGGAACAGAAGGAGAAAAAGCTTCTTCATTTTGTATTATTTGAGGTGAATCCATTAGCTCGGTTAAAAAAAAAAGAAAAAAGAAAAAAAAAGTATCACAGGTCAAAAGAACAAAATGACACACAAAATCCATTGCCAAACTGGCTGTCGGTTGGATGCACAAGAGTAAAGCTAAACAACTGTGGTATGGAGACAAAATATGCTTTCTTTAGGACACTTTTACAATAAGTTATTTAAGCCTCGTGAACAGCCTTGCCTTGCACCCACCCCTCACACATTAATGAAAACAAAGGGGGCCCATTTACATTGTAACCCCGCAGTGGGGTTAAGCATGTGACCTTAAAGTATGGTGCTCTTGTGCTCGGTGGAAAGGTTCTTGACAATATAAACAAGAATTACTGCTGTTAGAGAAAGGGAAGACAATTAAAAACAATCTAGGATGCATGTTGTACAGCTGTTCAAGTTACAGCTACGGCTGACCCCTAAAGATGCTACAGGTTTCACTTCAGAAACTTAGGACATTTTAGTTTTATTAAAGTAATCCTTCAACAACAACTGAATTCATATGAAAAACATGAGGTTTTATATGAGCAACACAGTGAAAATTATGTATTGCTGGCAAAACATGCCATTGCTGCAGTTAAAAAGACGTTGTGGTCTGCACATCTCTTTCCAATACTTAAGCTTGCCAACAGCTGAGCAAAAAGGAAATCTCTGTAATGAATGCTAAGAGAACCTGTTGAGAGAAAAAACACTGTTCTTGAAACAAATGAGACTTTGACAGGTCAAATCACAATCAAATCTGTTTGACAGACCTTTGTACCCAGGCAAAAAAAAACCCAACTGAGTGATTTCAGCAAAACTCGGCAGGCGCAGTGGCCCAGAATAGATCAAATTGCAGGACCAAACAGCCACAACATTTTTTTAAGTTTAATTTTGGATACCATTGATTCCAAATGCAATAAAGACAGACTGTAATTATGGTCAGTAGTTTCTTTAAACATGCCTACAAATTTTCTAATAACCAAGAAAATACTTAAATTTTAAAGAGAAAATGATAGAACAATCTTTTTTTTTCCCATCAGTCGTTAAAACTAATTGTCCTAATATTGTCCTCAAAAAATAGGGTTAGAGAGGAAAAACTTCTGAGAAAAAAACAAAGATCTTGGCTAAGTTTCATAAAACCACAATTTTCCTGCCTGTTTGATCTTTGTACAGTCAGCATAAGCCACTGAAACTCCTCCACAAATGAAAGGCATTCATGGGAAGCCATCAGAAAGCATTGCTTGTCCTCTGGGACCCAGGACAATAAAAGAAAAGTTTGTGTCTGCCACGTGGGCCTGCAATTCAGCTTAAATGAACAAACCATTGCAATATCCTTCAGCTTTGTGAAAACGATACTTCCTACTTTTTTTGGAAGAAAGGAAGTCATATATAAACAGAACAAAGGGAAGAGGCAACACAAGTAGAGCCTCTCATAATAAATATTACAGTGAAAGTTTTGCTCATCAAACTAAGATTAAAAACATATTTTAATCTCCCAAGTTTTACGCCTTTGATGTACGTTCAAGAGGAAAGCTTATATATTTTGTAAGATTTACAACATTTCTAGTGGGAATAGCTTCGTATTTCAGTTTTTCCCCCCTCTTTCTGAAATTGAGAATGTATGGGGTTGATTCTATCCCTTAATGCTGTGTCATATCAAACACTTCTGTAGAGAACAGAAGTTAGGATGTCCTTTGGACATTTTCCCCACAAATAGGCTAGTGTTCTATTGAACAAAGCACTGCAAAGTCATTATAATACTGTAACGGTAACCTATGCAACTATGAAATACTTCTTAAAATGCCGGCTTTCCTAGACCACAGGAAAGTTCAAACATTTGCACTAAACTGCAGAGCATAGAGGAGCACTAAACTGCATTTCCTTGTGGTGCTAAAATTAGGAGAATTAGGTTATATAGCTTCAGGAGAAACAGTAGTAATTTATTATCTGTAATTTCACTTCATGCCCACAACAGTTTGGTATGACACATGAAGCCTTAATTTTCAGAATTACAACACAAAAAGCATAAACCTTATAAATCAGGGGCTCCCTTTGTAACATCTTCTGTTGAGTTTTGCACTATTTTCTTGACCTCCCATACAAAGTTTCTGAGCAGCTTTTCTTGTTCTTTCTTGACATAGCACCCATTGCCATGACAAAAGAACCTGCTCTTAAAATCACATTTTCTTGCTGCAACACAGTCAAACAGCTGCTCATTCCCACAGCCTGAGGTGAAGCAAAGCCAAATACATCAACGATTCCCTCAGATGGAATGAGGCAAAATAGGTGAAAGTTTCAGTGTAAGTAACAATAAAAGAGTGGGCAAGCATGCTTTCCCTGGTCTTGCAATGCTTTTGGCTTTGGTTTTATCTACCAGCCATTAACTTTGGGGGACAT
>NW_005054343.1:986-49537 GCF_000277835.1 Geospiza fortis | reverse complement strand
ACAGAATTGTCATTTTAAGCAACTGTTGCAGTGAAGATAACTGTACTGTATATTGGTAGGACTTAGTTTAACAATATTTAGGGAAGATCTGTTAACTTCAGAGAAACATGAAACTGCTGGGAAACTGTTATAAATGAAGAAAAAACACTGGGTGGTAGACAGGTGTGCACTCAGGAGGTGGAAAGGAAAAAATGGGTGAAGGAGGAGGTGACAGAATCTTCCCAGAGCTGTGTCAGCCTCTGGAGAGCTGATCAAGACTCCTCTCCTCTGTGCCATTCCAAAGGTACATGTACCACATAACTGTCTTTCCAGATCCTTTCCACATCTTTCCAAGCACTCCCAATCAGCCCATTTGATTCCAAAGATACCTAAAAGAGAGATGTAGAAAGTTGTCCAGAAATAGCACCTGCAGATAAAGAAAAAAAGGAGGAGGCAGAGATTTCAAGGGCAGCAAGAACCCGCCACAACAGACTGTCATTCTTAAGGAAAATAAGTGAAATGCTGAAAGAGAAGAAGGAGATATCCTACCAGAAAATTAATATAGATTTTAACTTAGGAACAGTCAATAAGAGATTATTTCAACACTATAGGAGAAACAACAATAAATTTATAATCAGAAGTGCCAAAGCTGGAATTACACCAAAGAAACTTCAAGGAGTCTGACAGGGAAGGCAGGTGTCTTGTCAATAAATACTGTGCCAGAAGAAGGTTCAGGCACAACTTCTTTAGTCATTTGCCCAAAGCAAATAGCAAGCAAATGAAAGCGTGAGAATAATAGGATTCTTGTCTCCTACTCTCTATTTCCCTTCATATTGCCATATGGTATCCATATCTGGGAGGATAAGCAGTACTTTGTACCCTGGTGTTTCAGTTTTCATGACACTTTACAAGTCTCATTGCTCATTTCACCGCTTTCCACGAGCTACTCCTTAATGATACCCAGCCATTGCTTCCTTTGCTTTCCTGTAAAAACAACATACTCAGGAAATAATGAATGTATATTTGTCTCTTTCAAGTAACTGCAGCTCCACTTTAGCCATTTACTTTGCAATAAACTTTTTAAAGAGAGCTGCTTTTCTTCCCAATTAAAAAAAAAAAAAAGCCTGTATATCTTAAGGGTCACAATACACTAATTAAAAAAAACCCAACAAATAATGTCCCATAGCCTCACTTTTGAGCTATAATCTACATTAACTCTTCCACCTCAGCAAAGAAGAAAATTAAATCACGATGCAACAACTGAGCACTCCATAGTTCATTTTGACTTTTCTGCCCAAACAGAAATATCCAGTGACTGGTATAGTTTACAAAAAGGACTATCAAATTCCTTCTAATGGTGAGTTTCTACAAAGCATACTTTGCTAGAGGGAGCTACTTAAGAAGTAGTTGTGGAAACAAGAAAGAATTGGCCCAGAGAAGAGGAGTGTAAGCTTATTAACAACAGCACCAGGTCCCAGCTGAAAGCAGCACCTGAAAAGGCAGAGCTGTTTTGTCTCCTCTGAGTGCAAACAGTGAACTCCAACCACGGGTTAAGGCTGAGCAATTTCACTGGAAGGGAAAAGGAATCCTCCAGAACTAGAGGCCAGGACCATGAGCAGGTAGAAAATAAACCAGTGATGAAAATGACTCAAAGGGTTACTGTTTGGCAGGGAAATCTCTCTCTAACTCTTCCTCAGCGCCCAACCTGCTATGTAGCCTATATGAGAAAATTCTACATTTTTCTGCATGACAGCAGCCCCTGAAGCAGGTGTCAAAACTTATGTTTAAGAAACAGAATTGTAGACTAAAATTTTAAGATGCGCTAAGGCAAGATAAGGCAAAACCTCTGAAAACAAAAGATTGTTCATAACCAATTAGGAGAAAGGAAATTCCTGAGAAATTTTAAGTTTTTCATCTCTCCCCAAACCCCAGATTTCACAGAATTTTAAAGTCCATTCGATTCACAAATCATTGCAACTCTGTGGAAACTACCCTAAAGGCTAACTTTTCCTTGTGATTAGAAAAGTGCTTGCAATGTGTGCTACAACATGGTCTAGAGAGATATTCTAAATTTTTCACCTCAATATGATAAACTTGAATATGAAAAACACACACAGAAATACAAGTTAGATTTTTTTTTTCTAACAATACAATAAAATTAATATAGCAAAGGGAAAAGATTCATCACTGTTCATAAGAATTCATTTGCCCAGGGAATTTTTTCATCTGTCCTCTCCTTTACTTAGCTAGACAGAAAATAGATTTTGCTGGCTATGTTTAATTTCCACAGCTGTCACTGTGATCTAAAACATTTATATTGGAGCAATCACATTTATCCTTAGGAAATCAGGAACTGGAGTACCACTTCAAACACTGGATAGTCTATCTGCTATATTCTGACCCCAGTGGTGTCTTAGATTTAGGAGATGTACAGTGCAAATCAGCAGCAAAATATTTTTGACTAAAATTTATTTGAAAAATGCAATTAAACAGCAAAAATGCAATGAAACAGCAAAAGTTGACATGGTTTATATATGCTTATTGACTGGGTTAGTACAAATGTAAGGCAGAAGTAGGTGTAAAATGAAAACAGGATATAATTAATATTTCTGATGTAAATCTCTAAGCACATTTTAATGTCTAGTAATGTAACAATATGACATATATTCATGTCTTTAATTTGAAGATCCAGCAATGAATTTAGTTGTATAAATTCTGGTTATAGAACAAGTCACAAAAAAGAGCATCACAGGAAACAGATTCATAGCCTTACTTGTAAATCGTGTTACTTAAGCCCATTATGCAAATTTTCAAATTGTTGTTTTTAAAAAAAGATTACAGCACTTCTACAAACATTTATGGTTCAACCCAAGAAAATAAATGGTTGTTTGTGATAAATGTAAGAAGGAATCAAAAATTTTTCAGCAAACTTTGAAACAGGACTACCAAAATTCTAATGTACTATATATTTGTACAGAACATAGTCTTCACTATGAAAACAGCTAACTACATTGTTCTAGCTATACCAGCTAAATGAGCAAACAACTTTCTCCATCTTTCATGAAGCAAATCTTATTTAGTAAGCTGGTTATTATTCTCAACCTTCAGTTGTCTGTTCTTTCAGTCTTGCTTGCTACCCACTAATTTATTTCCCTCCTCCATGCCTTTTTTTTATTTTTTAGTATTAAAACTGGATTTACACAAAACCAATAACAATTTTCAGTAAAAACATATTCTTGTTTTAATCAGGCATTCATCACTTAAAATTTCACACATACACACTATTGCAAATGTTGTATCTGCAGACTTTCAAGCTCAATGTTCTGCTGCTGTGAGGCCATAACGTAACCACTCCTTCAAGAAAGCTGATTCAGGACTATGTCAGCAGACAAAAAACTATTTTTGTGACATATAAAGTGAAATTATACGTTCACACAGAACTCACATTTCTAACTAATTGTATCATTTATATTAGTAGTTTACATATTTAATATCCCCAGAGCAAGACGCTATTAAATGCTGCAGCCATTTTAAGTTTAAGAGATGAAAATTCAGATCATCATATTTGTACCTTCAGTTCTTTTAACCCTAGCATCCTTTGCACTTCCAAGACTCTTTATACTTCCATTATATTTATTCCTATTTCTCTCACTTGATTATTGTTACTCCCTCCTTTCTGCAACTTATTTCCTCCCAGCTTCTTGCTCTGCTCACAAAACCACTTTGACCTTTAATTCTGCCTCCTACTGAACTACTTCAAATGCTTTCAATACATTTTGTGGTGCCAGACTACTCACAAAAGTAGGAAAAAAACCCGTTTCTAAGCATAAAATGGAAGTGAAACATTAAAGGCACAAGGAATGAAGCCAGTGTAGTATTTAGTATTTCCACTAACCACAGGCCAGTAGTTGAATGGCAGTCAGCACTTTAGCAATCTTATAACAGAGAAATCATGTAGGAAGCCACAGTGCAGTGTGCAGCATTCCCCCTGGAGCATGTACAGGAAAAAAGTACCCCTAAAATTTTAGCATGTCTGCTTTTTATCCCACAACATAGGAACTAATTGCCCTCAGTGTCTGAGCTGGATTCCTTGCATGCTGGAGCAGAACAAATACTACTTTCTCACCTATCCATCACAGCAAACATGAAAGATTATGACAAACAAACCAGCTAATCTTAGCACCTCACTGAGCTCAGAGCAAAACACCAGGCAGCAGAGCAGAGAGAAACCCAGCACACACAGACAGTGAAACAATCATCAAATGAGTGGCCAGACAGGAGCTACTGGCCTCTGTGCTGCCCCTCATTCACCCACCATCCTGTCTGCTGTAGAGCAACATTAGAACACCCACAGGTTTGGCACCCAGGTTAAGCGTTTAAGAATTACTACAATATGTTTCATCTTTCTGGCAGACTGCAGGACTTCACCCAGCAGTTCAGGCATGAAGCCCATTCTGGTAACTGAGTTAGAACTGAGCTTTTTTACACCAGTGAACTCAGGTCCCAGCTCTGCAAAGGAGACACTGCTAACATTTCTTCAGACTAGTCTGATGCTGAATTTTCTCAAAGCAGCAAGTCAGGAGCAGTTATGCCTCTACTGGGAAAGGCAGAGGGAGGCTTATCATACCCTGATACAGCTTCCAAGGCTGGCATCAATTGAGCTGAGAACAATGTATATAAGCTCAAAACATTGCCCCGGCCAGAGGAGCCACTCTCCTTCTGCTTTTGGCTTGCTAACTTTACTGAGTGTTTCCTTTGCTCTTTGATCATCTCCTTTGTTTACAGGCAAGTCCTGAACACTGCATAGGGCTATGCTGCACCAACATAATTCTCTAACTGGCTTGTCACAGTTTCAGGTACTACCAGAGAGGTTTTGGAGTGGACAAACACCCCAGTGAGGGAACTCTTTCAGGTCTTCCATCATGCCCACACTTTTCTAGATTTGGAGTAGGTGGAATGACCACAGCCTGAAGAAATCCCCAGGTGGAAATGTACCTCAGATTTGCAATCCAGGAATGGTCACCTTTGCAGAAGGGAGCAAAGCCAGTGTCACAGCTCTTTGGTGTACACTGGCAGTGGCTGTAGGACACTGTAAAGGCTTTGCTGGTGGACACAGCAACTCAGCATACCTGGACACATCACTGACTTCTGCTGGAGCTGTGGGAATGGCTACACAACCCCAGAATTGTGTGAAAAACAAAACAGCAAAAATCCTTTGGTGCTTCCCTCTCAGTCAGCTCCAGCACTTTAAAGAACACAGCTGAGAAAAACACAAAAAACCCCATGGTATTTTGAGAAAGGTCTGAAATATTAGGGCAAGGGTAACTTCTGCACAGACACAGCCTTTGAAAGAACTGAAGGCTTTCAATATTAATTGAAAGCTCCACAATTCTGAAACCACAATGACTGGGATACAGCTGGCAGCTGGACAAGAATCTCTGCAGTATCTCCACATCACCTGAAATGACAGCCATATATATTTATACCTCATAAAGTGTGTGTTTATATGTATACATACACAAATATATATATGTACACACATTTATAATCTTTAATAAATCTTTCCAAAAAGGCTTAGAATGAGACACAGGTAGGTATCTACTTTTTCACAGGTTTAAGTGGGGAGAATCTTCTTCCATGGGCTTTTTACTATGATTTTTTTCTGATTATGAGATTTCCATTATTTTTAAATGGAGGTTTTTTGGAGGAGCTGTTCAGTGCAAAGAGAACTTATGTTCTAATCCCTACAGCTCCAACAGACTTGGGTCCCATAATTCTAAGCATGCTCCTCTTCTCTTCTCTTCTCTCCTCGCCCCAAATTGTCTCAAAACTACTTTCATATAAAACAGAGAATGAAACAACCTTTAGAAAAAAAAAATCAAATGAAAAAACACTGAAAAAACCCAAACTCCAAATAAAAGAATGTACCTTTGACCTCTGGTAATTCAAATAGAGTGTTAATCACCAAAGGATTAACACCCTCTGTATTATAAATAACATAACCAGTCATCAGGAAATTATAACACCCCATATAATCAAGAAACACTAAAGTCTATAATAGAACTGTGCCCAAGAAGTGGGATGAGAAGTACTAATATGAGAAACTTAACACATTGTATCAGCTAAGAGAGATCCTGCAACTCCAGGCACTATGGAGAGCAGCTAAGTACTTAAATAGGCAAATATTTTACCCTCCATGTGTGCCCATGGCTGCATACATATATGTATCTATATGCACCCATGTGCCATATAAACACACAAAAAAATTTCACAAGCCTTAACTATTATGTGCATTTTTTTAAATTTAAAAGAAATCTATACATATATAAAATCTTGTTTTTTCTGAATAATTTTATGTACGTGGAATCAAAAGCAAATACTTTCCAACATACTTTAAATAGCTTTCTGCATTCAAAATAACTAATTTTTGCTTAAACAAAGATTATTTCTCCCTTACTTGATTATTTCTCCCTTATTTTAAATGTAGTATTATTATAGCACAGAGGTATCAATTAAGAGAATTCTATCAAACCACTAAGTTTAAAGGGATAGGGGAAAAAATCAAAGAAATCACTACCCAGAGTATTTGGTTTTGAAGGAGACACACAGCTACACCCTTATCTTCTGCCATCTTCCCCATAACCACTTCCCACTTGCAAAGCCTCTCCATCCTATTTTCTCTCAAACCACACCACTCCTTTTTGTCTGACAGCCTCTGCCATCCTTTCCTGCTTTTTCTCAACCTCCAAAGCTTTTCCTGCCAAGCTTGTTTTCTATTCCCACTGTACCCAAAGGCCCATTCCACCCACACAGGCCGTTCCAAGGCTGGAAGCAGTTCTGCACTGACTCCAGAGCTGCTGTCCCAGGGGTCCTCACTCACCTTGTCCTCAGTGCTGCCATTCTGCCAAGAGAAGGCTCCCAAACCTCTGCCCGTGTTTGCACTGCCACCCTCCCCTCAGCAGCTGCAACTGCTGCCCTGATTGCTTCTTGCCCACCCTTACTCTTCCAGAAACCTGCAGAGGTAAGTAAATAACTAACATTAGCCAGCTGGGTGAAGCCAATGAGATGGTGAGTAGAGCTCACTCAGCACTTACTGTTTCCAGCTGTGCCTTGCTAATCCATCTCCTCTATCCACACAGGAAGGTCTCACTAGGACCCCAGTGTTTGCCCAAGAGGAAAATCAGAACTTTTCCTCAACATGGAGTACCTCATGAAGAATAGAAAGAGCAACTCATCTCAAGAAAGAACAACTGAGTTCAAATTACTTTAATTTGTAATAGTATTTTCTTCTGAGACTCAAAGATCAGTGGAGAAAAGATCCACATTCTCACAATCACACTGCCTTAGTTTGCTTCTTTCAAAGAACAATAAAATAGTGTAGAGTCATGGAATCTGCAAGAAGGAAAGCCAAGGCTGGGATGAAAATGGACAGCTCTTGCCAGGTATAAAAATCTTAAAATTAGATGGGGATAAAAAGAAGAGTAGACTTTCTCAGTTTGAGAAGCCTTTACAATCTAAACTGCATTAGAATTTGCCCTTTAAATCTTCAGGAAAAAGGACACACTCCTCTAGTTCACTTCCCCCCATTGCAGAACAAGTAGCAAATCTTATCTTTTTCAAGCCCACTATAAAAATCCCACAGAATCTCCCCAACCTTGTGTCATTCCAGAACTATGAAATACAGTTTCTAAATGAAATACACTTTAAAGCTGTACCATGAGAAACAGCACAGCTTAATTAAGTTAACTAAGCTGATTAAGCCGTGCTCTTTCACCTACTACAGGAAGTATTTAGCCCTGGAGCCATCCTAAAGGCACCTCCACAGCCTATGACATGTTTTCCAGAGATACTGTATATATTTAGTCACTGTGGAAGGGGAAAAAGCAAACACCCTATATGTCAGCATGCCAACAAAAGAACAGAAGAAGTATCAGCTGATAAAGCAGCTGTTTACATCTCCTTCTTGTCTGGAAGGCAGGTATTACATTACAAGGGAATAGACAAAGTTAAGAGAATAGTACCCCACCACCTCAGATCTGACTGTTATAAAATAATTTGAGTAGGAACACATTCTCCAGAAATCCTCATCATTGATATTATTACTTGGATCTCTGTAAGTTAACAAACAACTCAGACAAATTGAAAATTGAATAGATTACAGTAGCTTTATTTTAAAATAATTAAGAATAATCTTTCTCCTTTGTTGTATTTGAATGCATTTATATCATTAAAAGAATTCTTTAAAAATTTCAATCCTTTTAAAATCTATAAAAGCAATTTCTAAAATAAAGACATAGCAGTATTCTTATCTTGGCTTTTCCTGGTACAAGGCTGCTGCTCTGTGTCTCATAAAGATTTCTGGCAGAGTGAGAAAACCTGGTCAGTATCAGAGACTTTCCTGGGACCTGTCTGCAGTGTCGACAAGCAGCTAAGCTGAATATTAATACACTCTCCATCATCAAAAGCTGTTGCATACCCAAAGGATGAAAAATATTTTAATCAGCTTTCAGCTTGTCTAGTAGAAGTCAGTTTATTCCTTTGGGATTATACATCTATGTGCTCAATTTTTGTCTTCGTGCTCTCTCTCCATACATATTACTTTTGAAACTAGCAGCAAAGAGCCTAAATCTGCTGTTTTGTTGGGAAAAGCCAGCTAATGCTGTGATTCAATTACAGTATTTTACATTAAAGAAGAAAATGTAGAAGATGAAAAGCAAAGAAAAACTTGAGAAAACAGCCACATTATCAAGTTTAACATTAGGATTTCTTAAAGGAACCAGTGAGACTTTTTTTGATTTTGTTCAACATCTCCACAAATTTTAAGAGTTTTCAAGACTGGTTCATCCGTTGTCTTACCCATCTTTTCCTCTTCCCAGTAATTATTGCAAATTCACAATTCCTTTAGCATAACAACCACCAGTGGAAATGACCCTTGAATGTATAAATATTTTATAACATGTGTATCAAGTACATCCTACATGAAAATGAACAGAAGATCAGTAATGGAAAAATGTTTTGAAAAGCCTTGACTGTACAAGTGTACCTGCATGGCAGCCTCTCCTTTCTCTGCTGTCCTTCCTCTGAGGGATATACCAGTCCCTGTAAGGTTGCATTAATGAAGAAAACACCTACACGAGGAGACTTTTGAAAGTGAGAAATATTAATAATCTTAATTCTGTTTATTTTTAATCCTTTTGAAAGCATCATAACATTTTGGACTAGGACTTAGTCAGGATTTGTACTGGTCTTTGCTTTGAGCACCAGCATAACTGCAATACAGAACAAATTTCATCTTGCCTCAGCCCTGCTTCCTGGGAATAGATGTATTACCACTGGGCATGCACCACCATCACGCTCTTTCCTCTTGCCCATAAGAGAAGACATGAAGAAATGTAAGGCTCTGCTGATTTTCAGATTTTCTATCACCTCATGGAAGCCTGAAGAGTACAACCTCTGTGTGGTACTACACAGCATCAGCTGCTTTGTACAGACTAATCTTAAAATAATTCTATCATCCATCAGCAACTCAACCAATCATTACTTCTGAGCAAAAGAGTGAATTCTGTGGTCCTACTACTGGAAATTATTTCAGCACAAAAACTTCTTTTTCATGAAATGGAAGCATGACATTGGACAGGAGACCAAAAGGATCACAATGAGTTAACTTACTCTGCTGTGTAAAAAAGTCTTATAATTCAGTTATCCAAGCTGAGTCCCACCACAACATCACAAAACAATTGACCTTCTAGCTAGCTGGTGAAGCTCTAATCCATTAGCATGTAGGACACAGCTTGAAGATGGAGCTAAAATGTAATTATTAGCAGTGTGTATATGCATACATATATCCACAGACACATAAAAATAATCACTTCAGTTTATTACACAATGATATTGATCCCTAGGCAGCTAGACAACATGAACTGATGCACTGTTCCCAGCTATTAACAGTGCACTTTGTGGATCATTGCATGCTAAGCACAGAGCTGGATTCATCTCCAGCACAGCTCCACTGCTGCCATTCCTGTCCCCCAGCAACAATCCAGCCTGATTCACCATCCCCTTCATTGTTCTACTCTATTACAGAAACTCAGAATGAGTCCTGTGAAAACTACTCTGATCGTGATAAACAACCACATTATTTTACTGGAATAATTTAAAAGATTTGCTACATTTAAACTTTATATTAGTGCCTCTGTTGTGAAAATTATATAGAGTTCAGATTGACTAGCAGTCCAAGGAAAACTGCCAAAATCTGATGTTCACTTGTAACATCTGAGAAAAGCCAGTAATTATCTTCCTACTGCAGAATAGTAAACATTATTATATCTACAGCTTCAGGATCATTAAGCAGAAGCATGTGTAGTGACAAACAGAAAGTGCAAAAAAGATTCACACAAAAGCTCCTGAGAACAAGACATGGGAGCTGCCAGGAGACAATCAGGGTCAGCCAAAACACAGTAAGCTCTTTCTTAAACAGACAGAATTTGCCCATCTGACAAAAAATAATAAAAAATAATAAAAGCTCATATGTGGCCCCTTCTAGATTTTCCAATCATGATGTGGGGAGGCAGAAATTTGTCGGTTTCCTTCAAATGCAGGATGTTCTCTCCCTAGGACATAGCCAATAAGAAATTGTCAGATACAGAAAAAAAATCATGGCCTCATTTAATTGAGGAGGAATTAAAGATCAGAAATTGCCTGCAATCTAAATCCAAAGTTAGACCTCAATGTTTTGATTGCCAGACTGATTTTGAAAACCACACCTAAGTTACTTGCACAAGTTAAACAGAGGGTCAGTAAAAGAATCAGCACCTAATTCATCAGGGCATAATGCTCTCCATAGCAACTTCTGAAGCCAAGTTATATTTCTTTATGTATAAAATGAAAGCTGCAGTTTTGAGCAAAGATGAAGTAACTGTTAAAGAACACATTACAAAAACACTGTTCACCCATGATCTTGTTAGGAATTAGGACTGATGATCAGACAGGAAAGAGCTATCAGTGCAGCAACAGCAGCTTTCCAGAAGACGTCACCTCCTTCGCCTACCAAAGCCATTTGGAAAGCAAAGCAGCTGTGTTCTATTTTATAGTGGTTACAGAGCCACTAAAATACAATAGCAATAAAACCACATTTAGCAACACTAGCTGTATTAAAAAAATACAGCAATGTAGATGGTGACATTTTAGTCATACTGCCATTTGCTTTCACTTTCATTCAAAATCACAACTTACCCTAGTTTATAACAATCACAGTACAAATTATTCCTGCCAAACCACTGTAATTCACAGTTTTAACATCAAACCAAATCCTTTTTTTTCAGTGTAGCATGTCCATAAACATATATACACAAACACAAACGCATAAGCTCTGTATCTGATCACTTCTAGGATTGAATAAATAAGAACTAGAAATAATTTTAAATATTGGTAATAATTAACCAATTTCTATATAGCATATACCAAATTCTAAAAATACAGATTAATTTCTTTTCAAGAAATACTATTCCCAGTCTTCAAATATGGTCTTTTATTAAGTTTTTCTCCTAGGAAATATATTTCTGAGAACATTAAAGCATATAATAGAATCTTCTGGTTTGGAAGGTACCTTAAAGACAATTTAGTTCCTACCCCCCCTGCCATGGGCAGGGACACCTTCCCCAATCCCTTGCTCCAAGCCCTGTCCAACTTGGCCCTGAACACTTCCTGGGATGCAGCAGCCACAGCTTCTCTGGGCACCCTGTTCCAGGGCCTTGGCAGCCTCACAGTCAACAATTTCTTCTTAATATCCAAACTAAACTCCCCTCCATCAGTTTAAAACATTCCCCCTCCTCCTGTCACTCCATGCCCTTGTGAAAGACTTTGCAAAGAATAATGAGACAGGTGAAACTACAGCTCAATACTACAACATCATTATTCCCACAGCAAATAATAAGCCTCAATAAACACACTATTAATACAAAGATCTTTTGTTATTCTAGTGTATACCCATCCAAGGTTTTGGGAGAACAAATTTGATTTCTGGTGATTGTGGTATTTGCATTTATGCCTTAAACTCATTTATGCCTTAAACTCTAGGACAGAACTCGTGGCATTTTACATGCAAGTGCAGGTATTCAGAACACACAATTGTATACATCTAAGAGTATAAAAACAGTGAGGATCACAGAAAGAAGCCCTCTGTCACAGTAAGAATAAAGCACAAGAACACAGAATTCTAGTTATCCAACACTGCAGCTCACCAAGATCCAGTTGTGTGCAAAGAACACCTACCAATGTCAAACTTGCAACAGCTACAAATGTCAAACTTGCAGCTCAGGTGCAAATCCAGCTGAGGGGGAGGCAGAGGCAGGACCACACCACGGGCACAGCCACCCAGCCCAACCCCACCTGGGCCACCAGAAATGCAGCTCCTGTCCCACAGCACATCCAGGGACCTAAACCTCTCCTGGCTCATGCCAGTGAACATTACACCCTCAATGCTGTCAGAGTGATTCTCCCAGAATGCTGCTGAGTGGGAGGCTGCCCTTTGAACAATTCCAGTTTCTCACAGAAATGTTACAGAGGTTCATATCAACGCAGCTCAGATCTCAGCCGGCTCACGTAAGGGTTAAAAACAGAAAGTGCTATCCACTGGTTTGCTCTGATGTTCCTGCAGATATTGTCACTGGATGTATCCTCAGAAGAATTCTATTCAACACCTCTGTCTTTAAGTACAAAGCTGTAGGCTGTAGCAGCTTTAGGAAACATAAGTATCCTTTTTTCTGCTGCACAGTATCTGTGTGTGAAATTCTCTAAAGGGGTTTAAGTATTTACCCTGAACACTATCAGACAGTTTCTAAAATTTTCCTTATCCTGTTGCAGAAACACTTCAAAGAGAATCATAAACACAGTCTTTTGTGCTTTCAGCACACATGTTGTTTTGGAAGCTTAAGTCTGAATTCCCTCAGAATTGTAAATAATTTTTTTCCTCAAAGATGTGCAATACAACTTTATTTTTTTTTTCTTTTTACAGTTTCATTGTGATTCTACTACAGACAATGCTCAAGCTTTTCTCCCATTTCTGACAGCTAAAAATATTGGGGTCATAGAAATTATTACCAGAAAAAAAAAGAAAAAAAGAAAAAAAAGAAAAATAAGTCTCCGGGATCAGGCTTTGTTGTTGTTGTTTAAGATAAAAGATACATTTCCAGAAACATCTGACTTCCAGTGTACACAAAATATAATCTGCCAAAAATACATTTATTTAAAGGCTCTGGCCTAAACAGATAAGGAGAGCCCCAAAAGACAATAAATATGGGTAAAATTTGGGTTTTGGAGCTGCCATGTTGTTCCTGCATTTCACAGCTCATTAGGCAAATCCCATCACCCATGGCCACATGGCCCTCCAATAAGTGTGACACTGCAATATCTGAGCACCAGGGGAAAACCAGAAGAGAAATTAAAATAATACCTCAGAGTTCCTGGAATTTTGGCTGACAAGGTCAAACCAATTCAAGCGTCAGTTAAGTTGCTATGCAATTTCTGAAAGAAGCTAAACAACCAACCAGCCTGTTTGTGATCCCATTATCTATTTTTTTAAAAATAATTGGTTAGTTGTTTAAAGTGCCAAAGTCTACAAAAGCTGGGAGAATTCCTTGTAAAAGCAGGTTTTTTTCTTAGAGCTTTTCATGGTTATCTGGGAACTGAAATGCTCTTGATTTAAATACATATTTAAACCCTTGCTTTAATTTGGGAGAAAAAAAATGGCTCTGGGCTGAGATTTTGTAGCTCAAGTTTCAGTGTAGACTCAATTCTAACTGTCAGGCTGTAAGCCCCTGACAATAGTGGCTTATAGCTGAAACTACTTCATATATAGCAATAGGAGCAAATAATGAAACAGACCTCAAAAAGGAAAGAAAAATAGTTTTACAAAAAAAAGCCTTGCTCTCTGACTTCAGTTGTGTAAATTGATAAAAAGCCTGTTATTGAGAATAACAGTAATAATGAGACTAAAGATAGTTTTTAAAAGTTTTACAGATCAAGATGAAAGTTGTGCAGAAAGACACCAGCCTGCATGAAATGCCACTTTGATCATTCTGCTTACACTGAGTGTGCACACTTCTGCTTTTGCACTACAAACCAAAAGGTGTGCTGCATTTCATTATCCTCAGCTGTTATCAGTGCCAAAAAATGAAACAAATGGTGTAACAACGACTTGTGCTTCAGTTATCCCATTAAGAAATTACTTCCTCAAGATCTATGTTTCATTCCTTTAAGTAGTGAAGCAGTTGTGCTGTTAAATGCAGCTCCAAGTCAGTCACACTTTTCTCTACATTTCTGTTCCACGCTCTCTTGTCTTGCCAAATTCCTGCATAAATAGGTGGGATTAAATGGAGCCTAGCCTACCAAACATAATTATATATGTTGTGATTTTATCCTGCAATGAAATTGATACATTTTAATAATGCCAGTCTTGGCTCTTTCCCACTAAAGTCAATAAAGGTTATTAAGGCCAACTGCCATATAAATACATTGCTACATTGCTAAATGGACTGTCAAAGCAGGAAATACAATTCACACCATATAGCACTGTAAGGCCCTTTTTTATTTTTTAAGGAGCACTAGATATGTTTAAAAAAGCCTTCAAAAATCCAACATGCAAGTGTAGCCATATATGTTTACTTTTCATTCCACAAACAAAAATATTGATTTACATTTACTAACAAAAATTGATTTACATTTTACTTTTCTCATGTGAATCAACCTAAAAAAAATAACCAAAAATACATTGTTGGACTTCTGCAGTTCTTACAGATTTGGTGTGGTGGTTACAGATTTTCATAGCTAAAATAAATGTCAGATTGCAAGGTTTGCATGATATCAGACCCTGAGAGACAAATTGTCTCTCCACTGAATCTCAGAACAGCTACAGCAAGACTTGCTCACATCACATGAGATTTCAGCTTTTCAGACTTCTCTTTACCCAGAAAGCAAAGCCTGTACGGTCTTTTTTCAAATGGTAACTCTCCCTTTGAATTCTGCAAGCGTTTATCCTGATGTTGCAGGCGATAACGTGTTAATCTTGGATGACTTTTAAAAAAAACCCCTCCAACATATGAATAGCCTTCATATTTTCAAGGGAGGGGGAGAAAAAAAGGAAGATTTGTTAAACTGCTTTGGATTTAATGGCTCATAAATTCATGAGGTAATATTGTGGGAAATGTGATGTTTTATCAGAATGTCATTCAAATGAAAGGTTTAACATTTACATCACAAGAGTGAGCTCTAAGTAAAACTATCCTCAGGGAAAGAAATGCCAGGAATAAACATTATGATAAAATTGTGTGCTTGCTATAATGTACAAAAATATTTAATAAAGCCCACAGGTTTGGGCTAAACTTCTTGCAATATCATATTCTGCTGTGACAGAAGAGTAATTATTATTAGCAGAATCAGAGATAAAGAAGAAAAGAAAGTTCCAAAAATTATTAAACAAGGGGAAAACCTAAAAAATACACAGAAGGTCCCTGAGACTGACTTTTGTATCACTTTAGACACATATATAAAAAAGCTACACCGACAGTTGTTCAGCTCACACACAAAGGAAGAATACACACTTAAATATTTTCTTTTATGAAAGAATTCCTTTCAAGCAGCAAAATCCTTGCAAAACAAGACCAACAACACTAAGACATTTTACTTTTAGCATTTTAAATTATTCTCGCTCTCTATTTTTTTTTTATTTTTTTATAGAATTATCCAGCTAAAGTTATAAATTCGGAGGAAAATAAAAACAACCCATCGACCGCACACTACGGGGTACCTTCAAAAACACCCTTTTGATTTAACTTAGCCGTGGAAGCTACGCGTGCACCAAAACAGCGCGCTTCTTATGTTGAATTGCTGCAGAATGTGTTAACCCGCGGTTGATTTCCTGCGCGATGCGATGGCCGGGATGGGGCTGGGGGCGCAGCCGGGATCGCTCCCGCAAGTCCCGGCCGGGAGCGCCGAACCGCGGCTCA
Organism: Geospiza fortis; assembly: GCF_000277835.1. Classification (NCBI taxonomy): domain Eukaryota; kingdom Metazoa; phylum Chordata; class Aves; order Passeriformes; family Thraupidae; genus Geospiza; species Geospiza fortis. The sequence continues at coordinate 33,557 of NW_005054343.1, read as the reverse complement.
ACATTGCCCCCTGGCGGCCGCCGCGCGAACCGCGCCTTCTGTCCCCAAAAGCGCCCCCGCGCCGAGAGCGCGCCCCGCGCCTACCGAGAGACCCGGCAAAACAGACATTCCCAATTAACATTCTCTTCTGTCTCCTCCAATGGCTGAAATGAATTGTGATTAATATGTTATAAGTCATAAAACATTAAAGCGATTCTTAAAATATAAATTAGAAGCAGCTTCTGTCTTGGCCCAAGCTTGGGTTTGCTGATAAATATCATCCCGAGGCTTGTTGAAAGGAGATACACTGACGCCACCATGTTTCTAATTAGAGACACATGGCAATGTCACACCAATTGCAGAAAACCTAACCCTTGAGAGTTCCAGAGTTTGCTGTTTTTCCATGTTTTCAACACACAATGGATATAAAATATCAAACATTCTTGTCTCTACCTCATCTAAGCCTGTGTTACAAGAGAGTAAGTTGTCATTTGAAAGAAAAACAAACCAAAAGATTTTTTTTTAATTATAAGGGTCGTTCAAGAATGTGAGCGCATAAGAACACCAAGAAAAAAAAGCAGGGGGGAAACCCAAACACATAAGCAAGTTATATTTTCTCTCCTTTTGTAGGAAAATTCAATGTTCAGTGATTTCTTGTGGCAATTGATTCCACAACTGAAATGTCCACTTTTTTGGGCGTGTTTTCTGAGTCTGAACCAGGCACTGCTGGGGCAGCTCCCACTGCATGGGAGCAGCTGAGCCACAGCATTGCCGGTCAGACCCAAGGGTCTTGCTGCACCTCAAACACAGCCTGACACAAATGGAACTCAGCATCCTCAGCTGCAGCACAAACTCTTCCAAGCCAGAACAGGCAAACTGAGGCTAATTTATGCTGTGGCCAGCAGAAATGACTGAGAAGCAGCTTCTGATGCAGATGGATGGAGAGGAGGACAGTGGGTTTGCCAGCACAGCCCCTTCTGAGTGCAAACCCAGAAACAGGCACACTGGCAACTGCTCTGGAACTCTGACAGCACAGGCTCTCACCTGAGGCTCCACATCGACAGCAGCAGCAGGATAACAGCACTTGGCACTGAATCCCTTTTCAAGGAATGCACAATGTACTTTGAAGCGCCCAGAAATCATTATTACATTTATTCTTGAAATAATCCCCCCTTGCAGGTTCTGGCTTTGGTCTCAGAGTGCAGGTGGACCACAGGCAGTTGTACTTCCAGATGACCAATTCTGTTCTCAGCTTTCCTCAGACACATGCACCACTGTTGTCACTAGCAGAGGTGTCTCTCAGGGTGTTGTACAAAAAAGCTGACAGTGCACAGCATTGCAATATGTGGCTGTCATCTTGTGAGGCTCTAAAAGGCTCATATGAGACTTTTATGAGGCTTTCAAACTTTAAAAACAAGCAAAGTCAAGAACCAACTAAAATCCTGGGGTTTTGGATCTGATTTTGCTCACATTTTTTCTGGCTACTGGGGGATAAAAGTAAGAGGAGACAGTGAAAGGCTGACATTGATTCTGCTTCTCATATGTTCTGAATAAAGTCTAAAACCCATTACTACAGTACAATTAAAAACATAATTGTGAGTGCTCTCAGAATTAGGCCCTAGAGGCTTTAGACTTTAAAACCAGTACTTACCATAATCTCCAGTTTTCTCCAGAATTCTTCCAATTTAGCCATAGGCTTGAGCCACCAATCAGTGCACTTCAAATACCTCTTGCCTTGGAACCAAAACTGCCTAAGCCACTCAAATTCAACCTGCAAGATAAAAACATATGGCACCATAAACATCCACAGTCCTTATCTGGGGCAGGAATGGGGCAATGCAAGAATCCAGCTGTACCTGAACAGTCCCATAGGAAAGGAGTCAGTGACCAAAGCAGCTCATTTCTAAACACACCCTTACTGCTCATCTCTAAATACACCCAGCTGTTTACTCCTATTCCACAGCCATTTGTGACCTGAGCTACTCTCTTCAAACCCAGAGAGGTGCAAAACTCAACTCTCTTTTTTTCCCCTGTTTTTCACATGGTGTTCATGTATAACAAACATTAAAAATTCCAGCCAAATATGCATCAACTCAGGCTTATTGTGGTTAACACTGTGGGTTTCAAATTGTTCCAGTCACAGGAGATGGAAAAACACTTGCAGTAATGACATTGCTAGAATGGAACACAGTTGCTCTGGAATGAGAGGGTGGCACACAAGGAATCACAGCCTCCCATCCTGCACCAGACAGCCCAGTTAGCAAAGATGCCGCTTTTCCTTAGGAATAATCCCTAGTTCTGGTCTTTAGAATTCCATATTTATCTTTGTTGTGGTAGTTATGTTTCACACTGAGTTCAAAGCTGCTTTAATCATTATTTGTACCACAAAGAAGATTTGTTTACCCCTGCTCAGCTCTTAAGATGCAAACAAAGACAACCTACCAAGGTGAGAGAATAAAGAAAACTGCCCAAAGCTGCCTCCTAACACTCCCTTTCCTGCAAGAGAAAACTGAAAAGCTACAGAAATCTGAAAGTGGTCCAGTTAACATTAATTAAAGGTTTGGTCCACGCATTAAAGATTACAATAAAAAAATATTTACACTTTCAGCATATAAAAAGAATATTATAGTAAAATATAACATGATTAGTTGGCAGACATAGATCTTAAAATGTCTTTAAAAACCCTGACTGCTAGCCAGTGACTTTTTAGCACAGAAGTTTGATGACATCCTTCCTAAAAAAAAAAAAAAAGAGCTGAAGGAAACTTTGCTTCCTCTATAATATTAATGAGATATGAAGGACCCAGTTATGGTTTGGTAGAAAAAAAACCAAACAAAACCAGGATATGCAGTTTTGGGAAAGCTGACCAAATAATTCTTCAGTTAGAATTTTAAGAACTGTTTTTTTCCTCTCTTCATTTCCTTTTGAGTTTTTTGGCCTCTACCATGTGCTGTCTGGCAAACAGGTTCCATGAAATTAATCACAAGGCCATTAACTAATGCAAAAATATTTTTATTAAAATAAATGTTAAAATATGACTCATCATACATCTGTTTCAGTCAATCTGATTTTTACCTAGTCATATTGATTTGTTACAATAATCTATGTAATTTCCCTCTAATTGCAGTATGGTTTATTAGCCAAAATTTAAATGTATCTTGATCCCATACAAAATATATATAATTTGACATAAAAGAGTCATTTTTTAGGTCTAAGACATAAAGTAGAGCAACAAGCTAGTTCATTTTCAGCAGTGCTAGCTGGTCTCATCAGAGGTCAATGTGTAGCTAATTGCAGCAAAGGTTGTTTAATGATGTGGACTGCCACCTCACACACCATCAAACTCTGCCCTGCATTCATCCCACAGCATCTCTGTGTAGCTCTAACCTGGGTTAATAAACTGGGGCTGGGGAGAAAATGTTTCACCCTCCAAGCTGGCCACTAAACTGCTTGACAAGTGTCTGCTCTGAACTATGACCTCTGAACAGATATCTGTTGATTCTGAGAAAGAAAATGATCTTGATGAGGCAAGGGTGACATGATTTCTCTTCTGTAATAACTTTTCTCCATAGCAGGAACTCACTTCTCTTGGCTTGTCTCCTTCCACGCACAGGAGATGCTGTACCAGAAAAAAAACCTCAACACTCAATACTGGAGAGACAAAAATCTCATTTCTAGCCCTATTGGAATGGAAGTTAGAGAACATTCATCTTCTGTGACAAAACTCTCAGGTTAACAGCTCTTGCTAAGGATTTTGTCAGGGAGTTTTAATTTGGAGACTCCCAAACATGAGAACTACCTTCAGTTATCATTAGAAAATATTTTACATGACTGAAGATTATACAGTTTAAACATATTTACATATAAAAATATACAGGCTGAGTGCCTGAGGAATAATTTTCATCTTCTAATTGATTTTCACTTATGACTTATATTTGTGCAAGTCAGCTCAGAATCAGGCCTCATGTGTCTATTCTCAACATATTCTCAAGCTGTCCTTTAAGCAATGATTAAAGGCCCATTTTAGGTTATTGTCAATACTGGGTAGTAAAAGGCCAACAGTAGCATTTGACATTTTGTGAGGCAATGCTCCTCAGCCAATTATTTAAAAGTGCTGGTTATTCAATGCCACACATGCAGGTGATCTACATTTCCTCTCTGCCACACTAGTGGCCACCAACCATGCTGCCAGCTCACTGTAATGTGCAAAAACAAACCTTCCTTTGGCTACCTGCACCTCTCCCTTCTCATCCATAACCTCAGAGTCTGACACCACATCCCTTCACTCAGCTGGCCCAGGTCTCTGCCTCCCCATGCATTCTCCAAGCTCAATTTATCTCCTGCTGCCATAAAAGCAGATTTGCTGTAGGCAAAAGTGACTGTACCTCACAAGCAACAGGGCAACCAACTCAGTCTCTAGTTTTAATCATGCTAATCAGGATCTGATTATCACAGCTGAACAAACAGTCTGATGTGAACAAACCCCTAACTTTCAAATTTAAGCACTTAGTTTGAAACCTGCCATATTTTCAACACAATCCCATGACACAAAGAAGATTACCTCTGGTGTTTTACTACACTGAGAACATCTGAATATTGGTTTGGTGATGGCAAATACAGAAGCCTTGAAAGTACCTCACACCAACATGAACTATTAGCAGATTTTGCATCAGAGCAAGAAAAATTTTCTTTGCAATGTGAAGAACAGGGTGGTGAAGATTTTTCTGCAGATTTATTCTTACATGTATGAGCATTTACATTGTCTGTCCAGCAGTATTTAGTTCCTTTAACAAGAATTTACTTGCCAGTGGTTTTCCCCAGGTGCCCTGCAGCTCTGTTTGGGATGTCCTCAGCAGCTGTACACGTTTAGGAAAGCCAAGCAGGAGGAGCAAGATGTTCCCATTCAGAGAATTGTGCAAGACCATTTCTTTTGGGATAAATTATTCCTGACCAAACAACAGCCTGGCTGTGCCTGTGTGTGAGCTGCCAGGCTATTGTCCTCCCCAGCTGCCCGGTAACTGCATCTGTTCACCCTCCTACCCCCTGCCACTGCAGAGTTTGTGCAGACTGCAAGGCCATGAGCTGCACAGACAAACTGCACGTGAGCACCCTAATTAAGGTTATCTTTACTTACAACTACAAAGTACACACTGGGAGTGAAGTGACTCACACATCTAACACACAGCACATACCTTGCAATTACTCAGATATTCCTTTGAAGGCTGCTTTAGTGAGGGAGACCATGACAACAAAGCTAGGTTTAAATTAAACTTCCACCTGGCTGCCCACTAGAGATGCTCAAACCCTCCTCAGGTTAGCATCTCACTTTTTCAACAGGAATACCTCTGTCAAGACGTCCAAGACAGGGCCCTGAAAAATGAACTCTGGGAAATCTAACATCAAGTAAGGACACCACCCAGATACTCTTTCAGAGGTTTCTCTGCCCACCAAAAAACTGGAAAAAAATGAAGTCTCCACCTATGCTTCAGATCCTCAGTTCAAACACACTTTATCAGCACAGCAAGTCAATTTTCCTGCCCAGGAGTACAAAAGTGAAGGCACAGAACCATTCCTCATTCTTTCAGACCTGCTCTTGGGTTTTTTCCCTTGAGCAGACACAGATAATTCATCCAGGCCTCATTTGGCAGAGCAGTTAATTTCAGCACAGCCTGTGAATCTGCTAAACTAGTAGATTTTAGCTTGGTACTGTGATGGTTCTGTTCTGGTTAATGTTCTCTGATGATTGCTTTGGAGGTGGCAGCAAAGGGGTAAAAAGAATGAACCCACAGCAATTCAGGAAGATAAAGAACCAAGAAGAATGGTTGCACCTTGTTATAAGAGTTAAAACTGAAGAACTTCAGTTATGCCAATATTTAAAAATAAAATATCATCACCTCTAGATACTATCTCACTTCAAGCTCATGATCTCTGGTTCAGAGGAAGAAAAAAAAATTGCAAGGAGCTTTATGAATAGCACAGAAAGCTGTATACCAGAAATACACAGGCAAAACTGGGAAACTGGGTGAACTGGCAGTTCTCCTTTAATCCTACGGAGATTTGGATTTTAGTGCTGTTTTGATTTTGCATTTAAAATTGCTAAAACAACTAAGAGAGTTAAATGAAAGGCTCATTTTCATCAGTTTGATTCTTGTAAGAAACAACTCTTGTTCTTCCATCTGCCTCACAAAGTTTCAACCTAAAAACTGTATTAGTGTTTGAAAAGACAAAGATTTATCATACAACAAGGTAGGAAGCTTTCATATACAAGAAAAGTTGCATTAGCTTCACAAGTCTTTATATTTTCAGCTCATTGATGTTTGAAAAAAAATAGGCATTTACCACAGAGATAAGCCCCTAGAAATTTTGTCTACTTCTGCAGTAATAAATGAAATTTAAATAGCACTCTAATAGCAAGTGACGATTTGACCTTGGGATAAAAAATTAAAGAAAAAAAAAAAGAAAATAATAGTAAAATAGGTGGATGGGTAGTCTCTTTTCAAATTAAACATAGATCCAGTGTGTCTACTAAATGCACAATAAGTACAAGTTAAACAAGGATTGCTGTTACAGTATATCCCATATGTGTAACAGGAAACATCCCTGTACGTCACATTGCAAAATTATTCAGGTGACTGCAAACACCAGGGGCTACTCTCTCACCTGATGTAAACAGCACATAGCTTTGATGTTAAAGGACCCGTGCAAATTTATCCCAGCTGTGCCTGTGGCCCTTGCTGTGCAAACCACATATGCGTGTAGTTTTATGGACTGAGCCTGATTAATGTTTTGTAAACCCCTGCGTGCATCAGACTTCTTTCAATTGCCCCAGGAGCTGTTTTGGTAAAAGTCAAGGGCGTGAATCTTTTGCCAACACTACGCTCCATTTTACCAGCTGTAAACACAATACGGATCAAAATGTGTTCTACAAAGTTTTAGTAGCACTACACAATATTGTATTCCTCAGCAGACAGAAATTTAAACATTTTACACGAATTCTAATTTGAGTGCAAATGACCTTTGTACAGTTTCTAATTTATCTTAGTGGAAATACAGCACAGCTCCAAGCAAGAAAGCACTTCCAGCTTCAGTGGAATCCTGTCCAAGTGCATTAATACACTTGCATCTTTTGTAGCACTAAATCACCTCCTTAAATATGTTCCTCACAATTATTTCCACTGTATTTCCTTCAGAACACACTTTAGACCCCACACTCACAATTGTGCCACCCATTGCATTATGCAAAAACCTGGTTCAACAAAAACCAGGGAGGAATAACTGAAAAAATCTACCTGCTCCTTTCCCTCTTATCCCTTCTCTCTCTTCCTTTCTGTTAGAGAAGTGCCAGAGAAGTCTGTTTGACCACCACACTGTCAGTTCTGGTGCAGTATTTTGTGAAACTTCTCTCACTTTACCAGCAGAGGGATCTTAAGAAGGAAAAATGAAAACTTCCACGATAATCCCAATTACTGTACCCAGGTAAAAAAGTCATAAAAGCCACATTGCAAACTCATAAAAAGCAATGCCTTGTAAGCAGCTGAACACACTTAATTGCCATTAACTCCATGAGGAGACTGCACTGCCCAGACCTGGCTGAAGTATTTTCAGTGTAGATCATCTCACCTCATTATGTATTTCTTCTACTTGCTTCACCACTGCAGCTTCCAGTGATTTCAAAGACAAAGCCATTGAATCAGAATCAGTCTGCAAATTCTGGAGTGCCAGTTCACACTGTCCAAGTATGTATTCCAATGTTCCTCTTGAAGACTATAAAGATACAACAAAAACTTATATATAGCCACTTCAGAAAATTTGTATTTCTCAACTAGATTTCATCAGCAATCCATGAGGTGTGGTGCAGCGCATTCACAATTCACATCTGATAAGCCTAGCTGGGAGTTAAGGCCAGCTACCAATACAAAACCAATTGTACCTCAATCAAAAGTAAACAACAGCAGTTAATGCAGAGTTTGAGTCATAAGCATAACACGAAGCACAGTTCTGAAAAGCCACCAGGGTGCTGCATAGATGGCACCAGGATATTGCCTTTGCAAGGGACCAAGCAGTGAAATGGTTTTGGTACTTACATCTGCCACCCTGTGAGTGGAGCTGAACCGAGGGGATAAACCAGCCAGAACACAGTGCTGATGGGTCATATTGAGATCATCTAGGGACAGATTAGAAAACCTTAAGTACAGGGAAAAATTATACTTAATAAAAGTTAATCTGGTTGAATATGACACATTTTTCACACTTTCTTTGCTTTAATGCTTAGAGAATTCAGTCACTTAGCTCCAATGTTTTGCAGAGCACAATAACTATTTACTATCCTAGAGTCAGAAATATTTCTACTAACACTAGCTTTCTCCTATGCGTTTTAGAAGTGGCATTTTCCCACCTCTCATAGGGAAAGTTCAACTAAACAAATTGATTCCTTCAAAGCTGAGGAGACTACTAAGTCTAGGCTACTGAGGAGACTAAAGAGACTACTCAGAAGTTACAATTTCTTTTCCCAAAATCACTAAAAAATGCTTAAAGCTCTTGAAAACAAAATGCTAACCAAAAAAAAAACCTTATGAAAAATCTATTTCCTACAGACACATATGAGGATAAACTGCACAGAACCCAGTCTTGCAAGGGCCATAGAACATTATCATCTCTGGACTTCACAATATTTAAATACCACAATGACTTTCAAGAAGAATTGTGTCTGAAAACAAACCTAAACACTTCCACTACCCCTTTCAGTGCCCATTCTTTGTGGCTGTATGTAGCAAACATAAAATTAGACTTATTACATTTTGATTTGCACCTTTATTCAAGCCCTTGGCATAACTTTCATTGTAGAGCTGCACCTTGGAATTGCTTTCAACTGTCTCTAATCCTTTATGAATCTCAAAAAGACACCTGTAATTTTAATTTAAGAGTTGACAAACAATCTAAAATTCTAATTGTACGAAAATAGTTGAAGCTTCATTGCTTGCCTGCCTCAAAGCATGTTAAAAAATACATTTTAGGTCATAAAAGATTGTGGCAAAGATTTGTTTTCTTTTTCTCCTAAATATGTATTAACTGAAAAGAAAAATCACTCTTTGTTAAATTGGCCGTTGTCCATCTGGCATTAAAAGCTTTTATTCAGATACAGAACACTACACCCAGAATGCTATTTTGGTTTTAGAGCCAAACCAAAGCTGTTTCATTCCTTGGTCACCCATGTTGGAAGTACCACAGTGCACTTGTAGGGTTCAGTAAAAAACAACTTTTAAGGAGTCAGCCTCAGTTTCACATGACTAAGCACTGACCCATAGGTCTGCAAAAGCAAAACAGAGACTCTGCAGCACAGAATGCAGGCTATTGTTCTCTACATGGGATCTCCCTATCAATAAACCTTCTCAGTGATTTTCCTGTTACTTACAGCAGATACATTTTGGACTCTGGATGTTGCATATTCAATTTTTAATTGTGGAGGCAAGTTCAGATACAGGGTACATCTATCTCTCCCTGCACTGGACTGACATCTGGGGTTTTCTGCCTCTTGTTTTCTCACAATACATCCCTCCAGCACAGAACCTCATCACAGTCCTCCCCTCTCCTTCAAACTACTGCTAGTTCCTCCCTTTGCTCTCTGATCCTGCTCTCAGTCCCTGCCCTGCTCTGTCCCCTCTGGGCTTTCTTCTGACAGCTGAATTACCTGGGCTCCACCAGCAGCACTGAGAGCCCTGTGCTTACACAGCCTTTGTGAAAAGAACAGATTAATGGATATGTCTGTGTACAAACACTGAAATAACATACAGACACTTAATTCTCATTCTACTGCTGAGCTATCAGGGAGCTGAGGAGCCAAAGCACTTCAAGAGGAACAATGTGACACCCATGTCACTGCAGACTATTGCAACATAACAAATAAAAGGTAGAAAGATAAGAAATTCCTAGTCAATCCTTAAAGAAGTGGAGGTTCAAGGCCCTAAACTTAGTACTTGGAGGTAAAGTATTTCCCAGGAAAACAAAAACCACAACGAAAAATGGCTCCCAGAATTACCAACAGGTATTTATGTAGTCCTTTCTGTCTTGTCTTAAGTGTTCCTCATGAACTGTTTAGACAGTAGTCTCTTATCTATTTCAAGAGGCAAATAAAAGGTACAGTGGTGTTTAAAGCACTGGCAAAATCTTTGCTATTCTAATCACCACAAATTTCTACAAGCAAAAGTGAAATGGAATGGACTTTTGCTATTAATTTTCTTAACCACCATTAACAAACAAGAAAAACATGCACAAATAAAAACGAATTAAAAGTCTAAAAACTAGAAAAATAATGAATTTCAAAGAAATATGTCAGAGTTTGCAAACTTCATGATCAAAGTCGGGTAATGACAAATACATTTCTGGAGTTCTAAGTCTTAATAGTAGAACATATACCATTTGGATTAAATGTGGACTGAAAAAAAAAAGGAGGGGGTGAAAAGCTCCAACACACTCAAGATGCTAGAGAGCAAAGAGGGTTCAAGTTAGTTTGTGAAAATAGAAGCAGATTAAATATCTAGAAATAGTTTAATGAGTCACTTTATACATGTGGAAGTGTTTCCATTAAATACTTATCTTTCACCACAAGCCAACCTCTGCAATGTGTGCAACCTACTTCTGGTTGGTTATGAAAATAATTTTTTGATGCTTCTCAAACTATAATTTGCTGGGGGTGGGGAGTGGTATAAGATTCAAAGTTCATCTTCATGCTGTTTTAAAACCCTAACCTTCAAGCTAAGAGCTTGATCTATGGGAAACAGCTGCAGAAAAGTAAATCTGCCTTTGAAAGAGTCCAGAATGTATTTTTGTTAAGTATGGTTTGAAGTCATGGTAGGAAAATTAGTGAAAATTGTAAATCTGCTTGCAAATCTGGTCATGTCTAACTCAAAGATTAGGGGAAAAAATTCCAATTTAATAGTAGGACCATGACAAGGCTAGTTAAGCATGCTCTAGGACAGAGCAGATGGGGCCCTTTGCTCACCTCCATGCGTTTTGGATTTATTGCATGCACCCAACACGTTTCATATTAGACACCCCTTGGCTGTGTACTTGAGACAGCAGGGTTCAGTGTGCACTTCCTCTGCAGACCAATATATTATTCTAAATTGAGCTAAAGTGTTTCCGTTTCATGAGTGATATAAAGTTTAGATTTGAATTTTTAGGCAGCAGACTTGCAGCCATTCACCAGACTTTTTTCTTAATATTAGGAAAAGCCTAAAAAATTATTTTTAAAAATCTGTCTTACTGAAAGTAATTTTGAGGTTCTGCTTAATAAAATATATTTATATTATTATAACAGCTTAAAAGAAGAATGGATATGATCACCTTATGTTTAGTATTAACATACATCTAAATTACAGCTCATGATTTAATCTGAAGAGGGCTGCTGAGAAGGAAGATGTAAATTTAAATTATAAGACATTTTACTTAATTTCTCCCCAGAATAACAAAAAACATTTATAAAGCCAATGAAGAAAAGAACAGAAACATTATTAAATATCCACTAGAAATGCTAAAAAGAAAAAAATGGGTTTTTTTGTTACTTTGGTATACCCATTGATCTTGATTTACAAGTTACTGTAATTGCATGTTACTGTAAGAAATATCCAGTTACCACAGTTTCTTATATAGATTTGTGTGTACCACAGGAAATACTAGTGGTATTACAGGTAGAGAAATTGATAGGACCTGACTTTTGAATTATAAGCAACATGTTGAATGTGATGTTTCAGCATTTTCAACATTCATATAAAGCAGTAACACTACACCATTCCAACAACTGGAAGGACAGACCTACAGAGTGGCTGAGTTCTGTGCTAGGCTGGGTGAGTCAGTGGTGGTCACAATGAATCCTCCCAGTCCTATCAATCAGTGCCTGTACAGGAACCACCACCAGCTGCAGGACTCTTCCTGTTTTCTAAATGTCCTGTTTTCTAAATGTCTTGCATTCTGCCACTGCTTTTAACATAATGCCAGTAAGAGGATTCTGCTTACTGAAATGAGGTTCAGGAATGCAGCATGTACAAAAGCATAAGACAAATGAATTTTCTTTTTTTTTTTATTATTGCCAGGTTTCTTTTTTTACAGAGTTTTCATATTTTGTCTTTTAGTTGGCATCCTCATGATACCCCCTCTTAAAAGTTAGTGCAAAAAATTTGAACAGTAAAAAATACACTGAAACTATATATGTTTTCTTATATTGTTTTTCACTTCAAGTCAAAATGATACAGGCAGTTCTGCTACACATAGAAACCTAATAAAAGGGCCATTTTGAGAATACCCTCTAAGACTATTTAGAAGAGTAATTTTTTCCCCAAGTAATTGAAAAGAAACACAAAGACTATGGAAATGCAGAAGAGATTAAAAAAACACCTGGCCTACAGAGCTCAAATCTGTAGCTCTTCAAAAGTACTAATAAGAAAGTGATTTACACATCATCTTCAAAAGAATGTTTAATATATCCTTTGTTTCCATCTAAACATGCTCATGATGTTACTCATTAAATAAACTAACTTTCTGATCTACCCTTCATACAGAATCTCTGAAAATACTTTAGTCACTATATAAATTCCACTAGGGAATAAAAAACACCCTTATGATCTGGTAACTCAATCAACTACAATCTACAGTATTTTGCAATAAAAATACTAAAGTTAGTCCCCTTCTTTTATTAAATACCTTCTGAATCTCTTGGCCAGTATTGCTCTATATGCTCGAAGTTTCCAGTCAGGAAGGATTACATAAGAAGTTTACTTGATGCCCTAACTGCTATTGCACAAAAACAGATTATAATAACTTTCCTAGGAATGTTTAGCTGCCACTTAAACTTCATTTTCACTGTCCCTCCTTCATTCTAGGCTTCTACTTCATACCCTTACAAAAAAGGGAGGCACATCCAGACCACTATGCCAAAGGATCTCACATCTTAACACCTGATCTTTCCATGTCTGAACATTCTTCAGAGCACAGTTAGTGCATACTTCTACACAACACTTCCCTTATGGTAGTGCAGAAGATTTGATAACTACGACCAAGGAATGGTACATAGTTTTTATGATGGCTTATAAAGGTATTGTTTTTAGGATATAAACTGTGAAAGGGAAAGTTCAAAAGACTGTTCTGCCCATAAAGCTGGGAGTATGACAAGACATTCTAGGGACATTGCACAGAATGTGCCTTCCAAGTCACAATCACAGAAGCAGGGAGCCCTGCAAGTGCTCTCAGTCTTCAAAGATGATGTCTGTCAAGCCAAGACACTAAACAGGCCAACATGATGTTGTCAGAAACCCTGTTATTGTTTTTGTGTGATTTATAATGAAATTTATTTTAACAAAAATGAAAACCAATAGAAACAGGAGCCAAAAGAGGAAGCAACAGATTTTGTGTCAACAAACCTTAGCAACAGCTCTCACTTCGTTTCTTTCAATGGATAAACCTTAGCACATGAGCTCAGCTGCTCAAGCAAATTAACTCAATTTAATTTTCTTTTCTTAATCCTCTACGCTTGAGACATTGAGACTCATTCTTGGAGTAAGACAGCTGTGTTCATTATGATCTTAGTATAATCCCACTGCTAAAAAACAGCATGTTTGAATGTAGACATAATAGCAGAAGGAGAGAAGTGTCATGTGTAAAACTGGTGACTAATAAAATATGCACAGATTGGCATCGTGATTGAAACCTCAAGGACTGTGGTACCAGAAAACTTTAAGACGTTCATTCACATCTTACACAATACAGGTGTCACTTGATAAGCCAAGCTGAAGAACAGAAATTTATTTGTTGAATAAAAGAAATGCTCAGAAAAACTGCATTAAGAATACAAAAAGAATCTAGAAATACAAGGATGGGACAGATATAGCACAACTTCTGGCAAAATCTGGGGAAATTCTGGTTATGGCCTGAAGTCTATCTTGAACTAGTAATTCTGACTGCACAACAAACAGAAAAGGTGAAAAAATACTGTAAAGTGAAAGAAACATTAAGAAAACAAGTCCCCAAAAATACTCTGGAAGTAGGAAGAGTAGGAGGAATTGACTATATACTTCAGCCAGATTTCATGATTTTCTAAATAAAAAAAGTCCTAACTGTAAGGAAGGTATGGCAACTTATTTTAACATAAGTGTAATTTTCTCTATTTTCAACAGACAGTTCAGCTTTTTAGCCCTTGAAAATTACCAAGCATCAAATAGATGTCTCCCTGGTGAAGGGGCACTGCCAAGCCAGGTGTCTCTATGTCCCATGCTACCTTCAAGCCCACGTGCCAAACAGCTGGGTCTCTTCCCTTCAGTTCCTGCTCGTTGCTTTCTTGTACAGATGAATCTTGAGAGAGAGAAAGAGACCACAAAAATGAGGGAACAGGTAAGAATCATAAATAAAAAATCTGGTTTAGACTTAAAGATATCCCATACTGGTACAATCTTAATAGGCTTAAAGATTCTATAGTCTCCACTTGCTATAATCATCATCTCCAAATTCAAAAGTATGCAACAGGTAAAAGAAAAAGAAAAGCCATATGAGATCAAGAATTTTTTTGCAACCAACTTTACCAAGATGAAAACTTTAAGTTGACTACCAAGGCTAATCAAGCCAAGGCTTGCAATGGACTCAAGGTTTTCTGAAACTCTTAAGCACATATAAGGGGAATTTTAGTTAAGCATCACTAATTTTTTTTTCATTGCTAAAACTACAAGCCTGGAAGAAAAAAAATCAAAAAATGCAGCAACACTGATATAACAATAGATAACTTCTGAAAGAATTTCAAGTCATAAACTGCCAAAACATTTTAGGAGAAATTTCATTTGTTTATGTACTTGCAATTTCACTAAATCATAAACTGAGGCAAAGGTGAAATAATGGCTACAAAACACAGTCTAGACCAACAAAGCAAATCTTGGAACCATCTCTGTCATTCTTTTCTCAAAATTACTAGTCAAACATGCTAGATAACATGTGCAAGAGCCAATGAAGCTTCAATGCATTTGTCACAACACTTTTCTTATCATTATGCAACATGAACATGTTGAGCTTGGGGAAAAAATAATCCACTGCACAGAAATAGTATTTAGAGCTTAATCCCTCAGAACTATTTTCATAAGCTTACTTCACTGCAGTATAAATTGAAAGATACAGTCAGCATTTATAACAAGGTATTTGGGAGCTATGGTGTAACAGTTCTACAGCTAAAGCAACAGTGCATTTTGACAGAGGAGGGATGAAGTTTTAATAAGTAGTTGGCACAGAACAGCAGAGAAGAGTTAGAAATTAACTATGCACCATGCCCAACTCTTGCTTAGAACCCAGCAACTGTGTCCATTTCACTGTCCACTTGAAATGTGCTTTCATGTAATAACTTTTAAAACCTTTGTCTTAAGTAAATTCTAGAAGAAAAATATAAAGATGTATAGCTCTTCTTGTAAGAGGCACACACAAAGTGTAACCACAAACTCACACTTCTAAAATATTCATGTCATTCATCTCACATAGTTACTGCAGGTTGTTTAGCTGGGGGCAGCCTTTAGAAAATTAAGATAATTTATTATTATGTTAATTAAATATTATCTAAATTCAGAAAGCAGAGAGACAAAGCCTATTAAAGAGCCAATCTAAATGTTCTTAAATGAAAATTCTTACAGTCCCCAAGTTCCCTCCCTTCTCTGCTCATCCAGCTGAAGCTCTGGCTCAGGAGCAGCTCTAGGCCCTTCCATCAAGGAGCACACAAATGACAAAACAAGAGCTAGCAAATACTCAGAAAAATCAATACTAAACTCTTCAAGGGCCTTTCATATTTTCTGCCCTGCTCAGATAAATTGGAACTTAATTTAAGAAAAATGCTTTCTGAAAACTGCAAATAGGATGGCTTTCAAGGCATTTTTAATGCAATACATCATGGATATTATAAAGAGAAGTAACCTTTCTGGGTTGACTCTCTCTGTTATGCTGCCTTCCCATTCACTTTGGCAGCTGCACTGTTCACAATATGGCACCAATAAAATATAGAACTACAATCAGAGACAGCAATTTCAATCAAAGTTTCCTGGGGTCTCCTCATAAATCCAGCACCTTTGGAATGTGCTCGTTAAAATGACTTATTTTTTGCAGTTTGATAAATTTTTTATTGCTTAAGTACTGAGTTCAAATACAGCTCACAGTCTCCTTTTCTCTACATTCTCAATTATTGCGCCTTATAATTATCAGCAGCAATTGAAACTGATTGCTCCTACCATGTTATTTTGGTAACAAATGGAAGCAGGCTGCTACTTGCTTTTAAATGCAAGCTACCCTGAAACTGAGGGCAAGGGAAAAAGAGACACCTTAACATTTGTGGAATATCCTGACAAACTTTTACATAAAAAGAAGTTTTTATTAAATTCTCTATGACATCTCAAGAATGACTGGATGCTGGATATTTACTGATATAATTACAGTTGCCATTTAAGTGAAAACATTTGGATGCATCTAAATCATAAGTATTTGAGAATAAATCATGTGAATAAATCATGGATCACATACCCATCACCTTAAGAACACAATTGTATTCTGTAGTAAGCCATACAGAAATGGTCAAGTATAAAGTATTTAATGGAAGTATAACAAAACTATGTGCAGATTTGAATTCTGGCCAGCAGAGATTTACAGACTTGGGCCTGCAAGAAACCTTTATGCTGGAATCCCAAATAAAATGGCGCAATGAAGTAAAACCTTACCACAACATAACAATACCTCATCAAACCTGTAATTATGGTAGAACCATGAAAGAGAGAATGTAGCTGCAGAAAACTGGCCACAGCATTATGCTTTTAACGAGATAGCTCAAATTTCAGAGATGTTCCAGCACTAAGATCTGATCTTATCAGGTTTGGGTCAGGGTTAGGTTCAGAACAATATGAAACTTGTTTTCCTGGAACTACTTTGGTTATTGTTTCAGAACATAGAAAGTAAAAGTAGCTTTGAAAGGTTTCTTTGCTATTTGGCTCCAAAACCTTCCAGAGTTTGAGACTTTTTGATGCTCTGAAACCCAAATGATCTCTATTCAAGTCAAACTGTAATGCCAAATTATATTCTAAATGTAACTTTACATACCATTTCTTAAGAAAATAGAATCACTGCCAACACATTGCTAAGAACAATTTACGTCAACATTAAATCCAACTGACCATTGTCATATTATTTTTTTACAGATTGATTGATTTTTTCCAGAATGTAAAGTAATTTGGGCACATATTCCTCAATTAAAAAATACATAAATTATCAGTGTCTTTCAATAGCAATTTATATGTGTTACATGCAAGAAGTGAAAGAAGCAGAGCATGCTTTGCTTCTCAGTAGCTGATGGGAAAGAAGTATCTACCCAAAGTTACTTTCTCTACCTCATTACTGAAAAGCCATAGTATCAGAGGTTAAATTCTATTAACATTTAAATTTTTCTTGCAACTGACATTCACAAAATGAAAAAAACATAAGATTTTGCCAAAAATGTTCTTATCGATTCATGTTTGGAATGCTGTATCCACATAAATCAGGAACAAAAGCACGAAAATAAGAACAAATAATATTCTGTCATCCCTTCATTTCTGAAGGAGAGGTTGTATTTGACCAGTGAGAAGATGTTTAAAAGAGACCCCCACAACCCACAAGAGTCCATTCAAGTGATGATTTCTTTTTAGACAACAGGGATTCTAATACATTATTGTGAAATTTAGTGGGTCACTAAAATTTGTGACTTTCAGAACATAAATCAAACTGGTCAGACCCTACAAGTTAGAGCTGTGACCATTTAATGCACTTACTCATTTCTTTAAAAGTAAAATAAAACTTTTTACATACCATTTCTGTTATTTCAACAAGTAATATTTCTGTTATATTATTGACATTAGAAATTATTCCAATCCTGCAAAAAACATCTACTCCATGGTTTTTACTCATTAAGCACGACATAAATAGGGTTATTGTCAACTACAAAGTTAGATTGACTTCAGTGCTGAACAACTTTTGTAGTTTCAGAATTTTTTTTAATATGGTAGGGAAACATACATCTGTAGTGCATCTCAATTATTTTTATTCCCAATTAAATGAAATAGCCATCATTAAGCTACGTGCCAGGATGTTGCTTCTAACTTCACAGAGTAAAAACATACAACAGCATTTTACAAAAGAAACAAGCACAAAAGGTCCTTGAAGATTAGTCATCTCTGCAACTAACAGTAAGTTTGTTAAACCTTTTAGCACTGCCCTGTCAGCAGACAGAGCCAGTTGTGTCCAAGAGTTAAACAGCAAGTAGCCCTTACAGCAAGAAAACAAACTAGATAGAGAATCTAGAGAAAACTACTTACCTAATCTCTTCCTCTGTGGGAAATCCAGGTAAGAGAAAGATGGACATACTTCAAGTGTTTACATTTTTTTCCCTCTCCTGTAAGTCTGTAACTGAAACAAGTCTCTACTTCAAAGAACATCTTTAGAACCAACTAGTGCTCTGCTAAGTAATAAAACTTCCTACAAAACTTACATCAACCTGATGGAAAGCTGGTCATTAGGAACTTCTCATGGATAAAATCCAAATTTTGGAAGTGCCCTATTCTACTGGATTGCAATTCCCTTTTATAACTGCAGCAGGAAATAAATATGGGTTATTAGCTTACTATATTAAAATCCTGAACAATTCTTTTACTTTCATGCTCTCAGGTGATAGGATACTTGTAAGCTACTGTGTTATTAAAAATGCTGATTTGGTCAATATTTGAAATTCCCGTTCCTTGATAAACGTGAAATGTAAATTAATTCCAAATACTGTTAGTGGCAGTATAATTGAACACACATTCTGCAGCCTATTCAGTTCTGCATATGCACCCTGACTACCACTCATGCACTTTCATGCAGCATACACACTAAAAGGAAACCTCTCAAATTTTTATTCTTATCACTTGACAACCTATTCTTAACCTAATGCAATGTAAGTAAAAGCATCAATCTAAATGTTTACCTTATTTTGTTGTTAGAATTGTACTTCATTTGAAGTTCCTTTGAAAGAGTTTTACATTGGAAACAAGAAAATAAACACTGATACCAATTAGAATATCAGCTTGTTCCAATATCTTTATGTTGATGTCTAAATTTCTTTTCTGGCATATTGAAAACTGCTTCTACTCCAATTAACACTGATCAAAGTTTCAAACATGAAATTTTCATTATGGCATCAAACAATGAACAAATGAACAAGAAAACAAGTTGTTTCAATTACAGTAGTATCTGTTTTAATGCTATTTAATCCAGTAAGTAGGTACAAAACAAATACTGATATAAAGATGTAAATGAAAGTAAAAAAAAAACATATAACCTGAGTTGTGCATCTCTAAACAGTCTGACAGAGCTGCCAGAGCTCAGTAAGACTGCTTGACTCCAAGGGCTGCTGCTGCTGCTCAAAATCTGACAACCTGGGGACTGTGCATTTGCAGCAGGGCAGGTCAGTACCAGCCCTGCAGCTCTGGAAGCCCGAGCTCCCACGTGCCAAGGCTGCCACAGACCCTCAGCGTCCACTGGGGATTTGAGGAATTGAGAGCTGACAAAACAAACATGCAAGATCTGGCAGAAAAATGAATCAAGCCAGTTCCAACAAAAATCAACATGCTTAATTTGTGTTTGCATTTCCCACTCAATCAGTGTTTTCTCACAGAAAATTACTAATCCAGCTCAGCTACATCTTCTAAGGAAAAATAGCTCCAACAAAAAAAATTCTGACCGCAACTACTGTTTTTATTATGTAGTGATTCTGTGACAGTCTTTTTACACTACACTGGGAATTCAATGCTAAATCAATACTAAACAAATTAATGAAGTGCTAATAAAAGATGTCAGCATAAAAACTAAACATATTTATGGAAAATAAAAAGTCAAGACATGATTCCACAAAGATATAACAATATTGTTCAAAAAGATGCTGAGATCCCCATGTTTCACAATTATGGAGACCTGGTAAT
Source organism: Geospiza fortis (assembly GCF_000277835.1). Classification (NCBI taxonomy): domain Eukaryota; kingdom Metazoa; phylum Chordata; class Aves; order Passeriformes; family Thraupidae; genus Geospiza; species Geospiza fortis. The sequence continues at coordinate 13,587 of NW_005054343.1, read as the reverse complement.
ACAGGAAATATTGAAAGTCTTTGTAAGTTGCAGAAACCATCAAAACATTGACATTATATAGAACTGGAAAGAATAATATTATAAATCCTGATGAGCTTATAACCACCAGCATTGGAAGGCTGTAAGCAGAAAATCAGAAGAGCAAAAACACAAATTCTCCAAAATCAAATCCTCTTGGATGCACTGGGTACAAAACTTTAACACAATCAGATATTTACCAACACTTTAGTTACAAAACCATACTCCTAAGTATAAACAGGATCCATTTCCTCCAATTTATGAATAAGCAGGTCATTGCTTTAGGGATATACAATGACAACCCTGAGCACAGATGGGAGGGCACTGCTGGCACACAGAGCTGGACTGCAGGACCTCTCTCCACGATACTCCACTGCCATGGCAGGCACCTGAAACTCCCTCTAAAGCTCAAAAATCCAACGTGAGCAATGCAAAACCAGAAGAATTTCAAGTAGTGACTTTTACTTTTGTTCTTAATGAGAGAGCAACCAATTTATTTACTAGAAAGATCTTGTTTTCTTTGTTTTCCTATTTCCAAACTTCGAAAAAAATACAAACTTTCAAATTTAAGTGTATTTATGAAAAAAAACTTTGTATTTGACAAAAAAATTATTATCCATAGATATCAAAATAACTTTTAGTCTAAACATATAAAATATTTCAATCTACCCACATAAATCAAATTTCTACAGAATTTGCAGTGGTTTTAAAACATCATAATTTTTACTTATTTAACTTACTGAATAAAAGAAACAAAATCAACTGAAAAGTTATGAATAAACTTAGCAGCTTTCATTTTTATTAATTTATAACTCTCTGAACTTAAAGGGCTCACTTTTTTACCCCTCCATAAGCAAACTTTATGTTAAAGTAAAAAAGTTTTAAGCATATTACAATAAATCCTCATACACAGTATTATTACTTCATGTTTAGGTTTCTTTAACTTAAAATTCTACTGCAAAACATATTTCTCTACAGTAGTAATGGAAAAAACCCCAACACATCTACTTGACACCACTGACAAATAGGACAGAAAGAAGTTCATGAAGAAAATTACACTTTTACCAGTCAGGAAATCTCTTCAACTCAATTTGCTACGCCAGTTTTATATCCAGGAAAATGTAAATATGACTTCAGTCATACATTAAGTAACAAAGTGGCACTGACTTTCAAAACTAATAACAAAACCAATAAGAGAATGCATGTGGGAGTATAAATTATCATTTTTATACCACAGTCTTTAGCCAAAACCTACTGAAGTCAATGCAAATTCTTCCCCTGTTCTAAAGCAAACATCATAGGAATTTTGGAAGATGAAAAACTCCATTGTGAATGATGAAACATAACAGAACGTTTGCAAATTCAAATCAAGTTTCTAAATTCTAATCTTATGTTTGCAAAACTAAGAGTCATTAAAAAAATATCCAAGCCTTTGTTCAAGCATTGTTAGGGAAAAAAACTAAAAATTTCTCATGTCTGCTCCTAAATAAAGATAAAAATGGGACAGATACTTTAAACTAAAAATGAAATATTTAATGATGCTTCAACTGCACTTTTACCACCACCACCCCTAAAATGCTGTATGAACTTAATTTTAAAGTCAGCAAGAGCCTGCAAAGCCTGTCAGACAAGAGTTGTTTTAATGCAAAGTGTCCACTCTTCCCAGCTAGAAAAATCTTGGCAAGTCCTCCATAAAAGACACATTAACACCACAGCATGCCTAGACAAAATGCATATATTTCTAAGTAAATACAGTAATTCTTCTATCCAAAACCAACTGAAAATGATCTTTCCAAAGAAAGAAGAGTAGTAAAATCAGCATAAAACAAAACACCTCCATATATGATAAATAACACTATAAAAAATGGTGATCTCAACCCCAGTGAAACATTTTACAGGATAGAAAACATGCACATGCATTAACCTAAGAAAGGTATTTGACAGATTTTGATTTCCTGGTTCTTAGTCAGGGAATTAATTATACCAATATTTAAATCTAGTTAGAGAACAACTGCTAAGCCAGCTGCAGTAAACACAGATATTTTGTACAGGTTTTAGTGGAAATAAAGGTAAGACTTCAATACAAAGGGCACCACAGTGCATTCAGAAGCACGTGACAAGTCTAGACCAGCATGCAGGTGTGCTTATGTCCATATACACAAGGAACACAGGAGAGCCTCAGGGATTTCAGGGACTTTCGTGACTGGTCAAGTGCCATCACTCACCTTCACAGCTGTAACTGTACACAGCCACTGCTGACCTTTCCACCAGGTTCTCATCATGGTGCCAGCTCACTGCCATGTTCCCCATTCCAAAGTAAGGCTCTTGTTTCAAGTACAGCATTTGTAGTGGATCCATGTAATTTAATAAAGTCAAATTATATGATGTTCTGTTCTTTAGACTTCTGTCATCCTTTGATTCACAAACACTGCTTTGATCTTTTGAAACAGACTCTTGCTCTGTAAGAGAAGTAGCAAAACTTTGCTTTCTATCTATTACAGTAGGATCTATGATTTCTTTGTTTTCAAACAGATTTTGTCCTTGTAATGCCTTGACTGTTTCAATATGCAAGTAGTCATTAAGTCTCATTAATGCTTTACAAGCATCATGTATTTGAGGACTGCAATATTTTATGTCATAACTTTCAGCAGGCCAAGGAACTGTAAATAATCTTGTGTTCAAGTACTTATAAGTGCATCCTGGGTTTCCAATTAATATACGAGACACTGGAGTAAGAAAGTCTTTTCCTTTGATTCTCACAAGATCTTGAAAGAAACAGTTGTGCTCTCGCAAGGCCAGAAAGCTTTCCTGTACCATTTGATGGAGCTCTTCAGGTACTGTATCAGATTTCCTGAAAATCAGCTTGGAATACTTGGTCTTCCACTAAAGGAGGAAAAAAAAACCCAAACAACAAAAAGAGGAAAATAAGTATTCTTTTTACAGCAGTCAAGATAATTCAAGACAAGGCAAAACTGACAAGTCAACAAGAATGAGTCTAGAATGTGGTGAAGACATGGATGCCAGCACTTGTTACTTTATTTTCATATTTCAGTATACTGCACAAGCTGTGGATATATATCAGTGGCTTAAAGCAGATCAAATCTATAAATAAATAGATACAAAGACTCTAGAACAATTCAGTAGAACATCCAGCTCATCTGATGAATCTGTAGATAATGCCACATTTAAGAATATAAACAATAGAATATCAAGCAGTAAGAAAGTGATTCCTCTTTTTGCAATGGTTGCAAAGACCCTTCAGTTTCATTCTGACGTACAGAAATCTAGAGGGCTACATGATACACTCAAATAGCTTTATCTAACAATACTTTTCAGGGAAAAAATAACAAAATCAAAATGTAAGTTTTTAAAAAATGCACTGCTAATATTCTGGTGCTTTCTATTTTTACATTCCTCAGTACCTGCCAATTATCTCTCATTTTATATGAAAGCTCTCTTTTGATAAGAGAAAATGTCCAAACTTATTGCTTCCCCAGCTCCCTACCTGTAGTGTCCTTTTCCCTCATATCCTCTTGTGACCACACCAGCTCTGGTATCAGCTGGAGCTCAGAATCCAGCAGTGTGTGGAGGCAGCAACTCCCAGCAAGGTACAACACTGCTAATCAGCAGCTTCTTGCTTTGTATGCACAATGCTGCTTCCCACTCCAGGAAGGCTTGGATAATTTTATTTTGTTAATCTGGTTTTCTAAGGAAGTGAGTATCACATAATCACACCTTTTATTGGCTGCCTGTAAATCTGCTTTAACTACTGCTGAGACTGGCAAACTAGACAAAGGCTGGAGAACAAGTTCTGTTAAAGAGTGGGTTGTTACGTATTTCATTAAAATTAACAGATAAATAAAAGAAACAGATGCACACTAGTGCCCTACTAAGGGAGGGGCTGTCATGTGAGTTTATCAGGCATCAATTTGCATTTGTGAAGCTCCTAAGGACTCACTACACCTATTTCCTTTTGTCCAGAAATTATTTGGGAGCTTGGAGACAAGGTAGGTACTGATGGTGGTATGGGGACACATACTAAAGTAGACTGAAATCTGAAGGCATTAGGCAATGGGTCAAAAGCACATGGATGCATAAAAGTGATCTGCCAAAACTTTTATTAGTCTAATAGCTTAGGTTCAAAGTGCTCTTAAAAAGACAAATAAAAGTCACCAGGACAAAACACCACACTGACCTACAATCCATCTGCAAGCTCCTTCTGGTACAACTCAAACCCACTTTACCAGTACTATCTACTTCCAAGTCTCATTTGAACCTGCCTTTCAGGAAATTAATTTTAAAATCCAAAGAACGTGCCCTTAAAAAATACAAACCAGGCAGTAAGTATTCACATTTTCCACTGCACGAAAACAGACTTTTGCATCATAATGCACTGTTATCCTATAATACTGAAGAGCTGGCTTTATAGGATCATTTGTTTCTACTAAAAAGGAGAACATAAAAGGAAGCCTATTTTAAAAATAATGATTACATATAATAAATCTTGGTTTATCTATAAACCTCGCCACTATTCCTTGTAAATTTTTACAGTGAAGCTAACTCCTTTTCTTTATACATTCTTATGGTTCCAAAAACCAGCTTCCTAGAGAGAGGAAAATGAACCCCTGTAACAGTATCTACAGATAATAATTTCTGACAATTATATTTTCATGCTTAGCTTCAAACACCAAAGCTTGAAAACAGTCCCAGATATGTGTGAAGGTCCCTCTACAAACCCAGAACACAGGATCACAGCTTTCACTCAAAGAAGTGAATCCAAACTTGATAAGCTGCATTCACCTGAGCTTTTCAAAAGACTGAAATGATTCCTTTAGAGGTCCTGAACTGCCCCTTTTGTTTCTATCAGTGTTGTGTATCTCTAACCTTTGAATAGTACAGTGAAAAAAGTCCTTAAAAACAACAACTAATGAAATTAGTAAGTGTGAATTCAGGACTTGGAGCTGTAGGCTACAGTCAGATGGGCTACAGGCGATAGGCTACAGGCTGATGAGAATCATAAATATTCTTTCATAATGTTACTTAAGAATGCTAGAATATTATATGCTGTGACATATAAAGATTATTACTTCGTTATTTCTTTCATTATGCAAATGCCTGTATGAAAAAAAGAGCTCTAACAGTTCTATAGCAGTACTCCAGTATTTCTTTAAATAATTCTGTATACTGGACACACTCATATCACATTACATATTCTATTATGGTGTATTTAAACAGTCACTAATAGTATATATTTTCAAACCATTTATATGAAAATATAAATACACTGAATTTCTGACATTAATCACATACACAAAATTCCCAACAATTATTAGAAACAGAAGGAGGAAAATAACAATATAACATAAAGCAATTAAATCCCTGAAAACATGCACTAGAAAGGAAGAACACAGATTTTACAAAGGAAACAACATTGTATTCCCCTCCTGAGCTGCAGAGGTAATGCCTTGCACATTTTTGCTGCCAGCCAAGTCAGAGGCCTGTTACCTTTGGGTTGTGCTTTAAGATCACATGTTTAAGAACTATTTTATCATTAAGGTATCTCAAAAGAAATCAGGAAGTGGAAACACATTTCTGACACATCACATGAAAACAGCCTGGTCTTCTTTAAATCCCCAAGCACTGCCTGTGCTGTGCCCTCCATAAGGAAAGAATTACAGGATCAGAACACGGGGTGACTGCTGGGTTCACACTGGACACCTTGTTGTTTTGGGGGGTGGGGAAGGGCAGTAATCATGTACTCTGTGCTGTAACTCTGACAGCCAGTATTAAAGGTCAACTCACTGCTCGCTCTGAAAGAAGTGGCAGCATTACAGGCAACTACAGTACAGAAAAAAAACAACTACACTTTATGCTCAAATCTTTTTGTGACTATTACACATGAGATTTTAAATATGCTTTCACTTTCGATGGTGGTACTCAACAGAGAACCACCCTATGGACCTGAGTGACAGAATAAAGTTAGCAATCAGCAACAAGGACCCTTGATAGGCAAACTGCCAAGTGCATCATGAAATTATAGTCTGTACTTCAAATATTTGTGATCTACCTTGCTACAGCCCCCTTCTTGTTCTGTACTGGCTTTAAACATTACACTGTTTCAGCTGATGGCTTGGGGCCCATTTCCAAAATCCTTTATCAGGAAAAACACGTGGAAAGAGGATGTCAGCGGAAGTTTTGCTTGTGATGGAATTTCTTACTTCTGTTCAGGCTGTACACTTCCATACCCAACCGGATAAGAAAGCTTTTTTGGTTGCATCCTACCTAACTTTTCCAACATGTTCAAAGAATATTGTTTCATAAGAGGTAGATCCTTCAAGGAATAGGGCAGGTCTGTCCAGGAAAGACAGACTATAAAACTAAACTGTATGTGAAATTTTACTTTGCTGATTTGTTGTCTTCAAGCTCTCACCCTTCTTTTCCTCTCCAGCTGTAGCACACTTAAGCATCATGGAACTTTCCATTTCTACAGCTGTGATTCCATGAACATTTCATAACCACCACAGACTTCAAAAGGTGTTTGTGATGCTCATGATTAGCCTATATACTTAAAAATATCTAGCATCACACATACACTACATAAAAAGAATAATTCTATATTTGCAAAAAGAACCTATCAAAAATTTATTAAGGATTGAACAGGTGTGATTTTACTGCTTATCTTGTTCCCATTGTCTTCTGTACTTATGGGTCGCTGACCCTGGGCAAATGAGATGCCACCTTCACTTTTCACATCAGCTCCAGGAGAAGCTGAATTTACAAAGATGTGAAAAAGAAAAAGATGCTGGGCACAGCAGCTCTTGACAGCATCAGAGGCAGAAGAGAACAAACAGGACAGGATGTAACAGGACTAGGAAGGAGGAAAGTCAGCTGCTCACTTCTTAAAAGGGGGAAGAGTTTCTTCATGAGCATTAAGACTGAAAAGAATGTGTTTGTGTTTTTGTGTATAGAAAGAAGAAATAATAGAATCCATCTGTTGTCACTCTTATAAATTCTCCCAGCTCTTCTACACTTGCACATCTTTGAGCCATATATCAACACAAGGCAGGCACCACTCCTGTGTTGTGTAATGTGAACATGGTCATTGGAGCTCTTCAAACAGCCAAGCTATTTCTTATAATAAAGAATTTTTCTCTTTTTAGTCTTACCATGATCCAATTTGATCTGATTGAACTTACCCTGAGTTTGGTAGCTGATCTAGAAAGATCCAAGACAGATGCAGAAAATTCTATTTATTCATTATATTCTTGCATACACTCACTTGGTTTACTGCTCGTGTGACTACTGGACCTGATCCTTCTGTTTGGTTTCATTTGAGGCATTCCATTTCTACAGTTTGTTTTGCAAGCCAAGAATTAACAATTCCTTATTGTTGGAAAGTAGAATTAAGCCCCTCATACTTGAAATTTCTACGTTAATATTCCCCCTACTTTGCCAAACAGGAGCTATAAAGATCTCTTCACCACTCGGAAAAAATAAATTAAAGGAATGGTGACATGTATTTTGCTTCACCAAAGCATGAAAAGCTGTGATTAAATGTTATACATTACTTGTAGTGAGGGCACACACATAAAAATAAACAAAGTTCATCAAGTTCTCATTTGTGAACATCCCAGTTCTAGAGATCTTATTTCACACCAGCTGGAAGTGCATTATCAGCTATCAGGATACCTTTTTTCTTATCAGATTTCACAGTGTCTCTTTGAAGGAAGATTTATTTGTTGTTCAGTGCAAACAGCCATTTTAGTTTAAAATGATTTAAAAGAAATACCTTACCAGCTGGTGGAAATCAGCATCGGCTGGTGTCAGATACGGAAGTCTATTCTCCCCAAGTTCTTCAAGAAGTTTTTTCTTCTGTTATGGAGGAAGAAAATTGAAACAGAAAATTAGACTTAAAAACCAAGATATAAAGAGAGAAGGATGAAAGTAGTTGTATTTAAATGGCAAAACCAGGTGCAATTACTTCTCTTGCTACCTTCAAATCTGGAAAATTAAATAAGTAAAACCAAAAAAATATAAAAATAAGGGGGACTTCTCTGCTTACAAAGCATTAATTCAGTTTAGACAGTTCTAGAGCTCATGAGTGCTTTTACTCCCAAGTTCTTTTTTTAGATATCAGTCCTTGATACATTGATCAAAATTCACCTCGCCCTTATGTTCTTCAGACCTATGCCTACTTTATAACTACACATTAATTTCTTGTTTCTTTCCATTTTCTTTTTTACTTCAATTTGTGCAGCCAATGGGTACAAAGCTCATATTTCATCAAATGGCTCAATAACCCACTTCATTAAAACAATAAGCCCCAGTGCTGGGGGTACTCTAAAATATTTCCTGCAATAGTTTATGAAAGAAAAGGAAAGCACAATCTGCTGTAGCCCAAAGCCCTCACAGCCTGACAACATTTAAAATGCCATCCTGAAGACCTGCCATCCCAGAGACAGACATAAATCCAGTTTGATGTTGGGAGTGCACAAAGAACCAGCTGCTGTAAAAACAGGTTTCCTCTGTCCCCTTGTTCTCTTAACTCCATTTTTACTTCTGGTTTAGACTAAGAGCTTCTCCATCAATATTTACTCAATGTGATTACTAGTAAATTGGTAGGATAAAAGCCTGATGTCTCTCCAAATTGTATTTTTCAGGTTTCTGTTAATCAAAATAAATTTTTTTGTGTCCCTATACAATTAATTGTGGTAATGATTTGCCAAGTGCAAGATATGTGTGAAACATGCCACCAGAATTTCTGGAATCAAACAACCCTGATCCATGACAGGTCCATTATCTACTCACAGACCAACTCAACACTAACTCAATGCAAGAACAGCTTAACCACAGTGTAAAAATTATTACAGTGGAAGTTCTGGTCTAGAAAATTAATAAACTCTTTCCTCTACTTCCTCTTTCTTTTAGATTGCAAGGATTGCTTTTTACAAACTTTGATTATTAACAAATTTCAACCTACTTGCAACTCAAAGACCATAAAACTGTATCTGCCATAATGCTTAAATATACAACAGGACTCAAATTCTTATTTAGATTGCAATATTTTCACCTACATAAACACTAGCACAAGAAACAACTCAATATTTTAAAGAGAAAGAACAGATGGAAATGGAATACTGTTTTTAAAAGAATATTAAGGGTATAATACAAAGGGAAACAGTAAGTAAATAAAGAGGTATGACTAACACTTTGATAAAACCAAGTTCAAAACAAGGTGAAACCAGATCTTTGCTATTCTGGGACTACTATTTAAAAAAGGAAGAGAAAACATTTCATGTATTAACTAACTCCTGGCTTATAGCAAACACATAAACAAGGAAAGCTGAATTATGGAGTATAACTGCATTCTGTGACAATGAATTCCATTTATTCAAATTTAAGCATTGAGAAAGGCAACAGAGGCTTAAAGGCAGGTGGAAGTGCAGAGGATTTTAAGGTTCATAGATCAGCCAAACTACAATCAGAGCAGGTGGCTCCCACTCATCTCCACGCTCACAATGTGCTCAGCACCACTTCTTAACAAGCCTGAGAAGAGCAGCACTGACATTTCTGAACTAGCGCTGTAATTCCTTTATGTCCTCAGTTTTCTTTGGGGACAGGTTGTTGGGATGTTGACATGAAGTCATTGGCGAAACGCAGCAGATTGTAACTTCAGATTAAGTTGGCAGAAAATGACACACTGATTTCTTGCATTTTCTAAAACAATTACACTCCTCTATTACCAAAAGCTTTCCACAATTTTATCACATGAAATTACTGAAAACATTAGACTTGCTTTGCTATCTGTAAGATAAACCATATTAAACTGCAGGGGAAAAAAATAAGATATTTTAACATGGGCTCACATCAGTGGGAAGAAAAAAAAAGCAAGAAGAAGAGAGATTCTGACAATTTCTTTGTCAAGTATCAGGCTCTTGGCAAAAAGCACACAACATTAAAATGCACTCTTGTGTATAGGTAGTAGTAGTTCACATTTGATTGTCAGATCTGGCTAAGTGCTGCTCTTCAGCTTGATGTGCAGACTAATACACACAGCTGGGTGGTAGAACACGCTGCTCATCTCTTATGCAAGAAGCTGTCACACAGATGTCAAAAACATCAAGCCACTCACAAAAACCTCCAAAAAGTAAAAAAAAAAAAAAGAAAAAAGAAAAACTGAGTATCTGGCTATACCAGCTGGCTGATGTGAAAGTCTAAGCAGTATTACATAAGCATTGTTTATTGGTTCTCCAAACACATAACCCCCTCAGTAAAAACTACAAAATGCCTTTACTTGAAGGTGTCAGGCCTCTTAAAAGGCATTTTTCTAGATCTGATTTTTAAACTTTAAAAATTATCAACAGTGTAACAGTTTATTCAGATAGCAAGATTATGTTTTTCATGTTTTTACACAGACATTAGTGATGCCAAGACATGAAAGAAAATCTGATGTGCACCATCCCCTGTCCCCACACACTGCACTGCTTTAGAAGCTTTGTTAAGTGTTCATCTTGGGCTTTCAGAAAGGCAAAAACTTCTGCAAATACTTATTTTGCGGGCTGCTGTAACTGTTACTGGAGCTATTTTAAGTGACTCTGCAATGAAGATCAGAAACACAAATACCCAGTTTTAGAGTGCACAATGAACATTCTGCAGACATTAATCTCTGCTCATTAATTAATAATAAATGAGATTATTAATGAGATGGTCGTAAAATTCAGCAAGTGGAATATTAATAATTGGACTCTCTCAATCACTATACATGTAATTGTTTAATTTCCCTGGCAAGAGAAATGGTGCCTTGTATGTCACAGAGCAAGAGAAGTAACAGAAACACAGCAAAGAGGTGAGGGTGCAGAGAGGATGGTGTAGCAGCTTTGGAACATCATCTCCACTCCCAGCCTACAACAGCCCCTCTGCATCAACTCCTCTCATCAGAAGTTCTGAAAGCATTGCCCATTTTTTCATCTTAAAAAGTTTGCTAACTGTCTGCTGCAGTTTTTACACTTCTGAGACTACTTGTGACCAGAACTAGTAAAACACTTGATCTTTTTTTGTTTTTAATGCAACCCAATGTTTTTGCAGAAATTTCAGAGACAGATAATTAAAAAAAGAGCCACTATTCAAAGCATAAGAAAGTATAATCTCCTTCCCCAACAGTTTTTCCCAATAGTCTTTTGTTTTCCAAAACTTTACGAGGTTTAGAATGACTGAGAATGCCTATTGTCATGAAAGAAAGATCTGAATCACAGTTCAGATGAAAACCTTTGGTTTCTCAAAAGTCTCTCCTTCCTATTACCTTTTTTACCCACATAAGAATGTCCATTAGAGCCTGTGTTTTTCTTTCATTCTTTTTTTTACCAACTCTAGTAAAACATTGATTTCTTTCAAATCCTGCATGAAGCAAAGGGCCAGTGCTCTAAAAAGCTTAATAAACAATTTTATGAAGGAGGAAGATGAAACATATAGCAAAAATTTTGTGACACAGTACTAAGACCCTGTCAAGAAAAAAGTCACCACTTTACAGGAACTTCTAAAACATTACCTCCTAACGGCCTTTCACATGCAGGGGTTTTTTATAAAAAATAAAACTGGGACAGTTTCTTAAGGAAGGAATGTGATTTTGAAGTTGACATTTGTTTAAACTACAAGGCTTTCCAAGTGTTAGCTATTAAAACTTCATAGCTACCAAGATCATTCAAGTGGTTCACTAAAACAAGTTATGTCAGAAATGAACCCAGAGTAATAAAAAATACATCCTAAATGTACCATTACAGCTTTTATTTCTCTATTATCACATATATTAGATTTCAGATTTTTTTTTTCTTCAAATTATTTCTGTAAATTCTACTCATCAAAAGATCTTAAGGGACTGGTCAATTTTACAGCACCATTTACTGACAAGAAAATGTTATATTGCCAGTCTACTCTTCATTACATTCAAGACCTACCAAAAACCTTGTCTGTGCCACATTCCACAATACAGCCTCCCAAAAATACTGGTAGACATATGACCATACTGTACCACATCACATACCACAAGCTGCTCTCCTTGTCCCCCTAATATAAGTCAAAAACATTTTTATATTAAGGGCAAAATTATGTATGATTATCATTATTATTCTATATAAACTCATATTAAAAATATCTATGATGGTCTAGCAATATTTCATGCCCACATATCCACTTGCTAATTATACTACAATAAATTATACTTGCTATTTAATATAACCACAGTGAATCCTGTTCTTCCACTGAACAAACAGATCCAGCTACAGAAGCAACAAAATGCAGTTCAAGTGACCTGGGCATGAAAAAAATTACGTAATGAACAATCCGCTGCCATGCCAAGACCTCAGGTCTTACATCAGCATCTGTGAGTAGCTGTCACAAAGACTGTTTGATATTCTCTGCTGCAAAGGTACTGTTTGGCTTTGCTTACTAATTTTAACCTCTCTTACCCTTTCTCATAATTCAACAGGCCCAGGTTTTGGTTCACACACACACAGACCAGTCGTGCATATGCACAACACACTCCACTGATGTAACTGAACTAAGAGTTAATTTATGCATGGAAGCAGCT
>NW_005054343.1:0-927 GCF_000277835.1 Geospiza fortis | reverse complement strand
CTTAATTGTTGTTTTAACCTACAGGAACATTGTTCCTTTGGCCAGTGGCTCTTAATGGAACAGAACTGGCAATTTCCTTACCTAGCTGAGTGTAGATTTGTCACACATGGATTAGCACTGTTAAGTAATCATAATAAAAATATGAAGTAATAAATAGTTCAAACACAGACACTGGGCTGACAAAATGTCCCTAAGGCTCCTCTGTATAATTCTGAATAAACTTCTACTTCTTCTACCATCACTGCAAGCATCTTGATAACATCACCCACGTCTTGTTCCCTCCAGCATTTGTGCATTCTCTTGCAGCAGGCACCAGTAAGTAAATGGGTCAGCTCTGTGTATTAGGGGAAAAATAAGAACATTCAAACTTTGAAATTATCAAATTTTAACCAGATCTCCAGTTCTTAGGTTCTTCTTATACATATGAACACAGGCTGGGATGGGGTGGGTTCAGTGCTTGGCACACAGGTCAGTGATTTTCCCTAAGGAGAGCCTCTCTTGCCATGCACAGTGCTGATTTCTTGTGGCTGTCACAGGCAAGGATGCTTCCTCATCCCTGAGGATGCAAAATCTGGATTCTGTAAAACCAGATTTGGTTACGTGGGTAGGGAGGGCCATGACCCAACAGGAGCTGATGGACAGAAAGGCTCTCAATTGCCAGAAGTTCCATTGGAGCTGCCATTCCCTGTTCCCCTGGACTAACAGCTCCCAGCCCTCTGGGGGCCAGCACCCCTGCGCAGTGCCGTGCACAGGGGACAGCCCTGGCTGAGGCTGGGCAAGGTGGCTCCCACCTGCAGCCCTCTGCTCACTTACCCAAAATGGGGATGGCTTTCCCATTTGGTTTGTTTACCCATCTGGGTGGAGGGGAAGCTCCTGGGGAGGCTCTGCTCCTCCATGGGCCCTGCAGCCCCTCTGTGACTCCCCAGG
>NW_005054342.1:6003564-6004274 GCF_000277835.1 Geospiza fortis | reverse complement strand
GACAATCAATGGAAGGTCCTGCTTTGGTATCAAGCTTGTTACCTTCTTGGAGCAAGCACATGTGGAACAATGCTGTTGTTGTTGCTGTTGGGTGCTTCCCAAAGGAGAATTTCTGTCTGGAGAGGTGGTTGGGACTTTTTGGTCGTGAGGTGGGAGGTGGCATGAGGGTCAGGAAGCTGCTCTGTGCCTGCTGGGTTTCATTTCACAGTTTGAATGGGAGTCATCAGTCAGTTTTCCTCCTGGCCCAGTGGCTGAAACAAGCAGGGAGCCTCCACCCTGGTGGTCTGATAGATGATTAGTTCAGTCCATAATTCTTACATGGGCCTTGAGGAAATTTGCTCTGGCCTGCAAATACAAGAGGCAGCCTTGCTGGGTGCCAGAATGAGATGTCAAGTTGTGCTGCCCTTTCCAGTGGGATGAGAAATATGCCTGGGACATGAACACATTCATCTTGGCCTGCCTGCAACCCCCTCAGGGTTTTGTACAGGGGAGTGAGCCTGGCATGTGTGCACTGAGGGGGCTCAAACAGGCCTGAGTGCCCAGCTCCTCTGCACCTGCACTGGGCTTTTATCCACACAGCAGGGAGTTACACAGGGATGATGGCAGCTGCCTCTGCAGGGGTGACATCCTGTCCCTGCCAGTAGCCTGCAGAGCCCACGGCAGCATCTGTGGCACAAGCACATCTTGTCCTCCACCAGGTTCTGCTGCAT
>NW_005054342.1:5882428-6003545 GCF_000277835.1 Geospiza fortis | reverse complement strand
TGAATCCCATCTCCTCTGTGCACAGCCTGCTGCCCTGTCACTGCAGCAGAATTCATTTCCTCTTTCTGGCTGTGCTGGTGCAGGGAAAGGTGCTGCCTTCCCAACCAGTCCTCCCTGGCTCCTCCAGAGATGGCTGCCAAATGTGAGTGGAGTGGTTTATGGTTTATTCAGTTGTGGCCTTTGGCTGAATGTATGTACTGGGGTATTTTCGAGCAGGGAGATGGCTCACTCCTTGGCCAGTGTATGAACGTGTCTCCTCTTTGGTTACAAAGGACTGCAGAGAGGAATGCTGAGTGCCAAGATTTATGGAGCCACACTTTTATCAAGGAGATGAAAAGAAAGAAAACACCTTACTAAAACTCAGCAGCATTGTGGCATCTTTTTTCTTTTTTAATGATAGAAAACAAAAATCTCCCCACTATTACTCTTTTTCTTGCCCTGTGCTGCCAAGGATAAGCTCTAGAGCAGAGCCACCCTGCATAGGAAACTCTGAGTGCCTGGCATGGGGCAGCAGACAAGCTGCCTTTGTGTGCTGGTTTGTTTTGGAGGTTTGCCACAGCCTGACACAGACAGGCACTGCCTGTGCCTGGAACCACCCAGCCCCTGGGTGTGCCCCATGCAGGGACCCTCGGGACCCTCGGGCTGGGGACAGCTCTCCCAGAAAGCCACACCCTTAAAAAATTGGGGGTGGAGGGGGTGGTACAAGAGTAGTAATTATGTATAGGGTGAATTAGCAGCGTGTGTGCTATTTTGGGAAGCTCAATTTTCAATGTAGTATGGTCTTTTTCCAGATTAACAGTGGTGTAAAAATATCCCGACCTTTTAAATAGTCTTCACAAACCTGTCTCAAACAAGTCCCTTAAGGATAAGTCTCCCTTAAATCTGAAGGAAATATAATTTAAAATATTCCAGATTTTAGTTAACACTTAAATCTGAACCAAATATAATTGAAAATATTACATATTTTAGTTAACACTTTAATTTTTGACTTTGTAAGGAGCAAAATGTGGTTTTCCTCCTTCAAGACCCTTGAAGCTGAGCTTTTTTTGTCTGAAGACACCTAGTTACAGGTTTAAAATCTCCACGTTGCTTTCAAATAAATATACAGGGTTTTTTTTGTGAACTTTTTTTTCCTCCCTCTATGCAGAAGCACTTTCTCTTTGAAGATAACAAGTGGCTGGAAATGAAAGGCAGGAGTGGGAATAGAAGGATGCAAGGGCTTTTTGGACTTCAAGCAGATTATTAAAAAGAAAAGGCCACAGTGTGGTAATACAGTCACTTATAGTTCTTGGGTTTTTTTCCTGCTCCAAACAAACACCAAACAAAGAAAATGTAAATTGCTTCTCTCTTCAGACAACACTGAATTACCTCTAAGTAGTGTTCAAAAGTCTATTATTTAAACATGATGAAGCCTGCATGTTTCCTTCTGCTTTCTTTGAAGAATGAAAGTGTTCGCCTCTTCAAAACACAGCAGTGGGCAGAGACAGCTCCTGAGCACAGAGTTACCCCTGGCCTGGCCCAGCCAGACAGTGACTGAGACTGGGCTGGAGGTGCCAGCTGTGGACCCATCCTTGAGGATGGACCAGGATGATGAGCTGAAGAGCTGTCCCTGGCACAGGGCTGCCAGGCAGGAGAAATTCCACACTCAGAGCAGCGCTGGAGAAGAGAAGAAGATGGGATGAATCCTATTAATTTTTTAAGCAGGTTGTCTCTGCACATTCCACAGAATGGAAAATACTGATGGAGCACCTGTACCTGTAACATTGTTCACCTCCTGGTGCACACAGATTTAAGACTTGTGTCCCAGAGCTGTCCCTTGTCAGTCGCCCTTCCCTAAAATAAGCTATTTTGTATTTTATTTTTCTAAAGGGCCCCCAGGACAAAGAGCAAACCCTGGCAGGAGTACATGGGATGAAATGGTGGTAATGCTGTGTGGAGAAGTAGAATTGGCTGAAGCAAGATCCCAGTGAATGTTTATATCAGACTAGGATGAGAACAGGGAGCTGGGAGGAGGGAAATGGTCCATGGGTGCTAGTTTGGAAATGTATTTGGACATGACTTTCCTCTGCTTGTGCTGCTGCCTCTGGAGGGGAATGTGTGGGGTGCTCCACGCAGTGAAGAAGGTGCAGATTTGCCAGGGGCTGGGAGAGGGCTGGGACAGTCCCCCACTCCCACGGTGACCTTTTCCTGGGGGCAGGTAGGGGCAGAGGTATCCACTGAGACCTCTCAGCATTTGCTGTGTCCCCAAAACCGCATGGCAGGAGTCACCAATTGACTCAGTCCTGGATGAGCCGGAGCCATCTGGCAAGAGGGCGGTGGCTGGTGGGCTACACCAGCAGCCAACTCAAGGCACTGAAACCACATGGGGTATTTTTGGAAAAGCTGACATCTTTCTTTCTCTCTTTAGCACTGAATAATCCAAGAGCCTGGCTTCCTTGCACTGTGGGCCTTGCTGAAAGCAGCACTCAATGGACAGGAAATGCTGCCACCTGTTTTTGATGGCTGCAGAGACCACCAGTGCATTTGGATCTAATTAATTAATTCACTCTTAATCTTCAAAACTCAGAAAACTTCAGATGAACTGCAGGTCTTGGTGCCTGATACTGACAGGTAATATCCATGGGCTCCCAGGGGAGAGGAGTCTTTGCCTGTAATGACTCCCATGATGTCATCATTTGCCCTCAGTTTCCAGATGATGCCAACTCAAACTTTCTATTTCCATTAGCTTACAAAGAGCTTTGAGCTATAATGGTTTTATTGAGTTCTTGAGTGTTAAGCAAAACAATCCAGTTATGAAGTTAATTGTGTCTGCAAAATGACAGGGATCTTACAAACTGCAAACACCCAGCCCACTCCGGATAAAAATGGTTCATGCAGCTCTAACAGTACACACAGTTGATTGAGAGTTTGTTGGTAATTTGGTTTTTTTGTAAATATAACCCCCACATTTTCATCAGCAATTTGATTAAAAAAAAAAGAAGGAAGAGCTTTGCATTTTTCAGGTTTTTAAAGTGAAAAGCTCAATATCCCCCTTCTTGCTCTCAAGTTTTCCATCATTTGCACATAAAGAATGGGATAAGAAGCAGCATCAGGCCCTTCAGTGGGCAGTTGTGGGGGTGTGAAGGACATGTCAGCCAAAATACAAGAGGTACAAGAGGCATCTCTGCTGTTTTCATTAGCACATTTCTGCTTTGTTTCTAGGCATGCTAATGGTGAGCAATATCTCTGTTGTGGTTTGGGTTTCTGAAATTCCAAGAGGATTTTTGTGGGCATTGTGTTTTGGGAAGGAAAGTGAGGAAAGGTGAAAATGTAGGAATTGTATTCAGGCAAGTCTGGCTGCAGGGACAATTCAGTGCCTTCATGCACATAAAATAGGTGGTCCAGGAATAAACTGGAGACCTAAAAATGTGCAGCTTTTGGGAAATGTGATGAACAAGCACCAGCAATATACCATGGGGAATTTTGGGCCAGGAAATGCTAACTTTAGCTACAGTAGTGCTGTGTGTGGGGCCAAAGTGAGAGGCCCCTTGGTCCAGGAATGAACCAACACTGCCTCTGGAAACCTGCACCCTGTCCTGGCTAGGGGAGCTGCCCAGATAATGAAGAGGAATTTAAGTTCCAGCATGTCTCCCTGTGGAGGGAATGGGCACTCCACCCGGTTTGAGCAGCTTTTATTCACCTTGGCCAGCTCTTCACTGACACTTTTCCAAGTCTCTCAGAAGGCTCCTTCAAGCATTTTGTGTTCACTAACAGACTGTTTCCATGTGTTGTGTGTTTCCATGCTACAAAAGCCATGAGCAAGCTAAATGCTCATGCCTTTAACCTGCTTTTCAGAAGGTTCTTGTTTAGTTGTACCTTGCACAGGGCCACATCACAGACAGGCACTGTGCAAGATGAGCTGATGAAGCAGGACTTTGAGAGCTGACCCAACTAAAGTCCTTCCAGCAGCAGAGTTGGCTGCAGGACCTGGCTGTCTTTGCCCACCCTGGCGAGGATATGCTAAATCTCATCTTGGAAGGATTTATGTAGCACTGCACTTCATGTATCAAGGGAGACCTTACTGCACAGAGCAAATATCTTGTACTTAAAGCCACATGGAAGATGCTGCTCAAAATAGAGATAATTCCTTATGCAGCTACATAGAAAAACCTTCCTTAAAAGTTAGTATTTTCTTTCAGCTGCTCTTCTTCCATGTAAATAAAGCATAGTCCTCATGGCACTGTTGCCATTTTCAACAGTGGCTTCTAATTCTAGATTTTGAGATTTAGGGATGGCCAGGCTCCCAGGAAACCACAGGAGATTTTAAAGCACACAAAGCACGATGATTCCCTTGAGTGTGTGATACACTGCAGGGTTTCACAGCCCAGGACAACTGAAAACTATCCAAACCCTTGTCTGGATATGGGTGTCCAGACCCAGAGACATTTTTAAATCTTTATCTGTTGAATACCTCTTGAGGGCAAAACATTTTGCTGTTGCATCTTTCAGCTGAAGATACCACACAGAATCTCCTTCCACAGAAAGGAGCCTCAGTGAGAGGCACATGGGGTGAGCGATGGAGCTGTTGCTACTGGCAAAGGTGCCTCTCACCCCTGGGGCAGTGGCCTCAGGGCAGGTGCTTCAGGGGCCCCTTCAGGAGGCAGGAGGGGACTGCCCATAGCATCTTCCATTGCAGGAAGTGCAACCATCCCAGGGGCTTTCCCATGGCCAGGACTCCTATTGGAGAGCATGGGAGAGAAACATGGAGGCTTCTATGCAATGGCACAGGAGATTCCTCATGGAGCAGGAAGTTTCTCTGCCATGTTATCTGTTGATTCCCTTCCTGGTGACTACAGGAAGGGAATCAGACAAATCTGTGGTCTCAGCCTAATGAGCAGTGGAGGGCTGCTTGCCCTGGGAGAGTACTGGGGTACCTTTGCTGTGGCTCCTGCCCTGGTTTTCAGCACAGGGAGGAACTGTGGGACCAGCAGTGGGACCTGCCCTGGTCCCTGGCTTGGGAGAGCTCCTGACCAGGGCACAGCCAGCACGTTCCTGTTTGCAAAGCAAGTGCTGACCTACCTCCATCTGAGTCAGCATTAGTTCAGTTCCACCCCCTTATCCATTCTCAGCCACAACTAACAAACCAAATTCACTTGTGGTACAGCTCCAGTAAAATTTAAGCTTAATGGAGTCAAGTCCGCCAGCAGGCAGAGAGAGCAACGTGCAGAACCTTTGCAAAGGTAAAAAAAGGCAGCTGGGGAGCTCTGAAGATCCCCTTATCTCTCCACCAGCCGTGGGACTTCTGAATAGCATCCAGGAGTGCCTTTCCTTCCCCACTCTGCTACACCTGCAGGCCTCTGCCTCTCTTGGTTTCTGCAGTGCTTTGACACATACCTGTTACTGTGCCATCACAGTACATTGCTTTATCAGCATCATTTACAGAACCGCCATGTGTGCTCCCTTACAAAAGCACATGGTTGCATTTAATGCTGGGCTGAAAAATGCCCATGGCATAGATCAGTCTGGATCAAGAGCCAGCAGCTGCAAAAACATGAGACTTTAAAAAAGGTATTTATTTAGTTCAATTTTTGATGCAGATTTATGTTTATGTTTTATAAATTGTCACTCCCAGATGATTCAAGCACACACAGTTCTGACAGTTTATTTTAAGCTGAACATCTCCATTTACTGAAACCAGTATTCATGCAGAACCCTTTTATGTGGCAACTTGAACAAGTAAACCTTCTCAAATCCTCCATATCTTGTGTGTGTGTGGATTGGGCAGTCAGTGATGTTTAGGATGTTATGAGCCTGGAGTGGAGCAAAAAGTGAGCATGAAAGGTGGCTCAAGGCACCTTGCAACAAGCAAAGCAGTGCTTGTTGATTAAGTGGGTAGAGCCTTCAGGAGATGTACTGGGAGCAAGCACAGACTGCTGCCCTGAGCAGTGAATTGGGTGTGAATAAATGATAAGTCAAAGTTCAATGCAAGGTCATTGAGGAAGTCATGTAATAGAAGCAAGAGCAGTCTCTGAGTAATCTGAAAAGGTCTGAGGAAATTTTATTCAGGGTGTATGGCTGTGGTTTCACAGCCAGAACACGAGGGTGGCAAGCAGATTCATGACTGGGCACACAGAACAGTGATGTATAGCTGGAAAAGCCTGGAAACAACACTGGAAGGTTGTTTTGTTCCTGTTTTGACAGTTACATGCCCAATTCTAGTGCCCTGGCATATGTGTGAGATACAATTTCTGAGATTAGAGAGCCATGCTGACAGAACACTCCCGTCTGCTTCTAAAAGATCTTTATACATCCAAGAAGGAATTTTGGAAATGGATAAATCACTGAGAAGTTGGTTCACATAAATAAGACTAAGAAGTATGGAACTCTGTGATGCTTAATTCACAACTCTCTTCTTCTCAGTCATTAATTTCATCTGGACTACTTCAGCCAGCAACACCAAGCAGACACAGAAGTGCTTGCAGAATGCAGTGCAAATATTTCAAACAGTGTACTGGGGGCTGTTGTTGGTAAAAGACCAAACATGGGTACTGTTTTAATTGCCTTGTGGAATCTTTTCATCAATAGTTGCATGCTTTTTGTGGATTAGCCTCACACATTTAAAGCTTTGTTTTGCCTGATACAAGTGCTCAACTGCACCAACAGGAATAATTTTACAAGTTTTTTCTATTTTATTAAAATCCATGTATACAGCTTCAAAAAGCAATGAGTGTTTATTTAGCTAAAATGTTTCAAATATTAATAGCAGCTTCAAAATGTTGACAAGTCCTAAAACCCAGCAAGTAACATGCTTTGATGTGTTTGTCTTCTGGCTGCTGAAGGGAGAACTGATTAAAAATGTAAATAATTAGTTTGCTTAATATTTTCTTTCCAAATGTGAAATGCTTGGGCTTTTCCCCTCCAAACTGTGGTTTAAATTACATTTTATTAATATTATTTTACAATGTATCTCCCAAAAGAAAATGGAGACAACTTGCTTGCTAACATCCAACTGACCTGGTTCTTGCCTTCAGGTAACTCTCTCTGCAGGTTTGGCACACGTTGGCCTCAGTGTGGCACATCTTCCTGCCCATCTGTAGGCACAGCAGCAACCCTGTGAGGCCACTGCCCCATTCAGGTCAGCAGGATCATTTGGTTTATTTAAGATTAAATTAATACATTTTTGAAGGATTGCTGCCACAATAAGGATATTTTATCTTAGTACGAAGGGATTAATTTACACCTTAGGTATTTCAAAATAAATCTCTAAAGATTTTTTTTTTAGCTTTTATTTTGCAACAAAATAGAGCAGTTCAGAGGCCTGATTCCCAGCTGGGGTAAGTCAGCTTGCAGATACTGGAGATGCTATGATGTTGCAGCAGCTGAGGATTGAGATCTACAGTTTCCCTAAATATATGATGCAGATGTACAACTCACACCCACAGTGGCAACTTAACACATCTATCTGGCAGTGCATGAGCACCTCTCAGTCCCAAAGGAATTCTTCCATGCCTTACCTACAAAAATAATCTTTGAAATACTGAAAGCACAACAACTAAACCAAATCTTGTACTGCAAAGGCATGCCAGAGAGGAATTTAGGTTCTTTCTCAAAAGGCTAAAATGAAATACAGCCTTAAGCCAAACCCCAGTGATGCTCCAGCCCTTTCTGCTGCCAGCATATCCCATGAAGGCCTGTGGGACACCAATCCTGTTGTGGAAAGGAGGTGACTCCTGATGCAGAGGAGTCAAGAAGCTCAGGAGATACTCACCTGGCTGTTGCGGCTGCTACAGTAACTAGAGAGGGCACACACCTGCAACAGCCCTGGCAAGCTCCTGCTATGACCCTGTGACACTCTTAGACTGAATTTAACATCCTGCAAACCTAGGAACTCTGCCCACCTGGTATCTGACACTGTGTCCTTCTGTGATATCCTGTTTTACAAGCAGATGAAGGTTTCTAACCAGATGGCAACATTTACACATTTCAAAGTGTCATTTGACTTCTCCTGTGACATTAAAAGACACTGCATCTCCACACAGATGAGTTATTTACAATGGCAATCTCTGCACAGGACATGTTAAATACAGCCAGCTAACCTTGTAAAAAGATTACCTGCAAAGGCATCCCAACAGTTACTATCCAGACTGAGCAGGCTGGTAGAGCAAGCAGAGATACCTGAACAGGGGCTGTCTCCCTCAGCTAGAGACCTTTGCAAAGGAGGTTTCTGCAGCTGAGCCGAGTCCTGCAGGCTCCCCACCAGTGAGGGGAGAGTGCTGTGACAGCACAGCACCTGCCCTGCTTCAGAGGGGTGTGCCAAGACCCACACTCCCGGCTCCTGTTGCCACTGATAGGGCAGATGCCCACCTGCCTTGTGGAAACTGAGTGGCCACTTGAACTGCCCCATTTCTGTCACAATTTCTGTAGCAGAGGAGTCCCAGCACCTTTTCAGCCAGAAATAAATGAGTCAATAGGTGTGCTTTCCTCCACTAAACCCATACATATAAACCTTGAGATAAATGTTCCTCTTTATCTCAAGGGTAAAAGGAAGAAGTTTAGCTTCATTTTTTTCAAATCAATCATGCTAAAAGCTGTTCACAGGAGGCTGCAATAGTGAGTCCCTTAGTGCTTTTCCCCTGTCCCTAGTCAATTCTAATCCCAAAATGCAGTTTAGTTACATGTGGATGTGTCATGTTTCATGAGGGTAACATATTTACAGGCTGACTGCTCTTATTTACATTGCTTTCATCTCTTCCTTTCATTGGCACTTTACAGTATCATATTATCAATTCAGCCTTTGGGAAAGAGGCCAGTGTATATAAATCTTTGAAAAAAAAAAAGATCCTGAGTGAATTAGCAAGTGACAGATGGTAGGTACTGAGTCTTACCACGCTGAGGCAATCCACGTGGCAGGCAGGTTGCCAGGCACAGAGCATGGCACGAATAAGTTGTGGCCTTAGAAAAACTGATGGCAAGCAATAAAAAGGCCATGGAAGCCTGCAATGAGGAAAAGAAGTGCAGCAGATAGTTCACATGTGGTCATGGTGACCAGGTGTGAAAGAACCAAGCAGCATTCCAGGCTAAAGCCCCTGGGATCCATCAGGCTGGCAGAGGGCAGCTGCAAACCCATGTACCCCTGGCAGCCTGGGGTTTACAACCACGTGAGGTGGGCTCAGAGATAACCTCAGAAAGCAGTGCAGCTTCCTGCTTTTGGGACTGGCCATAGCCTGCTTTGCACCAGGCTCAAATAGCTCTGCTTAGCACGTACCCTCATAGCTGGTCATTCGGCTACACCACCCACAAGGACTCCATTTAAGCCGACTGAAACTACAGCAAAGGTGTCTCACAAAATTCCACTCTGCCAGTCCTTCCCCCCACCAGCAAGCAGAACAGACCTCTTCAGTAGCAGTGGCTGTGGTAGTGCTCCAGCACCCAAGATCACAGGCTTCCCAGCTCAAACTCTACAGCAGACATGAGGCACCAGTTCTCTGCCACCAAATCCTTCCCTACAAACAAGCAGCAAGCTTTCTGTGCAGCCTGATGTAAGGCCATGCCCAGCCAAACACCAGCTACTCCAAGGGAAGGGCTGAGTTACAATTAATGCCAGACTGGGAAGTCACTTTGCAATATGGATGGTCATTTATTTATTGTTTTATCATGACACATCAAATGCTATGGCTGCAATATCAGAACATGGTGTCATTTATAAAATACCAGTATTATTAATGTGGTGGTGAGATATTGTTAACATTTACAGAGAGGTGTATAATAATTCCATAGCTTTGCCTCAGTGACAAAATACACTGGCAAGCAGATGACGGATGGAATACAGTGACTCTTTATTATCATGGTTTTTCCTCCTTGATTACTGAATGGCCTATAATGATATCAATAATTGTTGCTGAATCTAATCCTTTCAAATATGGAAGATAGATCCTTTGCTTTTACAGTATGTGTCAGAATAAAAGAGAAGCATCTGAAAAATAAAGAAAAGGCATTTCTTTACAAAATGAGATGAAAAAATAAAACAATATAAATGGAACTTTCAAGTGTTTCTTTTTATATTTAAAGCTCTTAATAAACTGTATTTAAACATTCTTAAATAATCATTCTGTACCTTTGATTTTCTGTTTCACCTTTGGAAACAAATAGAGTAATCTCACTATAAATGTGTGCAAATAGAAAATATATAAATATATTTATGGCCCACATCATAAAAAGGTGGTCTCAGAATTGTCATTTTTACAATGATCAGTTGGGGTTCCTTTCATTTTGTCCTGCAAGTTATTTGAGCCCTCTTCTTTTAAGCCTTTGAAGTCCACATGCAAAGAAGAGCCAAGCACACACATACTGTCCTGTGCTTCATTTTGTAAACTGCTTGATGACACCTGTAAAACAGTCCCAATGTGACTGAACAGCGGAGTTGATGTGATCCACTTCAACAAACTGAAGTCTGCTTGGTCGACTGCTGAGCTCCATGGGAATGTTGTTCCCACAGGCAACGACTCCACCTCTGAAGGGCCACATTGAACTTCGTGAAACCCCATGGACCTTTCCAGAGCACTTGCTGTTGAGGGGAGCTTGTTTTCCTCATACAACACAGAACCCTGGGGAGAGGCAGCTGCAGTCTGATCTGTTTTGTGGTCTGCCTTTGCGTCCTCTCGGAGAAGTGACTCCCTTGTTTGAGGAGAGGTTGGCAGAGGAGTGCTTTGGTTATCAGCCTTGTAACAATCACTAGCATTTGAGCCAAGGCTCGGGGAGAAGCTGTCTGCAAAGAGTCGTGTCTGGCACATTGTCTCCTTTACATTCAACTCGGTGAGAAGCTGGGCACGAGTCTCTGGGGACAGTTTACTCAGCTGGCGTCCAAGCTGAAGCTGGGTTGGGAATAGTGTTCCCTGAAGGGTTCTGTACAGGAATCTGCAAGATGAGAATGGGCATGTGAGAAGAAATGAAAGAAGGAAATACCCAATACATTATTAAGGGAAAACATCCAAGACAAAAGTACAACAAAGAAAAATAAGACAGTTCTATGTGCTGTTCCTATGCTCCACACAAGAAAGCTTGCAGATGGACAGCTCTGGATGCTGGGCTAATATTTTGATTAATAACTTAATTAGGCAGTGTAATAAATCTGTATCTTTAGCCAGTGGTCCACCTTGTGATTACACACAGTCTTTCATCTTTCCTGATGAGGAAAGGCAATGGGGATAAGTTGCAAAGCAAGTTTCCTAGATCTACAAATAAGCAAGTATGTTCACAACATACTAACAGAATTTGGGTACTGTGCATTTTATGTGAGGATGGACTGAATCCAGAAGCATCACAGAAAACCTCACTGGGTAGCAAACCTCTGCATGGCCAGGAGGTTTGACCAACAGTCTACAATTATCCCGTTCCTGTTGTCCCTGGCCAGGAGCTGTGGTCTGTTCCTGTGGTCAGGAGCACAGAACAGGTTACACAACCTGACTTCAAATAATCAGCTGCTGAAAGAAATTCAATTGGCTGTTAGGCAAAACAAAAGATGGGGGGTGGAAAATGTTCTTGCTCTCCCAATCATATGCATGGAGTGCCTTTACATACAAAAAAAGACATGAGAGAAGATACAATACCTGGGCAGCAATGCAACAACTGGTGATATAATGCAAGTGAAATAGAACATAGGGTCTCCCATCAACCTTTGCATGGTCCAGTAGGGATTGGATGGAGGATGGCAGACTGGGCAAGAAGCATTGTAAACCAGAGCCACAAAGAAAAATAAAATTATACTGAAGATGCAAGATGACCAGTGGAGAAAAGTCTAGAACAAAAACCAAAAAAATCAACAACATAAGTATATGATTCTTTATATTTTGAGAAGTTTGCTGTGACTTAAATTAAAACTTCTCAATTTCTGGAGTCAAATCCATGCACAGCAAAGAGTTTAGAGCCTTGTATATTTAGAAATTCTTATAAATACAACACTACAAAGCTGTTTGCAGATCATATTTTAAAACCCTTTCCATGCTTTTTTAAAATGCCTGCTAAAAACAGAATGTGCTGAGGGAAAGGAGCAACCATCTTATGTTTTTGAAAGGTGGCACTAAGAGAAGAATTATGTCTATGCCAGTGGCTGGCATACATCTATGCAGGCTGTGGGTACCTTACCCAAGTTTTGGTTTCAACAGCCAAATGCAGGATGATGGTGAAAAGAGCTATTGTGGTGATGGGAGTTCCCCAGGAGAAGATATCCACCTCTGAATCATAATAAGTCTGTAAGAAAGAAGACAGAATTCAGCCCAAGCTGCGTTGCCAGTTCTCCTCCAAATGCTTGAAATAGAATGGCTTAAACCAAACACTTACAAAATAGGGGATGAAGAAGCAAACCAGGCTTTGATACATAGCATCAATCATGTTCATCCAAAACATGTGTGGTTGGTACTCCTGTGTCGTTAAAAAAAACATTAAGAAGATCAGATCATAATGAAGATCCTCTCTGCCAGGATAGGTATTTTGAGGGGGATATTTCAAGGGCAGTTTTAAGGGCTTGGGAAAATAGCTTCATAACTTTGCCAATCATTTAGTTACCCTGGGGGATGAAGCATGAACAGTCTGCCTGCAAGTCACTCTGTTCTGGGATGAAAGTATTTTGCTTTTTTTTTTTCCCCTGGTAGAGGATGTAATTTTAATCTGATGCTCAGGCCAGGAAACATTTATGAAGGTGCCCTATTTTATGCATACAGTCAGATCACTAATGAACATGAATAAATGGGTTCTACATCACATAAGCATAAGCACAAGCACAAACACAGGGTATTTATTGGCAGACGACAAAACAGAAAATGCACATGTACTTAGAGAACATTCACAACAAAGGTCTTTAGTGGCAATTCATGCAGCAATTTATGCTACAAATATTTATATAAAACATATATATATATATCCACATCTCTAAGTATGTGCATAAAATTGCTTGCTACAAACCATTATTAAACTAACGTTTTGGTTTACAGAAATATACAATTGCAGGGATATGGATGGTCATATAAGGGACCTAGATATAAGGAAAAATAGTTTATAAATGGAAAAATGGTTATATAATTTTGGTATATATTCTACACCAACAACTGGGTTGATCAGCTCTTCTTCCTTTTGTGGAAAATATCATTGCAGACTGAAAATGGGAATGGAAAGATGCTTAGAAAGAATTATGGTGTTACTTGGCCTCCTGAACTAACATGGTTAATTACTGCATCAGGCTGCTCAGAGGGATTGTGGAATCTCCAGTGCTGGAGACATTCAAAACTGGACTAGTAAAAGACCTGAGAAACCTCATCCCGGTTTGAATCTCATCCCAGATCCAGGGGTCTGGACCAGAGGGCCTCCAGAGCCACCTAAACTATTCTATAATACTATAGGCCCTTTTTGAAAGAGATCCCACCTCAAACAAGATTTTAAAGTTTTTAAAAACCCTTTTAGGTAACTATAAAGGGAATAT
The DNA here is from genome assembly GCF_000277835.1 of Geospiza fortis. Lineage (NCBI taxonomy): Eukaryota > Metazoa > Chordata > Aves > Passeriformes > Thraupidae > Geospiza > Geospiza fortis. The sequence goes on along the minus strand of NW_005054342.1, from coordinate 5,990,095 downwards.
GATCAATAGATTTAAAAAAACGCAAAAAACAAACAAACAAGAAACCTTAGAATGATTTCTGGGCTTCTCTATGAGAAATAACTGTTCTGTGAACCTGGGAGACTTCTCAGTTTGCCAGCTGAAGACCGGCAGACATAACCCCCAACAAGCCTTAAGGCATTACAAGATTCCTATCATCCTAAAAATGTGCAAGAGAGGAAGGTATTAATAGTACAGATCTTTCAAGTGTGATGCACTGAAACAGAAGAAATGTAGAAAATGGAAAACAACAGATGAAAAGGACACAGTTTGGACTAATGGACTAAGATGTTATACTCAAATTCTCCTTTCATCTTTCCAGGACAGTATCTAGCAATGCCACTACATGTGTGGGGTACCAAATACAGGTATACACTTGGAGGCAAAAACCACTTACTGTGTCCTCTAAGAGGACAGCTTTGTAAGACATTTTTAAGAAGGCTTTTGCCTTCAAAACAAGGTCCCCATATAGATAGTTTTGCCAAACAGCAAGATTTTCCCATGGTACACTGTACTTGTAATTACCAGGAAAGGTTTGGCTCAAACTCCTCCTGCAATTCCTTTTGTTTTCATTGTGCAATTCAAGCAGATGGGGACAAGGTGTTTTCAACAGATATTTCAGCTGAATCTGTCGTCTGTGACAACCTCCCTCAGAGACTAAGTTTAAGTGCTTACTACCAAGGCCATCTTTCTCTTCTTTTTGTAAAGGGCTGGGAACTGAAGTTTTGAGTAAATACTGTGAGGTTATTCTGTAAAAGCCTGCACTAGCTACAAAGTGCAATCTGTTTTATTTTTTTTTTGTTATTTCTGAGCCTGGACCATGAAAGAGGTGTTCAGTTTAGGTTGAATTAAATCATCCAGCCTTCTCTCCTGACACATATTAAAATAGGGCTGGTTGAGGCTTTTTTTTGTTAGTGTGTCTTTTGTTTAGGTGTACTTTTGGCATTTTGACTCAGATAAGAAGTATCACAGAGTAATAACACTGACTTCTCAGATTGTATTTACTACTCATCTACTCTTGGGAGCAGGGTTGGTTTTCAGTCGAAACAAAAGACGTTCAGTAAAGAAATTGCAGCAATCGAGAAGTCTTTACCTCCATATTCTGTCCACTTTTATAAAGCTGAGGTACAGCAATTAACACTTCAGCTGGCACATCCTTATCCAGCACACCAGTAACCAGTTGTGGAAGAGAAGAGAAGAATAAATTAAAGAAGATCAGATACCACTGATCAATCATTGATGAGCCAGAGAACCCGCAGTAGAACTGGTACCAGAAGAGAAGGGCCACAAACATCTGAAACAGAGCAAGCAATGCTGTAAATACAACAAGATAAGGAGGAACATCATCCCACTGTGTTCTGAAACCATTATGCTTCCAGCTCTGCAAGGACTCATCTATGAATGCTGAACACGTGAGCAATCCTTGTGAGGATACCTGCTCTTCAACTCACTTCCTGATGCATGAACCACTTGACTAAGCTGCAAACATCTGGCACACCTGCAAGTCTTTGTGCTGCTGCAACCTTAGATCTTGGGCATCACACAAAATTAACTTTCAGTTCAAGTGAAACACTGAGGTGCAATTTAACTAACTGTAAAAAGCTCTCCCAACCACCACCGACCACTAGGTAAATGAGTACTGATGTCACAGCACTTACACAGCTACTGTAAGAACAAGAACTGCCACAATAATATCCTCTGCTGGCTGCAGATGTTTTGGGAGACTTCTGCGGTCTACAACAGATAAATGCAGAACTTTTTCTCAAGATCAACATGAGACCAGTAGCAGTAAGGAACGTGAAACTGTAAGGTCTAGAAAAGTTGTCTTAACTATTCAATCTTTGTGCTTTGACACTCAGCAAATTACAGTGCTGTAAAGATTCCTCAACCTCCCTTCTTCTTCAGCTTGAGGAAGAAATCAGCTGCATACACAGATGCAGAGGGGTTGTTCATCTACTTGGGTTGGAATCACCCAAAAAGAAACAAACCACACAACTCATTTTTTCTACAATGTCTTCAGCATGGAGAATCCAGAGGTTTCAATAAAGGTGCTGATTTCAGATGCTGATGAAGGATTTGAGGCCTAGAAAAAGATAGCCAGCTTCCTAGAGAAGGAAAAATTCCCAGGCTTGGTTCTCCTAAAACTAAAATTTTTACTATTCTTTGTAAAGTGATTAAAACCAGAAAACTTTTGGAAACTGTTGAGGGTTTTCCTCCTTTTAACAATGAAGATGGGAAATGACATGACCTCTCCTTTGACTTTCTCTTCTTTTTGTATTCTATTCTCAAAAAGCTTTCAGTCAGATGGAGAATGTTAATCCTTCATGAATTTTAGATACACAGAGGAAAATACAGATCTGTTCTATCTGTGTGCCTAAATGTGGCTGAAAATTAAATGTAGGAAGAAAAAAAGGCTATGGTGTGCTTAGTCAGTGAAAGCTGCTTTAAGGAGAGTAAACCTGTCTTGTAAAGGGGAATTGCCACAGAATAAGAGGAAAGTCCTGCAGTACACAAATGTACATATGTGTACTGCATATACTGTGTGTGTATATATATATATACACACACACACACAGATCTATACATAAAGTAGGTAAATGCTCAGGGAAAGTTTACATACTACATTGAAGTGGCTTGTATATGAGCAGCAAATACACTTCACTGTTAGTAAGCCCATTCTATAATTACCCTAGGGAAAGTTAAATTGTAGTATTTTTGTAAGCACAACCTCTGGAAACGTTTCTGTAAATGTATTTCAAGAAAAATATCTTCCTATGGCCCAAACAAGACTGAGTTACCAAAGCTTAACCCTCTTCAGTACAGTTGTCTGGGACATGGCAGTTTCATTCCAAAACTGAACATATTTTGAAAATTATTTCTTCTCCACACCAAAACCAAAAAAAAATTTTCCTGAGTAATTTCTCAAAAAGAAATCACAATAAATATGTGAATTTATGTACTTTTTTCTTGTTGTTTTAAAACAAAATGCAGCTAATCCTGGACATGGTCCATTTTCTCTCTAGAGCCTTGCTAACTTGTCTTGGAAAAAATTTGGCTCTGGCAAAAACAGGTAGTTTGATGAAAATACAGTCAGCTGAAAATCTTCCTATCAGTTCTGCTATGGGTCTTAATAGTGCTTTTGAAGAAAGCTTTACAAATAAATGAGGCTTAAATCAGATTTTTTTTCTCCTGAAATTTATTTTGTATTAAACCAGTTTTTTATTTTATTTCAAATGTTCTCTCTTGCCTCTGTGTATTACTTCTCTGAAAAAGACAAAACAAATTTATATAAAGATTTTAAGTAAAATGTTTCCCTTCCTCCCCTGCCATATGAGACTGTTTTATGAATGTGATCCCAGAGAGAATTTCTCAGTGAAGGAAGTGTATGTTAAAAAATTTTCAGTGCTGCCTTGCAGAGACGATGTATAAACAGGAAGATGTGCAGGTAAATTTTTGTTTAAATGAAATCCCTTTTCATCAAGCTCAGCTATTGCCAGTCATGCTATGTTTTAGTTTATATTTTACTTGTATTTTTATCATCTCCATGAAGCTAAACATTTTCTTGGATAAGTCATCTAAGTTTTGAAATGGCTTTTGAATTTTAAATTAGCTAGGTTCTAGTGGAGAATGGAAAATTCCATAGTATGAAAAAATGGGGAAAAGAAACCACTTGAGCAAACAGAAAACTTGCAGAACATCTGCAGTGTAGCTATCTTGACTCTCTGTGGAGAATCATCCAGAATAGTCTCCTTGCTGAAGGTTCAGGTGCTCCTATCTTTCCATTTTTGACAATCTTTCCTTAAGGGCAGGCACTGTGTCAGACATATTCATGTCTATATGCTGGATATCCAACTACAGTTTAGAGTCAGAAGCAACAAGTATTTCTCAGGAAGCTTTGAAGGCTGCCAAAACACAGCCAACACAAAGAGATCTCTTCAGTTATTTTCTAGCCTTGAGGCAGTAGCTTCTGAAGATGTCTTATTAAAATGGCATGAGAAATAATACTTGTAATCAAGGGCAGTTGTACCACAGAAAATGAAAGATTTTACCCAAGCTGAACAAAAGCATTGATGTATAAGCAGCATCTCTGGCTGCTGATTGCTGGAGTGTCTTATGTGCATTACTTCTGGGTTTATTTTTTTTAAATTTTAATATAAGATGGCTATGCATACAGCTCTTGGAAGTTCAGATTTGATAATGTCAATGGGTACCTTGGAAACATACAGCACTGGGGGTGGGAGTGCAGATGTTCAGCATCAGTCAGGATTAAGCCTTAAAACTGATGCATCTTAACACCACCACGTTTCACTGCTGTACTTCAACAGGTGGCTCTCCACTCAGTGCAGCATTACTTAAATCTGCTTGCTATTTCTGACTCAAGCAGCAGCTCAGATTACTAAGTCCCTTCATTCTTCTGTGTCTGAAAGGGCTCTTGCATGCAGTCCCTGCTCTGACCACAGAATTAATTTTAACATGCTTGTTTTAACAAAAAGACACTTTATTAATCCTTTAGCACCCTTAGGTATTCTGGTGATGCTCAAAATTTTGAGCAAATAATGGTTTTCTTCTAATAAAAATTGAGGATTAGATTAAAATTGGAAAGCAACTTTTACAAAACTAAAAGCCACTTTTCTTCTGATACTGAGGACAAAATCCAGTCTCCTGCACACAATTCATACATTGCCCTTTGAAGCAAACAGAGATATGAGAGCTCTATCCCTCTTCTTTTTCTTGCTTCTTCATATGCCTTGCTCCCAAAGTGATTTGTAGCTGTTGCAAGTGAGCAAATATATGTGCCTGCCAGTGACTCCCACCCAGCTGGTGGTATTCTTGGTTTCCTTGTTAGGCTGTTTTCAATCAATCATCTTTGTACTCCAAGATCAATGCAAAGGGCCTTTGTTGAGGCCAAGGAGTTGAGCTGCTTCTGGCTCAATGCCCAGTACTGGATTGAGTCCTGTTTCATACACCAGAGAGGAAACACAGACCCGTCGTCTGTTCTTTACCACCATGTGCTTCCTTTCTAATGAACTCTTTTGATTAGTTGGAAATAAGATAAATCAAGGAAAAAAACCTTCCCAGTCTCTGCATCTGAGACACAGAGAGGACCCAAATTATCTCAAGGCACTAGGAAATATGTACAGTGATTCATAAACAATGATGAGATACTGTCAGGAAGAGAAAACACACTCAACTGCGACTTGGGACCAATGCTGGATGACTTTGGCATTGAAGACTCCAATATCCAGCCAGCTAAATTCTGCAAAACTGCTCTGTAAAGAAACTTTTCTTCAGCAGTGCTTGTTATTTGTGTTACCTAATTTGCACATTCAGCAGCACACTGTAGCTGTTATGGAGTGGGTCCCGTATTTCTGCAAATGGCAGCCAGCTGTCTTTCAGCTCTGCAAATTTCTTTGCAGCTTATTTATAAACCATTTGAAGGCTGACCTAATGCTCACTTAGCACAAAATAAACCCTGGAAACATGTGGTGCCATAAAGCTGCCAAGTCAAACACTTACTGCATTTTTGTAGAAGAAATACAGCACCATGTTGGCGAGTCGGGAATAACACCAGTGGCCATGAACAAGCAAAAGCTTCTCCAAATGCCTGAACCTCGGGATTGCAAAGTCGCTCGCCATCACCGCCTTTAATGAAACAAAGGTTGGAATCATTATTGCAAAGCACCACCTTCAACACTAACAATGAATCTAGTCATCTTCTTGACTCCTGCAGGCAGTGGAAGTTGGACTCATGAAGAATGAAATTCATGACAGTGCTTATGAAGTGCAGCTATTGCTGCATGGATCTGAAATACCCGTAAGCAAATGTGGCAGGACATGCAAGGCAACCCGGTCCTCACCCAGAGGAGATTACAGCCTACACTGCAAATGGTGACAAGCAACAACAAAAAGCAGGAGGTGGGAGAATGGCTGGCAATTGCAGTTGCACGAGCATGAAGGCCCAGGGTTCATGTGTGAAGACCTTGGTGGTATCTTTCTCTGTAAAAACTACAGTGTACTTACAGGGCAAAATGAATTTCCAGAGAATAAGATAAGAACAGCACAATTAAGTGGTTGTATCATAATGATTTGACTTTAAAAGAAAAAACAATAAAAATATTAGTTTTAATTTAATTTGCAGACCTGGTTTATACAGTTTACTTGGTTGTCCTGAGACATCAGTATTTTGAGGGATTTTTAAAATCACACATTTTCTGTAACTATGTATGAGAAAAAAATCACACTAGATGAGAGTCCTCTGGGACTGTGCAGACTGTCAGATGACATTGACAAAATGAATCACAGTTTCTCTCTAATTCTGACTAAATTTCAGGGTACTGTATATCTAGATGAGACCTACTTGTGTTATCATGGGTGTTTCGTGATTTTCCTCATCCCTGAGATCACACTAAGATTTAATTTAGTATTATTTTATATTTCATTTTCTGCTTTGGTATCACCTTTCTTCTCACAATTCAGTTCAGCAAAAAGAGAAGGAAAGGTGAAAACCTCCAAAGGAGCAGTATCTTCCTTACACTCTGCTGGGTATATTTTGGCTGTATTTTTAAATGAGAGACATATTTCCTTTTAAGTTTTCCTAATTCTCCTTCTTGGTAAAACATCAACAGGGCTCAGTTTTCCCAAGTAGGTGCTTGTAGAAGCTAATAAAATAAACTCTAAAACAGTATGCAAGAGAAGGTGCAAAAATGCATTGAAATTTAAGCAGTAGATATATATGAGGACTGAGACACTTTTTAATATGTTGACACATCCTAGGATTTCTCAGGTACTGAGACACACTTGTTATAATCTCCCTGCACTGAAGTCTGATTTGTCTTGCAGACACACAGCTATCTTGCAGTTTGAGGAGAAACCAGCTATGCTATGTCTGCTTCCTTGTCCTCCACCCCATCTCAGCCTATTCCAATGTCAAAACAAACCTGTTAGCTTCATAGTACTTCTCAGCAGGCTGTGAGAAATGTCATGATTTTTTTCTTTTTTTACTCCATTTTTATTATGGTGAGGAACATAGAGAGAAAGATACGTTATCCAATTACATTTGCATGTTTACTTAGGCTCAAAATACCCACTTGATTTTCACATTTATTTTTTTTTCTTCCAGCTCCACATGCTTTCACAGAATGTGGAAAGAAAATAAATCAGACAGTATTGCTGTCTTAGGCATCTAAATGCTCAACACCTTCTGAGTACCTGCATGTGTGCAATTCTGACAGTTGTTCATAATAAAGAGGTCTGTGTGGCTCCTTAGGACTTGCAGTAAGGGAAGGGATCTATAAACATTTTCCACTTTGCTGAACTTTCATTTAGAAATAAAACCAGGTAGTTTAATGAGTTAATGAGAAAACAGCTTTCAGACCTGGATACACTGCAAAAGCCAGGGGATTTGATGACCAGTTATTGTAAGTGTATGAGCTGAACTGGAAGTGGCATAAAGGGGCAAGGAGTCAAAAAAAGGCTATGAACAGTTTATGTCTGCATTAGGAAAAAAAGTGTGTGAATTAATACATGGATGATGGAGCTTATTGATAAGTTCCTAAGCGGTGGTAAGACCCAAGAAAAATGTTTGCAGCATATTTTTTTAATTTATAGGTTTGGAGGGGAGCTCAGAAAACCAGCCTTCTCTGAGCTCTCTGGAGCTTGGACTGCCTGCAGGATTTGAAGATGCATACACATTGAAAAGTGCATGATAAATAAGAAAAATATCCACTGACTTTTCTCCAGTGACCTGTCCTAGCTTCTGCTGATCTGGAGTCAGCAAATGCATGAAGTTGATACCCAAGTTCATAGGTCAATTACATTTTTGTTTTATAAGTTTGTGTGTTGACCCAAATAAATCACAGCATTCATGAAATCCCATGAAATAAAACTCTACAGCCAACTTGTGCACTGTGTGAGGGAGGCCTCTCTTCCCTTTTGAGCAAAACATCCAGCCAATGTTGCAAAAAATGCAATTTGGGTCAGAGAACCACCCACTGGTAACTAAGTTAAGGAGCATGCTCATCTGCTCAGGTCCTCAGGATGGAAACACTTCCCACTTTCCTGGTAGAGCTATTTGACATATACTCAGCTACTCTCTTTTCTCTTGCAATCAGCCTGCCCAAATACAAGGCAGGTTGTGGAAATAAGGTATCCTCCTCATTCTCTGTGTCTTACTGCCACGTCTGGTCCAAACACTGCAACTGATCTGCACTAGCAATAGAGGAGGCTGAGACAATACATACATCCTATATATATACATCCTCTCTTCTGGGGTTGAGAGAAGTGCCTCATACATTGCTAAATGCAGTAATCACAGGTGGAACACATCCAGAAGACTACAAGGCAAGCACTCTCATCCTGCTATTCCCTGTGACTGGAAATGTGGCCAAACCAAGACTTGCTATAAGGTGTAAGGAGCAGTGGTTCTGCAAAGGGCCACAATTTCTACTTTATTTACTGTTTTGCTGTCTGAATAAGCTGAGTGAGTGAGATGTGTGGGTGGCTGGGCTAAGGGTCACCACCACACCATACAGATAGCTACATCAGTTGTACTGGCTTGTCCAGCCACTCCATAGAAGAAGTATACCCAAGCAATACAGGAGAGAGTGGAATAACATGAACCTTTATTTCCTAAATAACGCATAGCTGAGGTTTTTTTCTCCTTTAAACAATTATTTAGCTAATTATTTCTTTAATCATATTGCTTAGAGGGATCTGGTAAGTTCAATTTTCTGAGAAGGCAGAGTGTTTGTAAACACTCATGGATCTCAGAACAAGTGTGAGCTCAAACTCAAGCTGAGAGAGCCCTTATAAGAAAAACTGGCAATCCTCATCACAACTTGCTGCTTTTCCTTTATTTGTGCTGACTATCCAGAGGCAGTCTGAACAATCTGACCTATAGGAAGTGGCTGCTTCATGCCCTCATGGGAGTGCTTTCCACTGGATGAACAACATTACCTGCATGCCTTCTTGACCAGAGATCCCCACACCAACATCTGCCACTTGGATCATGCTGACATCATTAGCACCATCACCTAAAGATGACAAAATGCAGTTTTGCTGTCACTAGCAGACCAACAACAGCTGGCAGCAACAAAACAAAGGAAAAACAGTTGTTACTGAGTGTTGGTTGAGTATAGTAAGACAGACATTCACTAAGTGTTGGTTTTTTATAGTAAGGAAGATGTGCAGTAGGAGAGGATACACCTTTAGAATATAAGGTTCAAAGCTTGCAAAGCTTCCGAGACATTCTGATCTTTTTAGACCTTTTTATCACAGGAAAGTAACAATAAAACAAATCCATCTCTTTTTAATAATACCTAAAATTTAGGTATCAGGCCTGAACTGCACCAATAGTAAACAGCAGAATGATGAGAATAAGCATCCCTAATACTTCTGCTTCCTCATTAAGAGTCTGCCTGCAATCAGGTATGACTAAGAATTAAATGTGCAAGAAGGCCTAAGGCCAGTGAAAATGTCTACACTGTAAAAATACTAAAAAAAGTTAAAAAGTAGATGAATGAAAGAAAAAGTCGAGAGAGTAGGGTTGACCAGTTCAAGATCTTCAGTACACGCAAGACTGGTAGATTTAATTGGAATGGTTGCAGAGCCACCACCCCCTACTCTTCTTCTAATCATGATCCCACAAGTGATAGGTGCTGTATACAGGATACCAGAATGAAGTATGTATCTAGTTCTTAACCTCTTAAATTTACAGCCAGTGTACTAATGGAAAATGATGTGTTAGGTTATGACAAGACACTTACTTGCTTTTAAACTTCAGTGGCTGAGGTGCACACCACCTGTCACCAGTCTCCCTGCTGTTGGCACGTGTAAGAGTGGTATCCACTCACCAGACAAAGCTGATGTCTTTGTGACTGTGTGATACACAATCACAAGGTTGGAAGAGACCTTCAAGATCATCCAACCCATGCCCTAACCCCTCAACTAAACCATGGCACCGAGTGCCATATCTGATCTTTTTCTAAACACATCCAGGGATGGTGACGCCATCACCTCCACAGGCAGACAATTCCAGAACTTTATCACCCTTTCTGTAATAAACTTTTTCCTAACATCCAACCTATATTTCCTTTGGTGCTGCTTAAGACTATGTCCTCTGGTTCTGTCAGCTGCTGTCTGGAGAAAGAGATCAGCTCCCGGACTACAAGGAAGCAGTCCTTCCTTTCAGGAAATTGTAGAGAGTGAAAAGGCCACCCCTGAGTCTCCTTTTCTCCAGGCTATGACCCAAATTAGCTCATGTTGGCTAAAAGGGAGGATGCATACACCTAGGCTTTAAGCCAGAGCAGGAGCTTAAGCTCAACTCATAGGGTCAAGATGCTCAGAAAGAAAGAACATACAAGCTGCCCAGTCTCCACTAGTGTTTTTAAGCATTCTGGATAATTCAAGTTAATGAGCCAGATGTTTTTTACAACATATGCAAATTATTATGTCCACAGTCAGTTAGCCAAAGATACAAATTCAGTGGGAGGGAGGCATATTTGGGCAAGATATAATACATTCAGCATGAAGATAATCAGCACATACTTGGTGATGTTGATGTCACAGAAGTCTGGCAATTTTCATATATACTTAGGGTTTCTCATGGGCAGATCCCACCCATATGTGTTCCAGATATAATTAACCACTACATGTAGATGAAAACAAGTGTATTTATGACAGCATACACTGAAATCATATCTTCTAATGAAACATGAACCTAAACTTGAGACAGGGAAAGAAGAACTGGTTGACTTGTGTAAAAATCATAGAAACATGGAAGATCCTGTCAAACTTAAGAGAGATGGACTGCCAAAATCTCCCCTTTGCCAGTTGAGTGATTAGGTGGGAAGTGTAAGTGTTGTTATGATACCAGTTGTAAATCCACTTTCTATAATGACAAAGCCAAGTCATAGCCTGTGCTGTATGGCTGCCTTGTGATGATAAAGACAGAACCTTGAGTTTAGGCATGATTGGATGAAACAGTATTGAGCACAAATTTTTTGGGTGTAATAGAGTGATTGCAAAATGGTGTTTTGCACAGCATAAGATAACCCAGTTCTTCACAGCTGTGTTCAGACATGTCAAAACCCCTTAGCATAACTGGGTCCTGATTACCTAACTTCTGAAGGAAGAAATCCCAAATACTACTCCAGAGCTTTATCCTGGTTTTGAGTAAGTATGTTAGAATAAATATATTAGAATTGTTCAGCATGTTTTCAGACAAAACTGAAAGGCTGCTTCAGTTGTGAGGCAGCTGGGAGGATCCTGTTGCATGTCAAAAAAACCCCAAAATTTTCAAGACACAGTATACATCAAGGCAGACTAGTATAAACTGAGGTATTTACCTATTGCCAAGGTCATTGCTTTGAGTTTGTCTCTGACTAGTTTCACTACCATGCTCTTTTGGAGTGGGGTAGAGCGACAGCAGAGGACTGAACGGCATCGCTTGGCCAGTGCAAGAAATTTATCTTCTAGCGTGGGTTCCAGGGCATAAGCTAGAGTCCTTCCATCAATGACTAGGCCCAAGCTGGAAAGCACATGGGAAGAGGGTGGATAGAGAGGGGTGAACCCAACAGTCATGTTTCCAGTAGCTCCGTCTATTGTGTTGGTTGAAAATTTAGACTCTACGCATTGCAGACACTGTTCCAGTAAGACAGCACATGTCTCCTGAAAAGAAATTCAAAATAAAAATGCTTGAGAGAAAAGAACACGTATTCAAAGGCTTCTGTTTGCTGTATGTTGAGGCATAACTAATATGGGGAATGTACTATTTGCTGTGCTGTTAAAGTTTTAATTTCTAATCTTCTACTTGTTCTGAACACACTTAACTCTTGCAGAAGGTATGACAACAGTAAAGAGTAGAAAGGCTTAAAATCTCGTTCTTCTTTAACATGCACTTTTGTATGCTAAATTTCTTTTAGCTCCTTCTCAGAATAACAGTGCTGAGAAATTATATATAATTGGTACCAAGTTAAGTATGGTGATGAACACCATTATGGTGATGAACACCATGTATACGCCCACAACTCAGATCAAAGAGTTATGCATTGTTAAAGGCCAATTAAAGGTTATTTAAGCTGAAATCTCTCTCCTAGCCATACTCAACTAGAAGATGTTATTGAGAATATAAGAACATTTAAAAGAAATGCTATTGGTCTTACAGCAAAGTATGACTAAAAAGAAAAACCATGGAAAATTAATTTACCAGTTGAATTGATACACCCAAGAAAAGAAATTGCTGTTATCTTTTCTTCCTTTTTGAAAGAAATTGGAGCTGAATATTGATGGCCTACCTTTCCTCTGCTGATATGAAGTCCAATTTTATCACCCCATAAAAGGACAACAGCACTATCAGTCTGGTTCCTTGTATGTTAGACCATATCAGTAAACTCTTTGTGACTGCTTGCAACAAGTTGAGCACAGGAAAGATCAGTAATTCAGAAGGATTAGGAAAGGTCTGTTAGGAAGCAAGGCATTACTGTGGATGTGGTTTTCTGCCTCTCACTGTTAGCATCAAAATTTAAATATTGCTTCTATCTCCAGAGAAAAAGCCACCTGAGAAAACATGAATGACTGAGTTATCTAAATACTACATTTCAGTGGCATAAAATAAAGCACAATTTCTCAACAGGTTATTAATTGCTTTCTTTCTCAATATGTACTTAATAACAGGCTGCTTTTAGACCCATTAGTGCCAATACACAGAAATAGGGATGTTTTGAGAATGCATACCGAAGAAAGTGATTTATGCTGCTATGGCATATTTTCATTCATGGTGGAGTTCACTGCACACAGTTACATGTTCTCAGTAAGGTAATGATACATGAGGCTATGGTTTAGAAGCATGATTCACTGAAAAGTATTCAAAGACATGTCCTACCTGAAAATTATAGCTGAAGCAGGAAAAGAAGAAAAAAAAAAAAGAAAAAAAAAGGAAAAGGAAAAAAGCCATCAAACTTTTAATTGTGCAAGTTGAAAATAAAGCAAAACTAGTTAATTAGTCAACTTGTATATTGGGATCTGCTTACTGGTGATTCAGCATTCAAAGTGATGATTTCTTCATCATGATCTAGTAGCTTGCAGGCATATGCAATATTAACAGCTGTTTCTTGCTTGTCTCCAGTAAGAACCCAGATCTGCAACCCAGCTTTGCGCAAGCTCGCAATGGTTTCTGGAACACCATCCTGCAAACGGTCCTCTATGCCAGTTGCACCTAAGCGCATAAAAAGCAAAATATTCCATATTAAATGAACATCTAGGGTTGCCCTTGAATTTTAAGCTTAGATAAAAAAAAAAAAACCAAAAAAAAAAAAAAACCAAAAAAACCCACAAAACAAAACCTAAAACAACCAGACCAGCAGCCACTTTTACTGGGAGACAGCTAAACTACCAATGGCTGCAAGATTTGGGCAGCTTTTGGGGGGTATTGAGGAGGAAGAAAGGAAAGTAGCTGTGGTAAACGGTTGTAAATAACAAATCCAGAATTCAAAATTTCAAAAGCCACCAGATGCCACTCCTAGTTCCAGAGGTTCACAAGGTTTATTGTCTCTATGCTCTAAATCTATATTATTTCTGCTGAATGTTGCTAGAGAAGCTATTGAAGAGAGTGGGTCACTAGAAATTTTTCTTTTGAAGAGGGCTAACAGCAGGACTGCAGATTGGCAACAGCAGATTAGACTGCAAACATAAACCTTTTAGTGCCTTGCTGCTGCTCTTGGCTCTTGCAGAAAGATGCTGGTACCCAAATGAGATACAGCAGAGAATAAATCATAAATCTGTTGACCATGATGTGACAGTAAAATGTGCATTTTCATGCTTTCAATGCATCTTTTTACCTGTTACAAGACACTGGGTATCTGTTTTAAGCTTACATAAATCAATTGACTGAGACAAGATTTTCATATATATGAAAAATGGCAAAAAGCCACTCAGGACCAAGCTCAATGTCACCACTGGTACATCAGTGTTCCACTGAGTATCAGAGAGAGGAAATGTGAGGAATTCAATGTGAGGAAATGCAAGCCCTGCCACTAGCAAATGAGGAAGTGACAGACATACAAGCTACCTGGAACAACAGGAAAAATAAAATAAACTTTTCCCAGCTAATTATTTCTTCTATGGTTCTTCCTCGAAAAAAAAAGAATTAACAACAGAAGTCCCCTTAAGTCTGAGCCCCGGTCATTTACGTGGAAACACATCCTTAGGGAAATGTTGGGAAAGCTATTGCTGTCCAAATAAAGAAAAATATATTCCATACTGAATTTTTATTCTCACAACCTAATGATGACTGATCATTGCAAGCTACAAACCACAGTACGAGGTTTTTAGGGAATGACTGAACTGATCGTTTATGATGGGTCAGAGCTCACTTTTTTCTTTTTTTTCTTTTTTTTTTTTTTTTTAATCTCAGACTGCAGTCAGAGCCAACACGTACACCCATGGTGGGATCTTGATTACTCTGATCTGAATTAGGCAACTCATGCCCCCTTTAAGTCAGGGAAGAGAACCAGACACTTTGAGGGCATGATTGGTCTAATCCTAAAGCAGATATCTAAGTCAGACCAAATGAACTACACCTGCTTGTCTTCTCATCTATACGTCGAGCCTTAGAGATCTGTACTAGACGCATTAGAAGTTGGGTGAGGTGGATCTGTCTCCCAGATCCATGCTGGCAATTAGTGAACATCTTTCAACATCTCAGCTCAAAAGAGTATGATTTAGCTCTTGCAATACTTTTTTACATACACTGGTTTTAACTGCAACCCCTTGCCACAGAATTCACAGGCCCTGAGTGCATGCGCTGAACCTGATGTATATGAAAGTTGATGCCTCTCACAGATGCAGTTTGTGAGCTTTGCTTTGTGTGTCTCTGGTGCCCCTGGAGTCAGGGAAGCCTCTGACACCCTGAAGCAGCACTGAACTAATGAAATTCTGCAGACAGCTTGGGCCAAGTCCTCCTCTTCTTTAAAGCAGCAGTTCCCATTTTGGCTATCATGTCAAATTCATCCCTGGTATTACTCCACTTATTTCATTAATGATAAAATGTTGGCAGGAGCAAGGAAAACAGGATATGTCTTTTACGTTAATAATGTCCTATTCCTTTGTGGTGCTGCACATGACAGCCATGATAAAGTCCCACAAAAGCCAATTTCTATACTGTCAGAAACAATTTAAGGGAAAGAACAGATTTCATAGCCAAGCTTTCAGAATTTTTATCACATTTTAATTTCATGTCCAGCTCTCATTTCATTACCTAGCAGATGCAGATTCTTCTCTAACCGCAGAGCTGACTGAAATAGAAGTTCTTCACGATTTTCAATAGAGGATTCTGCTTCCAAATGAGTTTTTAACCAACAGCCATACTCTTCCTTGCTGAGAACCTGTTACAAAGAGTATGTGAGGTAACAGGCAATACGATGCAAAGGTATTCATACTTTACTGAATAAAATGAAAAAGAAGTTATGAATCAAGAACAATAAAACAATAAATACCTTCAGTAATCTTTGTAAAGACTCTCCTTAAAAGCAAAGTAAAAGCCTGCATTTACTTACTCTTTTGGCAATACAGAGAGTCCGCAGCCCATCTACAGCATAAAGATTAAGGTAATTCTGGGTTTTGCTTCGGATTTTTTTTTGATGTTTGCCCCGAGGGTCATCTAGATAAGAATAAAACCATAAATTACTTGTTGAAAAATAACAGCAGCTGAATTTCCTCAGAGAATAAAAACTTGTATACAGTGCTTACTGTACCAGCACTTTATAACTGATACTTTTAAAGATGTGTTGATATTCTCTGGGAAACTCAAGTTGTTGTTGTTGTTTTTTTAAAAATCTTTTTGCTCTCTTTTCCATTTTCCTTCTTCAAAAAAGTCACTGTGAATGTATGTGAGAAAGACCTTTTTTTACTCAAGTGTTTCTTTCACCTGAGTATTTTAAGAAATCACGATAATCTTCACAGCAAACAATACTGTCAGAAATAGAAGTATGATTTCAAATACGCTACTAGCAAATGTTTTTTCTGCTTCTCCACAGCTCATCATGTGCAGAAAAACAACACTTAAAAATAGCACTCAGTCTTCCACCAAGGCTAATATCTGGAAAGAAGTGGAAACAGTGCTCTGTTTTGAATATCTAAGTGCATGAAGGTCCTTTTGTCTGTTACTGCTGTACTTATACTTCCTATCAGGCTGAATCAACACAAGAAGTTCTGGGTGTGACTGTGATTTTATTTAGAGCATAATTTGCACTAGCAGACCTCACAGCTAGCTTCTACCTTGGATGCATCAGTAAGACGTCCACTTAGCTTTACCCTTCACTTAAAGCCATGTGTAACTACTCAAAATGAGGACTGAGCATCTGTTTCTTTTCTCTCTTTAGCTGGGACTGGTGCAGTGTGCTCACTCCATGATCAACACAGAGTACTAAATATGATGGCAGCACATTTTGTTCCATCTTGTTACATGAAATAATGTCTCCAAAAATTAAAAACAAGTGATAATGCATCTTTTTTATCATCTAGGATTGAGACAAATTCATGAAAAAGATACTGTAGTAGTAATCTTTAATAATATGAATTTCAAGGTTAGCACTTAAGTAAACGTACAAGGGGGGAAATTTTTACATTGCAGCCATCAAGTGAGAATGACCGGTACCTTCTTGGCAGGCTTCCCTACTCCCTGATGTGATACACTTTTTTTTACTAAAGTCTGAATATTTCTGGGGAATGCAGAATCATTTCAGGATATAATTCTGTAACTGGAGCTGTTCCTAAGTTCACTATTTGAGTTACTGGTACCTGCACAGTAACCAGTCCCTGAGTCAGGTGACCACTCCTCACCCTAAAGTCTGGGCACTTCAAGGGACCTACTACATACAGCACTGAATGTGCTGATGTGCTCTCATACTGAGAGCCTGTGGGCACTGTGCCATTATACTAAGCACTTAATACAGGTATATGAATTAGATGGCATAAGTATCTTACTGTTTATACTTTTCAGTGCCCATTTACCCAGTGTGCACTCATACTGAATTTGATCTTGCTATATGTTAACTGCATACTTATATCTGTCTATACAGTTCCATAGCATTCAGCACTTTCATATTTATACAGCAGCAGAGTGCATAATTGGGCCTCCAGATGCCCCAGGACAAACTCATACATGTATTGATTTTGTAGAAATAAGGGAACTGTGAGTTTGGTCTTTGTTCCATTTATCTCAACCATGCATCAGAACATTTAACTCACTGTACAGCTACTTTCTCACCTTTAAAGATTTTCTGTCCTCTCTAGGTCTGCAAAGCTGGGATTATACATACACAGTTGTTCCTAAGGGACTCTGTGAAGATTGTGGTATTTCCTGCATATGTTCATTTCAGGTCCATCTGATTAAGGTCATGTGGTGAATACTGACTGGTAGGAATATTCTCATGGGCCTGTCCATCTACCTGTTAATACTACCTATGCCATCACCATTGATTGTCTCAAAGGGACAATACAGATATAATATTCCAGAAGGACATCCCTACAAGTATTACTTGCAATAGGAAAACTCTTTCTTACATTATATATGAAAATATGCATATAAGGAACCAGCAGCCTAACACAGTTTCATTTTGCTACTTTTCTATTAGTGCATTATAACCTTTTTGGCACATGTGACTTTGCTGTATAACAAAAGAATTTTCCTTTCTGGGAGAAGTACTGTAGCAAACCTTCTTTGAGGCTTCTTGTATTAGTGAGGTTTTTTAAAACTTTAGAACAATAATGCAGGCAAGCATTCTTCCCAATTTATTGTCATTGTATAGAAAAATTTTTTGCATATCCCACATGAAATCATCTTATGGGAGTGGCTATTTCAGTGGCCTGCTGACTTCAAATGATGCAAACTTCAACAGATGCTTAAACACATCAAAAGCTGTTTCTATCCCTTTAAGGTTAAGTGGTGTTAATCATTTCAGATCTGTCTAAATACCACAGGTGCTAATGCAGTGATCATAATGTTAAATGCTCATACCTCCTTCAATGAACAAAGACAGCAACACTCTACAAGTAGAGATGTGTATACTATTTTTGGTGCAAGTTCTCATTTCCAGCATACCAATGACAGCTAAAGCCCCTTACAGCTGTTCATATGCTTTATCAGTCCTACTCTGAGATTTATCTTGTGCTTAGAAGTTACAAGGAGGGAAGGAATCTCTTGCAGACAAAACCCAGTTGTGGAGATTTTTTTTTAGCTGGGATGCAGTGTCTGCTCTGAGCAGTGTGACCACATGCCCCATGTCAGTGAAAAACAGCAAGGAAGTCCCCTCCAGAAGAATGATAGAGAGCTAGTGGTCTTCTGCTTCTTCATTTCCTTCCATAATCTTGAGCTGCAGCAAGGCAGTGCAGTCATTGTTTTCTCAATGATTTATGTTCACAGCTCCTGTGCGAGCTGGGTATTGACTCAAACAGTAACTTTCTTATTTATGAACATGGTGACTGTTGAGATAAAGTAAAAACAACACATTCTTGGGAATCATTTCAAGGCTTTTGGAAATATCTGTTTGCTATCAGAATACACTAGGTTCCACAGTCTTAACTAGATATACAGGTAGAGCAAATGGAGTCGATTAATAATCTTTTTAAATTTTGAGGCTCATGACAATTTATACTTTTTTATAAGACACAAGGAAGCTAAGACATAATACTTCTGCTTCTGATTTCAGGCTGTTTCTCTCATCATATTCCAAAATACTTATCCTTCCAAACAGGAATCTTTGTTTCATGCCATGTGGTGTTTGAACTGGGAGATTACAGACATAGTGCTGCCTTGGTCCTTCAGTCTAAGGGCAGAAGTCTCAAGACACATGCTTGACTAGTGTACAGTTCACATGTCCCTGAAGCAGTAAGAGAGCAAAGACCAAGTTGTGGGATTAGCTGTCGTGTCCATTCACTTTTTAGTAATTTCCTTAAAATGATAAATGACTGAATTCTTGTCATCTCCCCACACATATATGTTCCACCATCACCAGTGAACTGGATAAAAACAACGACAGATCCCACAATACAAGTAACAGCCACAGCATAAATCTTTTTAGGCTCCCTCTACATCCATTGACACTAGGATACTTCAGGCAGAGACAGCAAATTCAGTTCCAGGCATGAAAGATACTCAAGAGAAATGTCAAATGCTTTACAGACAGATCTGCTGAAACATACAGAATTACTGAAGCCAGCAGGGGCTTAAGAGGACTAGAAAAAACAAGGGAAACTGCTTATGGTGTTCTAGTGGCTGCACTTCACATTGCTTGTAAAAGCAAAGCACACCAGAACTCATAGTTCTATATGGGCTAAAGAAACTGTCACAGACATTTCTTTTATGAAAAATCCTCTTTCAGGATTTTTCCAGCTGAAGCTGAGAGTTTCAGCAACAAGATGTAAACAACAGATTGTCTGCTGCTGTGGAATGCAACAGGTGGATCTGTGATTGGTTCTGGTGTGGATGTTTTGGTTCAGTGACCAGTCACAGCAGAGCTAGCTCTCGGAGTCTGTCAAGGCCAGCTTGTGTGTTATCATTCTTTACTTTTCTTAGCTTAGGTTAGCAGCTTCTGGAAACTCTCCTTTTCTTTTTCTTTTTAGTATAGTATAGTAGATGTATATATCATAACATAATAAATCAAGCCTTCTGAAATATGGAGTCAAGGATCTTGTCTCTTCCTTCACCCAAACACCCTTGTGACCACCATCACAAGAAACCCCAAACAAACAAAAAACCCAAACCAAAACAAAAATCTTCCCGCATAATTTCAGAACCACTTTCGAGTTGCTTGCCTGTAATGATGGTGGAATCTGTATTTGCCCAGCTACAGACACTGCTCATTCCCACAGTGACCTTCAGGAACTCTGCTTCTTCTCCAGCATATATCACCTTTGATGATGTCACCATTTCTCAATTTTCTAACTGGCTTACTGTTTTTCACTTAGGCAGGTCCTAGACCGGCCTGAAATTTCCCTGAAAATTCCTTAATACATTGAGTCTACTGTGAATGGACACTGCAGCTTTGAACACAGTCTGTTATATGGTGGCAAAAAATTTAAGACCTGGCATAAAGTATTTTTTCTTTTCTAAATGTTCAGTTCTCATTCTGAGAAACTTATTTCCAATCATTATTTTCTTGGTATTAGAAATTTTCAGTGCTAAAAATTCTCTATTAGTAGTTTGGACGGAAAGAAGTTTCCATAGATGTTCTATGTGCCTTCTGTGATAGCAGATCTTTGATAGAAAATTATTCATGAATACTTTGTTGTTAGTTAAGGACAAGTTGTTCTTAATTTTTTTGGCTCAGCTTTGATTTATATGGCTGAAACCAGAAAACTAATGCCAACATTTTTTCTGTGTTTCGTTAAACTAAAATTACACAGTATAAGCCTTTCACAATTGTTTACTCCAACTAATGTCAAAATAACCACAAAGTCAATGCTTCAGTGAAACATGGGAAGTATCTTTAGCACTTTGGGCTCTGTCCATTCATATTGGGGTAATCCTTAAACATTGCATGAAATTCAGTGTTGAAAATACAGTAAATTAGATGCAAACTGATTAATGCAAACTGAAACCCATGAGTTTCCTCTAACTTCTGAAAACTTACAGTATTCTTCTTGAAATAACTGATTACAATTAGCTATTTAAAGTTGTCTCTACTTCCTAGGACATTTGGGTGCTGAAGAATTTTCCATGCTTTAGGGAAATTCCATGTTCACAGCTACATGTCTGTTGCTTGCTAGTCAATTATGTATTTGAAGACAAGATTTCTTGTCTGAACAGCATCTCTACGTCTTTTGCCACAACCCTTCTGTTTTGATAGCTGATTGATTCACATTGCCCTTCAGCATCATAGTTAAACATGAAAAAATGTACTGCTTAATGCAACATATTTCAGCAAATGGATGTAAGGACTTACAAATGAAACAGAGGGAAGCAGTAAAAAGTACTTCAGTTTCATATAAAATATTCAACTGTCCAAGCATTGCCAGGCAGGTTTTTCTAGTGCAAGGTAAATTGCTTTGGCTGAGTTGTAAGAAATTCCTTTAAAATAAAGCTTCCAAGTAGAAGATCTTCTAGAGAAATTATCTTCACTCATTCTTGTGAGGTAAGGAACCAGTAATTTGTTACAGAAAATTTGCAACAATTACAAAGTATTATATAAGAAGGGTAATGGTTGCCATTCTACAAAATTAAAAGCATGCAAATCTACTTGCTAGACAAGGCAGTAAGACATGATGAGATCTTCAGCAATTAACTGCCTCCCAAACCCCCCAAAGGTAAGTAAGAGGTGTACCTGAAGAGCAGGGGAGAAGAAGATCCATAACAACTGAATCTGCTCCTTTAGTGTAAACATTTATTTCATCTGTGAGAGGATGCCTGACCACTACTGACATCCTCTTCCTGACGGAATCAAAGCCCAACGTATGTAATACTTCAAAGTTTAAGGTTCCCAGGTGAGGTAGCTCCACTGATACCTGGTCAGACAGCCTTCCAACCAGAGAACAGTTATATGCCCTTGCTGCATAGACGAGAGCAGCTTCATCAGGACTCTCTGCTTCATAACGGAGTTCTCCTTCCTCAGGTGCACCACCCACAGCCATCCTGCCTTGCTGGGAGCTGTAGCCATTGTTATTCATCTGTGCAGAGTATGCCAGCTTCTCTTCCAGTTTTAATAAAGTGCTATCCGTAGATGTAGATGAAAGCGTGCTCAGACCAAATCTGTGCATTGATTTGCTTGTAGCTAGACTAGAGGAGCTGCTGCTGTTAGATCCAGAGGTCAAGCGACTTGGAGTGAATCTTCGTATGAAGTCTTCAATGGTTTTTACTGGAGATTTTAGTTCAAATCGGTCTCTAACCTTGAGATGGAAGAAAACCCACCAATGAACAAATGCCAAAGAAAAGTTGAACAAGAATTCTGACACTGATAGTCAGTCTAAGCATCTCCAACTAAAGAGTAAAATTTCTTTGAGGGCAAAAAGTAATGGTATTTGTATTTTGAGAAGGGAAAGTAAATGGACAACACTGACTTAACAACAACAAAAAAACTCACTAGAACTTCAGAGTTATACCTGTGTAGGAAAGCACCTATGTTTGTATTTGTCCTGGTCAAACCATGACAGTATTAAAACAGTTTTTTCTTCTTTCACCTCTTCAGATATGACTAATGGATAGTCTATCAATGTTGCACCATCACCATCAGCAGTGCATACTAGAAGCTACAATTAGTATGAACTTGTCATCCTTCATGCATATTCAGTGAAGGTAGTGAAAAAAAAGTTAATGCAGTATTTTTCTATTGAGAAGGGTGGTATCTTGTAGAAGTAAAGTTTAATGAGAATATGCCAACGTTGAAAATATTCTCAAAAGACACATGTTGCGACAAGTAATTTCCCCCGTCGCTTTCAGCATTGAAGCATTTTGCTTCAGACTTACCATTCATCTCATTTCACACAAATCTGTTCTAAAGATACAGTAGCAACACTAGCAATAGCATATTCATAGTAATATATATTATATTATTGTATAACATTGTAGCATTCCTGAAACAGCCGAACTGAGCATTCTCCAAATGTTTCCTTGGCACAAAAACACATCATTTTGCAGACTAGTTCACTTTTTATTCCAATCTGGAACAGAAGCAAAGCGCAGAATTTTCTCCAGAATGGAAATTCCAGCTGCTGGCGAGCTTTAATATTACATTCCATTATAGTTTTGTCTTACAGATCATCTTGGGAATGCATTCTTGAAATTCTCATTCATCAATTACACTAGTTAAAGGCCAATTTAAGCACTAACGATCATTATTTCTCATAATGAGCTTAAGATGCATCTTTTACATAATTTGAAAGTTTTAAGTGATGTTTTTCAAGTGTATTTCTCTTTTTAAACTTTTAAAAAATGTGTTATCCTCTTCTTAATTTAATCCATATATATGAAATATTTATTCACTGACAGCTTATATCCCATTCTGGTAAGTTTTGCACATTTACAAACTAGTTTCCACACATGCTTACATATTTATGCTTACTAAATGAATACATTACAGTACAAGAAATCTGGAGAGTTTCAGAGGTATCTTGAAACTGTCAATGAAAGAATATCTTGTCATGGAGGCAAGTGAAATAGCTGATACACTCCATTCAGCTAATGCATTATTAAACTCAGTTCTACAAGTCATCACAACTCTAGCTGTTTCTCACTAGAACAGGAGGCTTTAATTTCTCTAGCTTACCAGATAATTTATTATCAAGGCAAAAGAAGCCTGAACTCTCTTCTCCTTTTTCTTTAACTTACCTTCTGTCGGGGCTGATTAGGTGCAGTAACCACGACTGTGTTACAAATAGTCAAAGCTATGAAGAAGTCGAAAACGTCGCATAGTTCTGGACTCAGGTGGGATAACGGCTGCTCGTGGCTCCTCATGATCTCCAGATGCTTTGCACATTCATTCACCTTTTCTAACAACCTGGGGTCAGGTGTGATGTCCTTCTCCTAGTAACAAATACCAGTGATTAATATCTGTGCTTCTACATTTCCAAAGCAGCAACATGCAATTAAAGCAGTGTCAATATCAAGAGTTTTGGGGTGGCCTTACACCACAGAGTAGAGGTGGAGAGAACTATAACACACCCATTCTAGACAATAAACAGTTAACAATGAGCCTACTGGTAGAAATGATGTGAAATATTTATAACAGCAATATTTATCTACTTTGGAGGTAGTGAAAAGGAGGAGAGTTACATCCTAATTTTCCTCCCTCTTTCCTGTTTAATTCAAGATATTTATTATCCAATACTAATGTATGGTACACTGCAGAGACCAGAGGTGTGGAAAAAATAGACAGCAATGACATTTAAAGTTTGGCTTTACATCAGCACAAGAAAATGAAACCATCTTCAATTGTTTCTTAGAGAGCAACAACCATCCACACATTTGAAGTTAATTCATGAGGGTTTTTTACACTGAAACATTGAGGCCTTTCAAGTCTATTTCATCAGTATTTTCCACTTATTTAATATAATTCTTGTCAGAGCAAACTCCAGTATTTCGTAACACAGAGGGAGGCAAGGATACAAAAGATTAAAAGATAAACTGATCTAAGCCTCTTTTCTCAGTAGAATATTATCTCTTGATGCTCAGCAGAGCTGATGAATAGGAGAAACCAAAGAACTCCATGTATAACATCTGCAACTTGGAGTTTTATCAAAAGAGTTTACTCTTCTTGAATGAAATCAAGAAATTCTACCAGGGCAAAAAGCATCTTTCTTTGTCTGTATTTGTAATTTGCTTTAAGGGTGAATTTTTGTCAACAGTGCAACAATGCAAAACCCCTGAATAGACACAACTTGGCTCCTCTCTCCTCTTATTACCATTTAGCTGATGTAAAACTTACACAGAGTCACAGCAGTATAAAATAGACCAAATGAAGTTGTAAGGACATAAAGTCACCAACATTTTCAAATGTAAAGGTATTTAGTTTTTAAAACACAACACATGTAGTCAACTGATAATTACTGAAACACACTAAAAACTATGCTATGGTGTATATCAATAATACATGGTGTCCACCCCAGCAATTGATAGTTTTAAAATCCTCTGACAAAAGAGAAAAGAATTTGCATATGCAGAACAATTCAAGTCCTTGACCTCAATGCTATTCTCAGGTTCTGTAGATGAAGACATACATTTTCTTTCCAAATTCAAATTATAACTCAAACCAACCTTTCAGATTGTCTTTACCTTCAGCTTGTTCGCACAGACAAGGCATTTAGGTAAGATCTGTGCCAACACTTCATTATTTTTGTACAAACAGCTGTGACTACAGAAGTAAAAACACCAAGATGAAATCTGTAGAGTCACATAATGTGCTATGGATTTCTTTACCTCTTCCAAGACATGGTTCTATTACAACACTGTGCATTTAGTTCTCATGACTTACCATTGGGCTACTGAATGCAGTGTGCTTCGAGAGTATGCTCGCTCTTTTTGCTTCAGCTCTGCTCCCCGTGCGTCGGTGGGTTTTGGTGCTCTGACTCCTGTGAATCACTTTGATGCTCTGATGGCTGCAGATACTATCCCTCTGGGACAGAGTTCCTCCTTTTGGGACTGCCTCTTCTTCTTCTGAATCAGGTTCTTGGTACATTGCTAAGCGTTTGGCTACCAGTAAAAAAGAGGGACAAACGTTGCATATGTTAAAAGTGGCTTAGAAAGAGGGAGAGGAACATGGTGACTTTTTTTCAGGTGATCTGATTTTAATATTATGCTGTGCTTTCTCAGTAATAATCTCCATTACCAGGAGATATAGTGCAGTCTTAATTGAATGGTAGTATCTAATGGAGGATGCAGATAACATAATTAGAAATGTAACACAATGCACTGCCTCCCTTATCATCACATTCTCCCTGAAAGGCAGTTAGACTCTGCAGTAATTCAGCGCATCCCTGAAGACTATTCTCCAGCTCTGCCTGATGAAATCAAGCAAATAATTTGGTCTTCACTTGAAATCTGAGTAGGAAATAAACAATCCAGAAATTTTTCATGTAATTTCCAGCACAAATTTCAAACTAAGTATTTTCCAGCCAAAATATCACATCTACTGAGTACCAGTTACTGATACCTGAAATGTACCCAGAACAGCACACCTACAGAGCACTACTGCCTTTGTTTTACACACAGAGATGAGGTACAGACAGCATTAAATCCTTGCTTAAGCTCAGGGCCATTTGCTGGAGAGTGGAGACATGAACCCAAATTCTAGCCTAGTGTTAAAACCACTGTGGAGCCTATCCCTTCTTCTCTGCATGACAGACAGGACAATGCAGCATGCAGTATGAAAAGCAGGGGACCTTCACCTACTGCAACACTTGTTCCTATCACCATCTGCTGCAGTGACCAATTCCTGGTTTACACAGAATGAAAGAGTTTTTCCAAATGATATATTTTAGGGGAATACTTCCTCAGTGAAGAATCCAACCAAGTCAATTAATGCTAGAAAACAATCCCGGCAGTTGGATATACAGAAATCAAAAAGGAAACAGAAAGCAGAGGTGTGAAACAGCTGTGGAATCCTGCCCCTCTAATGACAGGCTGTACAACAGCCTGTTGTACAGGCTATATACAAAAATATGTACAACATATTTTTTCATTCCTAAAGACCAAGAGCATTTAGTAATCTGGGTGATTCATCAGGCAGGCAAATGCCACTCTAACAGGTATCTATTTATTCCTTCATTATGTATTCATTGAAAAGATTTTCATTATGCTTTCAAAATAATCCACACCATACAGTACAAGTTACATACTTGTGGCTCCGTTTGCTTCGGTTCTCCAGTGTAACAAATTAGATTTTCCTAATAGCAAATGATAAATCACTAGCATGTAAGTTAATTATTCAGGCTTTTAACAAACAAAGAAATTATTTCAAAATACTTCCTGAGAATAATCTTGCATTATATAGGGTGAGTTTGGCACGATTGCTTTCAATGTAACTAGCTTTACAAACAAAGAAAAACTCACCCTCACTATCCACTGCAATTTCCAAACATATTTTAGCTGTCAAAAAGCAGCTGGAGGAGTTGAAAGCAGACCACACACAGGACATTGTGATAGCTTTATCACTACAGTATCATGCATCAGAGGTTTTATAAACTCCATTTGAAACATGTGCAGGCTTTATCTAAAACCCAGGAAACAGGAGTTTCTCAGTCCTGGCTGTGACTGCTCACCTGGTCTCTGCTCTAACTCTGTGCCCAAGTATGCAATTCCTCCACTGCACTCTGGCTCCTCCTGGCAAAAAATTCAGACCATGGATGTAGAATGGACCATAGTACATTTGGAGACCGAAAGGACACGCTGCAGTTCACTTCCGCCCAACAGCTTGAATAGAGCCCTGCAGCCCCAGCTCCTGAGCCTGATGTAGACTAATGGTGAATGACTGGGGAGTCTCCTTCATTAGCATTATTTGGTGGTATACATGTTCCTCTGTGTCATGTGATGGAAAGGAGGTTGAGCAACATCATCTTCACTGCTATGTAGGCAGATGCTCCTTGAGCCACACAGCTTCCAAGAGAACAGCACAGCACTGCTGCCTTATCCTTTCAGGACCTGCCTAGTCCTCTGATTTGTATTACAGAACATACAGGACAGCTCAAAGAATTAGGGAGCCCACTGGTCTCCTTTAACTTCATTAACTTGCATGGTAATGAGCTGCAAATTAATGAAGTTAATTTCACTTCCAAAGGCTGCTTCCTGCAATTTCATGCATGTGCATTCGGCCAGTGCAGTTCTAACCTCTCCCATCACTCTTGCCCACTAGTGCCACTTTCTTCTGCTCTGTAAGGTTCTGTGTATTTTCCCAGGGGAAATGCAGATCCCTATAGTGTGAATTTAATTCAACTGATTATAGGTTTGTCTCTGTCAGAAGCAGCCTACACTGAGGGCCCTAACTGAACTGCAGCACCTATTAAGCAGAGAGCCAGGTCCTGGATCAAGAGGAGAGGCAGACTGTGCCAGACTGCTCACTGCTCAGGAAGGGAGGAATGAGCCATGTGGATATCACAGTATGTTAATTTAAGAGGATGCCTCAAGAACCAGAATGGAGCATCACCCTGAAGAGCTTTTGTCCTTCTCTCCATTGGGGAGGTATGATGGAGTGCACACCCCAGGATGAGGCCTGTGTGAGGGCAGTGCCCAGTCAGACAGAGCAACCTCTGCCTTCATGATCTTCTGCAGGCTCCTTGCTACACACTGCTAACCCCAGGCTGAAAAAACATTGCTCAAGATGACACAGCAGTAAGGTTTTCCACACTTTACCAACATTTAAGATTTAAATCAATTGTAAGAAAAACATCTTTATGGCTAATTTTCTCTAGAGCCCTCAGCAGCAAAACCAGCCTCAAGCAGAGCTGGTGCTGCATATGGACATGGCCACTCTCAGGAAAAGCGTAAGAAAAGTTTGGATTTGCCACAGGGATAATATTTTCACCACAGATGCTGGACATTTGAATGCTAGACAGAAATCTGAGCTGCTTCTTCTCATAACAGGCAACATCCCTTGACAGGGAAAGTGATGTTCCAATTACTTCGGCTTTGCAAATTGTGCCACTTAGTTGGTCCAACTCCCTTCCAAGCAGAGGTTTTTTTAAAAGGATACATTTTCTTTAGTAATCACACCTACTTTAGGTTTCTGCTCTGAAAATATGTCTTGAGATATAAGACCTCAAAGATCCTGAACTGAATATAATTTTATTCCCTGTATAAAAACCCTATGGTTAAGCAGAGAATGCATTTCATATACAATACAGTTATGCCTGCATACCGTATCTCTGGATTCATCATTGCTCTTTCTTCTTTCTTGCATTACATCTAAACATATTTTGTTTATTCAACATAGCAAAAGCTGTTTCCTAATGCAGCAGTTTATTTATCAGCATTACAATGATAGTGTGGTTCCTTTTAGTCTCTATAATAATAGCTATCTCTTGCTCCCTATACAGGTTTTATTGTAACACATCCATTTAATTGTCCTTGCCCCTGAGAAAAAGGAGGAAAAGGGAAAGTAGGAACAAGACTAGAATCTCATTTAACCAAATCAAATGCAATTCTTTTGATACAAATGGTGTTATTTCAGTTTATACCAAGGGAAACCTGACAGCAATCACAAAAAACAAGCCTGAGCCCCCTTCAACATTTTCTCAAGAGCAGTCTTACACATTATTGTGCAGCAAGAATTGAGGAGTTTAAAGAAATAATGAAGCACGGTTCAATAGTTATGCTGTGGCTAAGGTTCACACTGCTTCAGCTGTGCAGTGCGTGCCTCTCTGGGAACATGCTGTTCTCTCCACCCACTCAGCTCCTTCCAATTGAGAACCTTTTCCTGTGAACATTATAACCTGAGAGACATTGTTGTGGGATACTTTTCAGTTTCAGCACTAAAAATTGATGGCCTTGATCTTTTTTTCTATTCAGTTTCTTATTAAGGGCAAAGACACAAACAACTTTGGTAACACAGTGATGCAATTTATGAAAGTCAAATTTCACTATCCTGTACTCCACTTTATATTTATGACACAAAGAAGAAACAACAGTTAATACTTATTCCATTAACCTTCTTTTATCTTTCATAAGACTGCAGAAGCTATAAATATAACTCCTGTAATAACTGCCAAGTATTGAGAAGATAAATTCCTTATCTTCTTGAAGATAAATTCTTTTATTGTAAAAATCCTTTTCTTTAATTTAATTTTGATTTTGGTTTTTTTTTCTGTTTTACCTTCCATGCCATATATGCTCTATGACAAGGAGTCCATTTCTCAGGCTGACAGAGACTGTTGCTACACATCCAGATGTTCCACTAACTTGAAATGTGAGATTGGGAACCTGTAAAGAATTTCCCTTCAAGCAGCATAAAACTGCAGACCCCTCAAGCCAGAATACTTAAGTTGTCTCATTGTGTGGGCACTATTTCACCATGGAAAAATTCCATTTTGCCTCAAACCAGTCAATAAGGCTGCTACTGAACTGTCACTAAGTAAATCTGTATGTGCAGCACTTACACCATCAGACCACCTTATTTCCTTATTATTTTATAAGTGCAAGTTTATTTCACTCTGAAGTGCACTCTAGTGTCTACATAAAGATTGAGACAAGCAGCTAGAACGCTACAAATTTGTACAAGTTGGCTAACATAATCTTAATTTATTTTGCTAGAACTTGCCCATAAGAGTAAGCCTTGAAATAAGAAAGCACCAAGATTCCCCTTCCTCTAACCTTTTGACATCCCCAGGGGCTTAATAACCTTAAGTCCTTTTTAAGAACCCTTTACTCAGAAACTGAGATGATTCCTTTTTTCTTGAGATTTTTCAGAGAAATTGTCAGTGTGGCTATATGGTTAGAGAGAAGCAGTACTTTTCTCTAGGGATGAGGTATTCTGTCTTTTATAGGATTTAAAATGGGGCACTCACTCCCTATGTACTGAGTTCTACATCTGCTCATACTGGCTCTCTCCTTAGTTATCAATTAGAAATTTTCAAAAAAGCAGTAAGAAAGGTAAAGAGAAACTACAAAAAAGCTACACAGAATGCCTGAAGCACCCAGTTCTGCTAAAGATTTTCAGCTTTCCAGGAAAGGCTAGATGGACTATCCTGGTTTCTCAAGCTCATCAGATTTTAAAGGTGGCAGATGAGAAATCCCTTTGGAAGCAACCACTGCATTTATCAAAAAGGTTTTTCAATTTCTATGCCTTAAAAAAAAAGTAATTCTCTAATATGGCTGGACTATGCAGGATATGTTCTCATGACACAAAAAGAGTAAGAAAATTCCACTACAAAACAGCCCCTTGAACTAGAATAGATTTTTTTTGACATAATGGATTTTCCTCTAAAAATTAGTTGCTAGCCAACCTTCATCAAGAAAAACTGGACAGTAGAAAGAAGCTCAATCTCTCAGATTTAGTGATTAAGAAACTTTGTTAAACAAGAGAAAATCACTGAGGTTTTTATCATCTACCTTCACTTCCATAAACTTCTCTTATTCTTATGTTGTCTTCAGTCATTGGAAGGAAAGGGGGCGGAATTCAAAGAATGAAAAATTCAGATTTTTCAGATTTATGTAGTTGTATTCATGGAGATTCAATCTGTGTTTTGTCAACAGCTTCATACAATGGGTAGCTAAAACTAGAAAAACAGAGATCACATCCCATAGGCAAGAGGGTGATTAATGCAGCATTTGGAAAACAACTACGACAAATGTCAGGCCAAGACCATCTGGTTGTAGCTAAATCATGTAAGGACTTTCAGAAGCACAGTGGGGTTTTGGGCATCTACTGTCTCTGGGATTAGCAGGCAAACTTGGGGCATGGCCAGTTCTAAGAATTGTTAGGAGCTGTCTCCTAGACTGAATGAAGGGTGCTGGTATGGCCATGCAATTTGACATATAGGGAAACAACACATTTTCTCTTTTTTTTTTGTGCTAACATTCTTTTGGGCTAGAAGGTACTACTGACTGGAGGAGTAATTCTGGGATTTAAGCAGAGTATAGTGCCAATGGGTATTCTGTAAATACCCAAGACTCTTATGAATGGGACAATCATTCTTCTAAATGGAGTGGTGCATGGCATACCCTGCTCCTAAATTAACACTCCACCAGTCAAGAAGAACCTTTGGAGAAGACAACAGTCATACAGATGTGAGGTGGGAATTCTCTTTGTCTGTACAGAGAATTCTACACCACAGAAAAACAGGCATGTATTACAGAACCATCATAGATGTCTAAAAAAAAGTCTGATAAATTACATCCCACAAATGTTTGATTTTATCCAGTAACTGTAATCTTATCAGATTACTATCCTCCATGCAAATATCAGCAATTAGGTAACTAGTATCCCATCCTTGTCAATATAGTCTCCACAGGAACTAAATGTGCAGTGCAAATTCCCATAGTTTGATCCAAATCAGTGCATAATCCACCACCAAAATACTGTAAATGACCTCAACAGTGATGGGTATTTCATAGTGCTTCCACCATGGAACTATGATTACATATGCTACATTCCTGGATTCCTCTTCAGTGCTAAGCTTTTGCATAGCAGAACCTATGAGTAATACTTTGTACTACCTCCAGCTGATTCTGTCTCACACTAGTGCAATTTATTGCCCTCTATTATTTATGCTTTTGTCACCTCTTGTCTAGACTATAACAATGCAATACTCCTAGGCAAAGTGCCATCCATCAGTCATAAGAAACTTGGAGCTTATAGAGAATTCTGGAGGAAAATGTTTTCTCCAGAACATTCATGAAAACTTGCTTCCCATACCTAAAAATGTATTAAGTCTCACTCAGGGTTTCTGTTTTTATGTTAAAGCATGTAATAATTGCTTCAACCATGCACAAGGTCTGCATAAACCTCTGTGATGAAAATCATAATTAACACGTCCATGTCTGATGCAAAACAGAATTCTCCCTCATAATCATAAAGCTCATCTTTCACATGGGGAATTTATACAGCTTTGTGGTAGGAATTTACAAGGGAAAAAAGGATAGTCCCACCACTCAAGAAAAAAACAGGCTGCCTCAAATACACCAAACTGAACACAGCATAGCATACACCTTTGAAGTAGCTCCCAAATCCCCAAAATTGTGTACTGCATGTATAGGGAGAGGAAGAAGGGGAAAGATCAATCTCTATGTCAGGGAACTCATGTGCATTGCTTAATGCACTCCCTGAGTGCCAGGAACCGAGATATGACAATATCAAATGCAGTATAGTAACAAGCAGAACAGAAAAAAATGGGAAAATTTCTCATAACTCTGAATAAATTTTAGGGAGAAGAGCTTATAAAGCAGCATAGAGAAAATTTATGATGGCTATTCACAATCTATTGGTTGAGTAATTAACAGATATGCAGTAGTCCTAGATTATGCAGAAAAAAATGATTTAAAAGAGAATAAGAGTTCAAAAGTTCAGAAATTTCAGACTTCAGTTTGCCAGTGTAGACATAACTCTTTGCACTGTGTGTGTGCATGGCTTAGCCCAAGAACATAGGGCCTCCAACTGACTTCAGTGGAAAACCTGCCAGAAAATGTTGCCATGGGAAAGAAAGTCTGCTACACCTTAACTTTGTTTTTGGATACGGCTGAATGGTGCTGTTATAACTGAAATTTCTCTCCTAAAATTTATGCCTGAGGTAAACATCTGGCATGACAAATTTGAAAGAATAGTTAAAAGTTTTGTCCAGCTATCCAAAACTGAAAACAGGATCTTATCATGAGCAGAAAGTCAAGCAACTGGAATGACAGGCACTGCTACCCCACCATAGCAGAATAACAACTTAAATGAAAGAGCTTAGAGCAAGGTTATTTCCATCCTTAGACATCTACTTTTACAGTGCAAAATGACCTGTTATTGGCAGCTTTTGCATCCTGACCCATGTACACTAATTTTAAATTAACTTCTTCATATAAAGTGCTACTCAAAGTTAGATTCCAAGAAATAAACCACTGTGCATGAAAAAAATACTTGGATATGTGAAGATGTAGTGTCATCTTTGAAACAGATGAAAAAAAGCAAATGCATTTTACTTGATTTTCTAGCATATATGGCAGACTCAGATCACCCCCTAAGTGAAAGATTTTAGAATTTTCTATTTCACTAAATCTTCAGCAAAACCTGAGGTGCAGAGCAGGATGGCATCAGGTATAATGTATGAAGGAAATTCAGATACTCTGGTATAAGACACAGAAAAGTGGCTGACAAATAATTTGCAAGTAAGCACACAGCAATGAAATGTTGTTGATACACACCCTAAAACCAGAAAGAGCTGTGATAGACATTTTATCATATCTAAACAAGAAGGCTTCAGCAGCAGAAAAGATAACAGATGGTTATAAAATCAAACTGCAGAATAGAGCTAACAAAATACTTGAATGAAGCATAGTATTTATTATGGTATTTATACTGATTATAGAGAACAAAATAAATACAAATTATCACAATTTATATAAAGAATTATAGAGAAAGACCTATTTTCCCTAGAGGGAAAACAACAAAAGAATAAAATGCTGTGTAAATATTCTGTGTCAATTTAAAAATTATATTTGTCAGAAAATTTATACTGACTGGATTTACAATGAAGCCCAAACAAAGCCATAGGTGAAAAGAAGGACTGAAAAAATCAATCAGTTTATGTATCTGACACTTTTTTTGTAGTGACATTCACTCTGTTTTCTTTAACTTTTATATTGTAATATGAAATCATAAGAGGAAAGTGTGCCCAAACATAGATTTCTGTTAAATTCACTACATCTGAAGAAAAAAGATCTGAACATTCAATATTCAAACTTAAGGGCCTGAGTTCAGCTGACATATCATCAGATGATACCAAGCTCATAAAAATACCTTTTCTGAACTGTTTTAATTTGCAATAACATCATTCTTGAGAGGAACAGAATACACTCTGAAATTAACATAAACAAGCAAACAAGCAATGGCAGAGAAGAAGCAAAAAGGAATGAATTATCAAGAGTGTCACAAGCAGATTTAGGAATCCAGTAACATACTAAGTTCTAATTCTTTTCTCTTTCTTACTTACTGTACAGAGGTAGAAAGTCACAGGATCTCCCTCAGTCCTTTCCATAACACTCGTAACACTACCCAAAGGTCTAGTTTCTTGAAAAAAGTGCCTTAAATGTAAGGTCTCAGTACTGCTTTAAAGTAGGAAAAAAAAAAGAACAATCCACTACTTCAAAATATCTTTTTCTGGTTTAAGATTTTGTCATCTTTCTAAAGCATCTTTTAGAGTTCCCAGTCTATGTTGATTTTTTTTCTTATTCTGTATCTTATTTGTAAACTGAAATTCTCTAGTGTTCTTTGAGAAAACTTCCTAATCAGAGATCTTTATGTGTTGTGTAGAATAAGAAACTTATTTTTTGCAAACAAGAATATTGTAGTTGTCAATATTTTCCTGCATACAGAATATGATTTGAAGAGTTAAGATCTGTTCTTTCAAAAATGATAATGATTGTATGTTAGAGAAAAATAACACAAACTACAAACATTGTAAAATAGGAAATCATAATTTTAAAAGGATGAAGAAATAACACAGGGATGATAGTTCTCACATTGCCTTGTGAAAAATAGTAATCTTTCACTGTTTTAAGAGGCTGATACTTGAATGTGGATATTCCCTCCACTGCAGTGTTCATAGAGCAAGCATACCTGACACGGACACCTTTCACACAGGAGCACTGAAAAGAATCTGACAAAAGCAACATAAAAGATGCAATTCTATCCAATTATGTTTCCTGTTAACATGAAAACTGCTATCTTGCATTTATTTCTCAGTACAAAAGGATAATCTCATCTCAGGTATTCAATCAGACACTAATCTGGCTGTGCTTAAAAGCGTTATTTTACATTGTATACCTCAAACACACCAAAGAAGTGGGATAGCAGCAGCACCATTCAATTTTCTTACATCAGCCACGCACTCAAGTGCTTTATTACATCAGGAGCTAAAGCCAGATGCTTTAAATGCCTTGACAACATACTGTAGATATTACAAAACACTCTGGTAAGATTGTCATTGCTAGCTGAACACAGTCATCGAATTACACTGATCTGAAAACAGCTGTTAAATTTCTTTTGTTTTCCTTTTTGATTTAAGATTACAGCAACTTTTATGACTACTTCAGTCTGCCCAAAGTACAGCTGTTAGATAGAAAACGTGATCACGAGCTCACCGTTATCATCATGGGAATACTCTATTCCAGAAACAGTACATCTTCGGAAAACCATCTTGTTTTCTGTCAGTGTCCCAGTCTTGTCTGAAAAGATAAACTGCACCTGACCCAAGTCTTCTGTGATATTTAAAGCTCGGCACTGCAGTTGAGAGTCTGTTTCTTCATCATATAAATCTTTATCTTGATGAATAAAGTATACTTGGCAGATTTTAACTATTTCAATAGATACATACAAAGAAATTGGAATCAGAACCTAGAGTACACAAAAGGAAAGAATTAGGAGAAAACAGAAGCAAGAACACAATTATAAAAGCTAATTAATTTGGTACTAGACTGGAACATAAAGAGGCTATGTACTTTAAACATTTATTCTAAAGTTATTATTGTGTTTGAAGAGTTTATTTACTATGTTAGATGAGGAAAACCTATGGTGAATTGCAGAGCTGGAATGCATTATTACGTCTAGAAAACTGATTATCAAAACATGGACAGAAGCAAATATTTCTTAGGCGAATAAGCTGAGCTTTAAACTAGTTGGGGAAGGAAAAGAAAAAAAAAAATCCCAACCCAAATCAGACCATACAATCAGAATACTGTAGATGTGAATGGACTGAATAAAATTGTTCTGCATAAATAGACTGTTTACAAATTCACTTTGCAGGAATACAAGAAATAAAATGAGAAATGTTAATCCCTCCATAGGAACAATATCTTTGGCCTTGACTTTTGTACTGCAAATTATTTGAATGAAGATCACATTTTAAAAGTGCTGAAGAAGGAAAGATGAAAGATTTTCAACTGTTTCTTGAGGATTGTCAAAACTACATGAAATATCTAATCTGTACATGAGTTTTTCTCTGCAGATTTTTTTCAGCATAGAAATTCCTGACTGCATACATTGTTTAGTTTTCTGAATTAGATACGTGGGAGAAATTATAGCATGGCTGTGGGTGGCGAATGTGGTCATTTAAACAAAAACTACAGTGAAATGTAGGTGTTTAAAGAAATCAGTGGTGAATTTTCTTAACCAATATCATAACCCAATCCCTCAGGGTAAAAATTATTTTTACAGTCTTTTTCATTCCCTTTTATAAACAAGTTGCCGCCTCCAGTAAAGCAACCTCCTCCAGTGTCCCACTAGGCAAACTTTCATTTATCTCAGTGACATGAGGTTCTTTTACTTCTCTGAAATTAACCACCTCTACCATTCAAGATATTTCTCTTCAGGACCAAGAAACTTTTAACACAGTTACCTGGCTGACATAAGGTTTTGCTAAGAGAAATACATCTGAAAAGCTGTTAAAAAGTATAAAATTAATTTTCATAGCAGAACACTGTACCCAAAGTGGCATTCTCAGTCTTTGAGGTGTTGCTCCACAGTGGGTAGATAGGAAGAGTAAAGCTTGTTTTCTGGTTCATGGGGTTGTTCCTCCCCATGTGCAGGACCCTGCACTTGCTTTTGTTGAATTTCAGGCAGTCCTCCTCTGAGCATCTCTCCAACCTGGCAAGGTTCTTCTGAAGGGCTGCAGAGCCCTCTGGGGTACTGGCCACTCCTCCCACTTGGTGACAGTGAACTTGCTGAGGAGGTATCTGCCCTTCATACAAGTTATTGGTGAGTTAAGTTAAACAACACTGGGCCCAGTATTGAACCTTGGGGGACATCAATAGTGACAGGCCTCCCTGTGCTACTGATTACAACCCTCTGGGATATTTTTAGTGCTTGATTAGCTTCTTACATGCCTTAGTGGTGAAACAAGTACTACATATATTGCACAAATATAACTATTGCAGCCAACTAGGAAGTGAGGTGAGAGCATGTACAACTTGATTACCTGGAACACTATGATCATTGTCAGAAATAAATACACTGAAGCTAAAACAGGTGACAAATATTTGCCATCGGGCCCTGGAACATCAAAAATTGGTTTCTTATTCTCACCATATTGCCATACCCATAGACCATGACCTGCAGAAAAATTGGAAGAGAGAAAAAAGCAAATTAACCCCAAGCAAAAAGGCTTCTGGTATGACTTTGTTCTTTAGAGTTATGTGAGAAATTGTTATTTGTTTTCAAATATTCTGCATGACTTCTGAAAAATGCCCCAAACCCATGGGCTTTTCTGCCTTGGGATTTGGGGTTTGAGAAAGGGCTTTGGCTGTCCTTAAGCCATGCAAGACTAGTTTCTCATAACTTTATCTAAATAAAGTGAGCTGGCTAGTCTAAATTAGTAGTTTAGATTGTTTCTGTCATCAGATTGTTTCTGTCACCAAAGAAAATTACACTTCCTCAGAAAATGATCAATTTCAATGATATGCTGTGTGTTAAAATGAAAGAACTCAACTGACTGTACTAGATATATCACCAGTCAGCCATCAGTAAACTAGCTTTAGAAGAAATTTTAATTTTACTGTGTGAATTATATCCACCACATGCATAGAACTAATGAAATAACAGTATCAACAGAGTCAACAGCATGGAAGCTGAAGAATGAAAAGCAAAAGAAATTATAGGTCTTGCTCAAAATGTTTTTTTTTTAATTGACTGTGCTGATAACTAAATAAATATAAGATTTTTATTGTTTTGGGAAAATTACATTCTTGCTAGAGAGACAGAATGTTGCCTTTTTAAGTATAGCACTAAGATTTAAAATTCCTAAAATGGTATGCCTGATGTTTTAAGGCAACAAAAAAAAAAGGAAGAATTCTTCAGCAACAAAAAGCATTCAAACTATCACTATATAGTGAAAAATTTATTGATTCTGAAAATCAGAACTAAAGGACAAAGGTCTACTTTAAAAGTAATCTTCTGTAAATCATCCTTTGACAGGATCCTTTACATATTGATGCATAAACCCAGTATGAGTGCTTGAAAAATAAAAACACATAAGGGAGCACATTATTTTGTGCCTATACTACCAATATGAGATCACACACATGATGTCTTTATTGATGTATATATTTTTATTCTTGAGAGCAAAAATAGAAAGCTCCACACTGAGTATGACCTACATTAAGGTTTGTTTTATAAATGTCCTTATATTTTCAAAATAATTAAGTGTCATATCTCCAGTTATACTTTATTGACAGAAGGTGCGAAAATGGCCTCATTTCTACAGAGCACCAAGCAACTCAAAGGGCTCGAGCAAATTTCTTGCCAGCTGTTTGTGGCTGTCAGCACCTTGAGCAGTTTGCTCTGGCCCTCTGCTGGCGGCTTCCAGCCTTGTAGCGGACAGGACAGAAAGGAAGGTGCACTTGTCACCTACTGAGTGCCACCTCTGGGGAGCCCCAGCTAGGCTGAAGCCACTCACAGGGGACGCCCGCTGCTGCTGCTGCTGCTCTGGGGACACCGCAGAGGGGGCACTGGCAGAGGGGACAGCTGCAGGCAGTAGCTCCCTGCTATGAAGCCTCACCACGACACTTCAGCCCTGAGGACTGGGCTCCCCAACACTGAAACACTACAAAAGCGTGTCGAGAACTCAGTGGAAACAAATGAGCTGGCTGGTTCACAACTGGAAATACTCATCTTTAAGCATTTAACAATACCTGGAAAAAGGCACAAAGAGATATATTAAAGTGGCATAAGATTGTCATTAAACTACACCATGGTTGTTAAGAAACATTCTGGTGTTTATGCCATATGACTCACATGCAAACATTACAGAACACTCAAATATTAAGGAAATGGAATTCACATGCCGTATATAAATTTTTTTTTGTGCCAAATGTAAAACTCAATTCTTTCTCACAAATGAACAGAAAAAAGTCCTGAGGAAACATAACCTGAACTGCAGCATTTCCTTAAACACTCTCAGAAGTTTAGAGAGTATTCTGCTTGGATTTATGCAGACTTTTGCTTATTTCTTCTATGTTATGACTGCAGCCTTAGGGACAGTGAGTCCATGTTGTGCACTGTGCTCTCAATTTAATAAGTAGTACTGGGGAATACCACTGTGCTGATTTGTTTACTCTCTGCTCATAAATTACTCTACTGCCTGATTAATGACAAGTTACACTCTACCACCTGTAATTTTGAGGGCACTACATATAAACTGGGGGCTTTTTTGGGCTTGACATTTTTGGATGCTATCAAGGGTAGTAAAATCTAAGCCTTCAGATCTCTGGTACTAATAGCATATATTTCATTGAGATTAAGAAGGTATTTAGATCAGGCTGTGTATCAAGACATTTTGGTTTTTGACAAAAATAAGTATGGAGACAGCTTTATGGATTTTATGTTTTGGCAGACATGTATGTTTTTGATAAAGCTAAGTGCATGAATCCCAAGACAGTGTAATACTTAAGTGTTTCTCCTAGTAAAGAGCACTTACCAATGGCAGAAAACAGACACATGATTAGAAGTATGAGGACACACCAAAGGACATCAGCATTCATCTGCCTTTCCAGCTTACTGCGCTTGTAACGTGGTCCATTATTATTTAACAAGGCTTTGGTCTCATGCCCTGCAGAAGGAATTGCACCAAACATGTCAAATGGAACTTGGCTACTATTTTATGGCTATAAAAATGTGGTATGCCCTGTAAGACAGAAAAGCAGCTCCTACCTGCATAGATTACTATTCCTGCAACTTCTTCTGTGTTTCTAATGGTACATCCACGTAACAAAAGATTCTCTTTGAACAGTCCGTCCTTTTTTCCACTTTTATGAATACTACAGAAAATTTAAAAACAGAACAAAACACAGCATGTCAAAACATCAAGCTTGTTATATCATACTTGTAATATAACAAGCCCAGGAAACATCTTCAGCATTTAAGAATTTTTTTTTATTTGATGGCAAAATATTTAATTGGATCCTCCTCCTGGGAAGGTTCTCTGTTGGACTTTGAGATTACTTACCCAAGGATCCCTGACATGCATCAGCCCAGCTGGAGCAGCACCAGTTGCTGTTGGATATACAAATGTCCTGGACAAATGCTCACTAGAGATCCGTGGGCCAAATCGACAGCATATGTGCAGCCTAGCTAATGCCTGGAAAATGCACTGGACTTCCTGTGCATGTGTAAACTGACTGAGCAATCACAGTTAATCCAGCCCACCTCAAGGCAGCTGTGTACTGGATAGAATTAACCCATTATTCACATGTGTTTACTAAAGAAATCCTAGAAAGCAATATGGTGAAATTGGGAAATGACTGTACTTCACACATAGTGATACTAAGGAAGATGTGCCAGGGATAAATCAGTTCAGTGAAAAGAAAAGGAAAAATTCTGTGTTTTTATTCCATGTATCAGTGAAAACAAGAGAAATTATTTTCAGAATTGTCTCACCAGCTATCTAAGGATGGCCTGCACTCTGAGGATTCTTGTTGACTAACACCAAAACACAGGAGAAAAATGAAATGAAGTCACACTTCTACTACAACTTATTATCTGCTGGGCATGACTGACTGAAATTTCAGCTGACAGAGAAATACAGAAAATAGCCTTATGAGAATTAACAGGGAAATGCTAAAAAATAATAGCAATTAAAAATGGTATTAGAATTTTTACTATGTAAAAAAGACAAATCAAATAATAATTTAAAACCACTTTCAAATGAATAAAATTTCATTTTGTCAACTGAAGTACTCCAATGCCTCAGAGAAGACTAAAGCAAGTCTGGATTGTTTAAATGTTGTCCTCACTTTCAGACCATCAAAACCATCACACTTTCAATATGCTACATTAAAATTAACATTGTGCTGCTGCAACACCAAATCTTACGTCTTTCTGGATTTGGACACTTAAAATCCTCTGTCCCCCGAAATCTGCAAACTGGCTTAAAATTGTCCTTTTTATGTAAAGGTGGAGTTCTTTTTATTTGTTTCCTATTTTCTAAGCCTTGACATGTGGGTTTTATATACATGCTTTTCCCTGTTAGGTATTTCTCTTTTTCTAAATGAGGACCAAAATTGTAATTGAAGTACATACTTTTAGGATCTCAGGCCTAGAGATCAAATATGCTGAGATTTGTAAGAAGAAAAGCTTCACATTGGTGAGTTCTCTGTACTTGTCCCAGCACAGTAGGACTACTTGCAGAATATTCTGTAATGCTGGTTAAGCTACATAACCTCAATAGTCAATGCTTTTAGTGCAGAATGCTTTTAGTCTGCTTTTGAGCAGAATATACCTGTGTGTATATTCACACACATATACAGCCTTTTTTAGTTCAGCACAATATATCATACCCACCCTCTGCTCAAAATATATACATATATATTAAAAGTATTGGTACTTCAACAACTATGCTTAGCTTTTCTCTGCAGGGATGAAGAAAAAGCATTTGGTTTGACTACTGAGGTAGCAGCTGCAGTGATAACATCTGACTAGAGGCCAGAAACAGAGAAAGAAAGAAGTGGATAACACCATATTTGCAATTCTGACACGAAAGTCAAAGGTGGTTTTTTAGTCAGGAGACAACTTCCCCTGTTCAGCCCATCCTCCCTGCCAGTCTCAGACAGAAGAATAGAGCTTTTACTTCTGTTCTTTTCAGCAAACCTCTTTAACCCACTGTCTCACCTTTTGCCAAAGCAGCATCAGCTGGGGGGCTGCCCAACATCCCTCTGGCAGAATGTCAATAGGTGTCAATTTGTCTGTGCTTAAACTATGGGAAATAATTTCTTAATGATTCCATACTGTCAAAATTACACTGCTACCAGGATTCTGTCATTCCTCTGATTTTTAAGGCTAAATTCTGCATTAGGCTTTCTTATAAATCATGAGAATGCTTGAATTTCCAATAAAATCTCCAAATGACAGTTATGATTCCTGTTAATAAATGAGACTTTTTAGAGATAAACCTACTTAAGTGGTACTTTCTCTAGCTTATAGTTTTATAAGCTTCATTAATTTTTTACACAGGAACAGTGGACTGTGCAAGGTATATTGCACATGGCAAAATTACTTGTACATTTGTTCTATAAAATGATATATTTGTTCTTACTATCTTAGCTTACAAAACAACTCCAAAACAATTGTGCAACATCTGACGTTAACCTGTAGGTGTTAAAACCCCAATCTACTGCTCTCATCCACAGGCTGAGCCTTCTCAGCACATCTCATCCTTACATGCATTTGGTACTGCTTTTTACTTTCCCATATCCAAATGAAGTCAGAGAACTCAACTGTTGCTCACCAGACCTTTAGAAAACATGGATGAAATCAAAATCTGGAAGAAAGAAGCCAGCAGAGGCTGGAGGAAAGTCATCATTTGCCTCTTGTCTACAGTCACTCCCAGTGACTCACAGTGTACCACAACATACACATAAAACAGTTGGGCACTGACGATGAAAGGAAGGAAAAATTGCAGACATGAAGGTCTGGATTAAAAAATAATGAAAACTAGAGTTAGATAAAACTGCTCACTTTGATAACAAACCTTCCAATTGTAAACTTTGGTTTGACAGACAGCCTAGTTCCTATTTCTAGCCCTGCAGAGTTATAAACCTCAAGCCTGTTAAAAAGGCTGAAGCGTCTGTTTACCCCTTTCTGGATTCTGGCCAGTGTAAGTTACAGGCAAAGAAGGAAAATTTTCTCTGTCATTCTTTAGAACAGTGTCTGGCTGAAGCCACTCAGATGCCTGGAATGCAAAGGCTAAGCCATGAGGAAATGCACTGGCAAATGTGGGTGCAATGCTCTTTTTCTCTGCAATTTCTCACATGGATGACACTGCAAAAATGTGGTATCTTCACATCTAAAATACAAATGCACCACAAATTAGGAGAAGTGGGCAGATCATTTGCAGTTAACTACTATTATGCTACAGCACTCTGAAAGCCTTTATACAGAAGTAAGCCTCTGGTTTAATACAGCAATGCAAAAATTACCCTGATGGTAGTTCACCTCAGCTTTCTATTGTGTTTTAACTTGTTACTTATGTGTCTTGTTAACTTGTTAACTTATGTGTCTACCAGCATTAAATAACAAGGTAACCAATGATAACTATTCAAAAGAGAGTATTTTCTTTCACATTTTGGTTTATTAAGTGCCTTGCAAAGGAAATGGTACAGCTGGCATTACTTTCCAAGGCTTGACACTCCCAAAGAAAATATTCAGCAATCTTAAACATGATATCAGTGACCATTATCAGTCAGAAACTTCCTGACTCTCAATCGATGAAAATTAGTCTAGGTTGCTTTGGTTTTTTATTCCAGGATTGGAGCTGTTCCTATAGCACATTAAAGAGACATCACTAAAGATTTATATTTGTTTTTTCTTAAAAAAGGTGTAACATGGCTTTATATTAATTTGGCTTTGTTACCTTATGACAACCTTTGAAATAGAAATACACACATATATTCATCTCCTTCTTCTTCTTCTTCCAGTTCCAAGCTATACTTATTTTGGTATGACCAGATAAAATTTTATGTTCTTGTCTAAGAATAAAATTATTATTTTCAAAAAGCTGAAAAGTCAGATTCCCAATTACA
Organism: Geospiza fortis; assembly: GCF_000277835.1. Taxonomy (NCBI): domain Eukaryota; kingdom Metazoa; phylum Chordata; class Aves; order Passeriformes; family Thraupidae; genus Geospiza; species Geospiza fortis. The sequence continues at coordinate 5,946,393 of NW_005054342.1, read as the reverse complement.
ACTTCTCTTTTTCCCTTGCCCATATACACAAAAAAGGTACAAACCAGATTTTAAAGTAAATATTGCTATTTTTGGAACCTGGAATTGGATTTTTGAATGTCTGCCATGCATACTGTACATAATCTGGCTAGACACATAGGGGCAGTGGGCATGTTAGGTTTTGTTCTATTCCTCTTACACAGAATATGTTTATAGGGGAAATAAAAGTGAGGGGATGTGCTTGGGTTATTTGGGGGTGCAGAAACTGCAAAAGAGAATTAAAGCAAGCAACTGAATAAAACTGGTAGTCTGCCTGTGTGTTCAATGCAGATTGTGGCAACACAGCTGAAGAATTCAGCTGCAGAAATGTGCATGTACACTTTTTCAGATCTAGGATAGGGCTAGGCCCATCTCAATGGATTTTGCAGTTATATTTTTTTTCAATATAATTTCTCCTTTTATCCTGGCCTGCCTCTGCTATGTTGGCTACCTATAGGGATTTTGTTTCAGGAAAACTGTGGGGAACAGAATTTTTTGCATGTTTACAGCATATACACACAAAAATATTTCTATTTCCTGAAATATTTGTCAGCACAGACATGAAAACAAAAGACCACATTTCATAGAGGAAAAAAAAATCTGAAAACTGGAAACCTACTAAGTGGTCAAAAAGTCTAGGAAAATTTGGTAGTAATGTTTCAGCACAGCTTTTTACATATGTAAAGTCTATTATTTCATGGGATTCCTATTTATTTTTGGTATCATATCAGTCAACCTATTATTGGCTGGTAGCTATCTGATCCATTATTTCAAGCAGCAGCTACTGGTAAAATTTTGAACAAGAATTAAGATCTAAGTTTGACATGACAATGCCATGTTTCAATTTAGATATGTTAATTACTATTCATCTTGTTAATGTATTATTTGAAATAGACTCCTGATTCCATTATACTAATGAAGGAACTCTAAAAAGTGTGTGGGGGAAGCCTTCTTCTGTGATAAATTAGGGGACTGAGAATTTATTTGTTGAGGGGTTGCTCCCCACTCTCTAATTCTAACGGCCCATGGGCCTTTAGCTGTAAATCTCTTGGAACACAGCTGATGAGAGCTGGAAATCACCTGATGCTTTCTGCCAGATTCAAAATTTGTGTCAGAACATATTCACATCATTTGTGAAACTATGAAATATAAAGAAGATTAAATATAATCAATACTAAACAATAGTCATCAAAAAGAGAATACCATGTTTTCTGCTATGTAATTCAAATGGTTCTGTAACTTACATGCCACAGGCCTTTTCCACATGGAGTAAATAAGAAAATATATAATGGAAGAAAAATTTATGCATATTTTCTACAGTATTCTGCTCAATATTTTGGGGACTAAGATTCACCCATAAAGCGTACTAGAAAAGCTGCCAAACTTTCCATTTCCATATCTGGAAATGGCATGCCTACAGTAGAGCAGGCTCTCTATTACACACCCTCATGCAGTAATGTCTAATACTAAACTTTTTTCTTCACATGAACTGTAGAGCTTTGTGCTGCTAAATAAAGGAACACATTTTCCCACACTACAACTTGATGTAGTTTAAAGAAACTGTCCTGATTTACACCACTTGACAGTACATCCTACACAATCTGTGACATCTGAGAGTAGTAACTATGGTGGTAAATGGCACCACTATAAAAAAACTCCCCGAGCTCCAGCAATTTACCTTGTGACATTTACACAATTTAATACTGCTTATCACTCCAATCAATATGGGTGGTAAATCATTGTGTTTGAAATGGAATTAGTGTCAGTTTAACTCTCGTAATTAAAATTTGAGCAGAAATTATGTATCCTGGGCTCTCACTCTCCACGTGGTTAACAGACTGTAGAAAAATAAGTCATGCAAGAGTGCATCTCCTAAGCCACCACAATCAGACCAAGCTACACTACAGACCAAGCTACATAAGAAGCAAATCCTAAAACATTCGCATATCCTAAACCATTTGTTCTTGCATATCCTAAACCATTTGTTTCTGAGCAGGACTCATTGGCCAGAGATGTGCACCCTGTTAATGCAGTTCTGCTTGTTTAGAATTAAGTGAGCATAGGTGATGTAGTAATGTACAGGCATACCCATCGTGTGAGCCAATCATCTCATCTAACTGAGAAGAAAGGAGTAGTGCCATAGCTGGAGAAATATCAGTTTTGCCTTCTGATTTTCCTCAAGGACACATGTATTAAAAGAAACATCCAATAGACCCATCTTCATGAAAGTGTACAACAGATTGTGCTTGTTTGTTGCCTCTCTTGGACTTGTTTTCTATTTCTTCCCATTTCCAGATGGGCTGTTTTGATCCATGGAGGAAAATAAGAGTGCCTGTAAATGCAGTGCTTCATACATTCATTTCTGTAGTGTAAGCTGATTGAAGGTAGCAAATAAATCCATCCTAAGGAATGGAAATATGAGGTTCCCATCTCCCCTTGAAGAGAGGATCCTCTAAAAGAGCCTTAAATATGCAGCCCTATTTAGATGTGACGATGATGCAACTTACAGAAGACAGCGCAAAGCAAACAAGCATTTCTTTTACTCCATATTAAAGAAAAGGAGTGCATTATAGTGAAGGATACTATATGAAATACTCACATGTAACCTCGAAACCTACTTAAGTCATTGTTTGGCTTCTCACATTCAATCACACTGGTGAACTTCAAGGGGTCAAATTCTGAGTCCTAGAATAATAAGAGCGTTCATTATTTAGAGCAAAGACATGAAAATTATATTCAAAATAACTTGCTTTTCTAATTTTTGTAATATGATAAAGTCCATTTTTTTCCAAAGGCAATGAAAGCAAAGATGCAGACCACTGGCATTGAAAATCAAAGGGACCTGGGGAAAAAAATTCCAAAGATGCCTCCCAAAATCTCCCTTGCAAAGATCACTTCTGTTCTGCAACTGGAATATGCCAAATGATTTTGATCTGCAGTGGAAAAATGAAATTTACCTGAAAAATCTCTAAATCTTAAACATTATCATTATCCTTCATGTTCAGTGAAGCCAATGAAAATTCAGAACAATGTAAGTCAATACACTGCCAATTATCAAAAAGCTAACACGAGCTTTTGAAATATTAGCAAGCCTTCTTAATTGCTTTATGCCAACTGAAATGAATTAGTCTACTATAGTAAATTACACACATAGCAGAATAACTTTTTCTTAATTATCACTTAAAAACCTTCTTGATCATCTAACTCATTACTTTGAAACTGGTATTGCTGCTGACTATTTAAGTTTACCTGTAGTTAGCACCTTGTTGTGTTTGAGGAAAAACATCCTATCACAGCAGAATTACTTTACTAAATAAAAATCAAGGTTCTCCTTTTTTTGCTAGCTCAAACTACACATTGAAAGCAGACATATCTGATCCTGGTGCTGCAAAGAAGGCTGTTTATCTCCATCAGTGAGGACGACTTTTATCTATAAAACTGCTTTGCATAGCATTTGAAGCAAAGAACTAATCATGAATTATCATATTATTAAGTTTTCAGTATTGACAGCACTTTATATATTATGTTTTATAATGGTTTTGCTGAGCTGCTGGAGACCCCAACCACTACTTTTTAGAGTAAAGTTATGAGAATGGTTGACTGAGAACCAGTAATCACAGGACAGACACAATCTTATTGCCAGTTTCTCTGAAACACACAGGTGTCTCTGGGGTTTTTTGATGTTGACTCTATTCAGGTGAAAGAAAGCAGATTTTGGGTAAGAGATATAAGAAACTAGAGGATATGTCAGGATCAAAACCAACACCCTCCATTTCTCTGCTGGTTACACCTGGAAGAAAGACAGACTTACACTATATATGTGACAATTCAAACCACCCACACCTGAGACTTTAGAAAACCTTTTCTGTATTTTCAAGAAACACGAGATGATAAAGAGAACTGTGAAAATAGGCTGTCACTTAGAGACAGCTACAGCCCACTGGAGGAATGAAAAATTTTGACGTGTGGAATTCAGCTTGTAAACAAGGGGGGGAAAAAGTAGTAAAAACAAAGGACAGCTCTGAGTTGAGACTGCTTTGCTGAGAATCAGACTCCCCAAATTACATCAAGGTTGGCAGTCAAGAACCTGAGCCTTAACAAGATATAACACCTGCCTGTCATCCCAGGTGATCTTTTCCTTCCTTGTCCCAGTATGATCCTTAGCAGAAGAAAAAGAATAACAGGTATAGGAAAAATAATCTACAAATATTCACCACTGTAGCTTAAACTGCATTTATAAATTGGATGGAATGGGAAACATTTCTTTTCTCCTTATAATAACATTATATATATAACACATTTAATTTAGCACAAATTTTCATTCAGCGGTTTTAAAAAAGAAAATAAATAAATCCTAACATCTTTGATGAACATCTGTGAGGGAGTCCTAGAGACACCTAATAATAAACCCCAATGTAATCAAATGTAGGTTTTGTAGGGCTGCTGAACTCAGGAGTGTGGTTGGACACATTACCTTCTAGAACAGTTGGACAGCTGAATTCCCTTCCTGCTAAGAAAACCTGCACTAAGGTTTATATTTCACAAATAAAGATTAAAAAAAGTACTTACATCTAGAGCCTCCTAAAGTCTTCACAAAAAAAGACAGATCTCATTGAGATCAGAGAGGACTAAATGTACCCAACCTCCCCATCAGTACCATGCAATATTGTCTTTCTCCCTCCTTTGTTTGTTGATCTCTTTTCATTTATGACTCAGTTTTGGAACTAAAAGTCCTTTATCATTAAATCTGTCTGTATATTTGTGTTCTGTTACAATTAACTTGAAATATGTGATTATGGTCTTTACCCAGATAGTATCTGGGAGTGAAAATCCAATTAGAATAGTAGTTTATGTGAGGAAAAAAAATGGATGAATTCTGATTTATGGCAAAAGCTCTTTGGTTTATTAATAAATCAAACTGCTCCATCTCTTCCCTGTGAAATGCAAGGGCAAGTATACACTGTATATTCCAGCTGATGACACTGTTTTAATGTGAAAATACCTTTTGGTAAATGAAAGAACAAATATGTTAAACACAGCCTGTGTGTGACTGCTTTCAGTGGTTACAAAGAAGCACAAATTTAATATAAGATTTCACAATGATCAAAGTTTAGCTCTTTTTAATGCTGATATTCACACTTCGGCAGCAATTGAAACACAAACTGTGATGATGTTCTCATGTATTAGCAGCTAAGAGAAGCTGCAGTTTGACAGAAGTTAAAGCCAAAACTGTTGCTTTTACAGCACACAGATTTGCTCTCTTTTCTTGGTAAAAGTCCATGAAAAAAAATTTCTCCACCACTATCTTTATTTTTGTCTTACACTGAATTTCTTCATCACTGTTAAGACACAAGAAATAAGATCAAAATATGGTCAAACACTGAACTGGCCCAGAGCTTTGTACACTAGTTACCTGCTGTGCTTGATTTTGGGTATCTTACTTCCCACTTGGGGAACTGCTGGGCATTAAAGCTGTCCCAGTACCAAGAGGGATGAAAAGTTCCATGTCTAGACAGACTGCAATCTGAGATGAGGCTTTCCAGTGCCTCATCTCCATGAAATCTTGATTTCTGGGCTGTTCTCATCATCCCCCTGCACACATCAACAAGGCTGGGTCATACATAAAAAGAAGCTGGGGGCATTTTTTAACTTTCTGAAGGCATGTATAATTTTTTACCTGGTACCTCGGCAGCTGTCCCAAACTTTTGCCTTGTGCACCACTGGCCTGAACAACTGACTCTGGCTGATAAAAACTGGGGAGAGATTCACCGATTGCACATAAGTTCCCCAGAGTATTTTACAAAACTGTAGGGTAGCAAAGGCCAGGGCTAAATTCTGTTCATGTCAGTCACATTATTTCTGTTAAACAACCAGTTCTACTTTTGCTACAATGTACATTTTACTTGCTATGACAATTTCTAAGGATAAGCCCCTATAAAATAAAGTAAAGCAAAACTTACTGCTTTCACTCAAGGCAGATATTTTGCTACTAGGTAGAGCTTAAGAGCACTACCCATTAGAGCCCAGACCCATGCTCTAATCATCTACTATGCTTCAGAAGACTCTTAAATTATGCTTGAGATATATTGGAGGAGTAAAATCCACTTCTTGCTCAACTTTTCTGCCGTATTATGTCATATCAAAATAAAAAAAAAAAAACAGGAAAAGAAAAAAAAAAAAGAAGGGCTTTGATTGAATAAGAAACTGACTTCCATCAAATCCCTGACTTCACTTCTTGATTTTGCCAAGATAGCTTTAGTCCACTGCTTTTCTTGGAAAAAAAAATGCTGACTTCTTAGTAATACCTTCACAGGTATTTCTGCAAGTTGAAATTTGTCAAAAGGACACATGGTGATACTCACATTGGGTGTTTTATATACTCAGGGATTCCATGGAATGTATTTCATTTCTTCAGGACTCTTTTTGCTAGAAAAATGTTTAACAACCTATACATATATCCTATTTCTTCCACTTTCTTAAAGCCTTGGAAAACTCAGTCTAAATGCAGCAGTGGAAAAGCTTGTTTTCCTTACCTAAGCAGACCTAGTCAAACTGCAAAAACCTACTAAATATTGATTCCTTCAAAGTTGAATTTCAAATCAAAGTTAAATTGCAGATGCAAAGGGTTTTGTGACTAGCCTTTTAACAATGCACTAGCTAGTAAATCTGACAAAAAGTTCCATTTAAAACAATATCTTAGGTCTGCAATAATTGGGCTGTGTCTTATACCCTAAAAAGACGAAGCATTGAGGGGAAGAAAATGTTACAATGTCTTTATAGAGTGGGAAACCAACAGGTAGACAGATGAAGACAGTATAAAGATTTGTCACAAAAAAAGCAGACTGAATTTAGCTGTCTCCAATACGACTTTGTAGCTTCAGCTGTAAGATGATTCTGAATCTCCACAGTGAAATGCCAACCTTTTCAGTTCTGCTGGCAACCTCACGAAACTGTCATAGCTCAAGAAGCAAAGCATGCCAGATGAGTCAGTTTGACAATTACACAATGTTCAAACAACATATTTCCCTTCATTAAATGCCTGTTGTATGGGTAATTTAATAGCCTGCTAGTGATATTAATAATGCATAGTTATTAAAATGTTTTCCTTTATTCATCTGCCCTACTTTACTGCTGCAGAAACCTGACTTTGATGTTCAGTCCTTCCCCTCAACAGGACAGCAGTGGGTGCCCAGGATGCCCTTGGGTGACAGTGACAGCTACCCGCTTATCACATTGTGTTTACTGCCTAGGCTGGGGATCTTATCCAGACTTCTCCCTGCAGTGCAGGGCTGATGAGGGCTCTGGGATTTGTTTTGGCGTGTATGTCTGGAGGAAACAAAAAAAGGAGAAATGGAGTCATGGGGACAACTCAAAGAAAATATTTAATAGACAAAAATCTGCCTGAGCCGGAAAAATAGCTTTTCCAGTTTAAAAGCTTTTAAGTCACTAAGAACTCAGCCTGTTAATGCACTGGTCCATCCTGTAACTGCTTTATATAGCAGTGCCCTGCCTTTATCATATATAATTAATCTGACCTTTTATTAGTGTGCAACTGGAATTACATACTGATGTATCCAAAGCATATGAACTGTTTATATACTGGAAGAGTGAAATGTTTTCATGTCTGAATGGTATTAGTCTCTATGGTACAATTTATCTGTGCCACTAATTCACAAGAAAAGGAAGAAACAGTTGGATCTATGCTGTTTAGGAACTAAGAAGATCCAGCTATACATCAGAATTTAACTATTCTGTTTTTCACACTTAAAATTACTACTATAATTGGATTTTTTCAGTATTGTTTGTTTAAAAGTAACACATGTTCATTACTCAGAAACACTGGAACAACTGAGCAAGTCAAATACATTTTTGGGAGCTGATCTTCCTCTGGCTGACCAAAGTTTTCCTCTTTGTAGAAAATAATATGAGGGAACAGCGCAATATCCAGGTTGCAGGAAAGAAAATGTATTGCAAGGCCTAGGAAGATCTCAATAATTCTGTAACAGGCAGCTGAAGAAACTGCTGTTAGTCAATCACAGAACAAAAGTACCAAAAAAAAAAGTCAACAACACTGAAAATATAAACATGCAAGTTTTAATGTCCCTCAGGCTGATGGCCACCCCTAGCAGTGCACTGAAAATTATGGTGGTGTGAATGAATTCATTTATGGACTACAGTAGTGCTGGAGAGTTTTAAGGGAACAGTGTATGTCAAGGCTGAAATACAGACCTCAATCTGGACAATTTAGAAAGTGGTATCTGCCTGTTCCAAAAGCCAGTCACCGAAATAAATGAATAGGTGCATAGTCTTTAAGAGCCAACCTCCGTATTAGCTCAGTGCTTCAACTAAACCACAAACCAAGATTCTCAAGGACTCCCAAAACTCTGTGTACAACTCACGCTGCTACTGCAGAGGCCTCTCGCTTCATGCTCACGGACAGATGTAACTCTCCCCACCCTCCAGTGCTTTCTCCTTTCTGGAAAGATTTCTAGCAATCTTTCTGCACCATTTCTTATGTGCTGGAAGAAAACTTCCATTGATTAGTGGCAAAAACATTGCACAGTTATTTTAAAGTACTAGCACAACAGCTCAGGTCAGCTTCTGAATATACCTTGTCCTGCTCCTGCTCTAGTCCAGACTGCTGGACAGTCTGCCTTCTTGTGGGATGAAGTTCTGCCAGAAGAAATGGTTATGGGAAGGACTAAGATCCTTCACCCAGAAGAGAGAAATGCCAAGCACTGCTCTTACATCATTCCACAAATAAAACCAAAACACCACAGTCCTGATGGGAAAGAGAGTGGTCAGTAATGCAAGGATTTTCTTGTGAACAGTGAAACCTATCAGCAGCAGCTGCAGTGTCAGGATGCAGTTAAACACACCAAAGCTTGATGACCCTACCTCAGCCTGGTGACAGAGAATCTGGATAAAAGCAGCTTCACCTTATGAAGTATCATGCTTAAGAAATGTCTCTAGGGTGTGAGGGAAACCTGTAACATACAGCAATTGCCTAAGGAACTGAGAGACTCCAGCCCCTGGCAGCTGCAGGGGGGCACAGAGGGAAACAAGCAGTCCTAATGAAAAGACACCTTTTATTCCAAATACTACAGGGCAGCATTTATATCAGCACTATCACAGTTTTGCCAGCCTTTGCATGAGCATCTCCAGCGTGAGAAGGTGTTACAATCAAGTGAAAACTCCCCAAGCTGGACACTGGCATGCTGTCTTCTCTTGGATTCATATTTTTTATCAACATTTACCATCACATGCCTGTCGTACTGCAAACATGGCATTCAGAGTGAACCTTCTCCATTTAATCCCAGCAGTTCTTGTCTCTTTCTGTTCTTGTCTCTTAGCTCTGTGGAGACGGTGGAGGTGCAGCTGTGAAGATTAACAGTCAGTCTGAGGCCAGCAGGCTGTGGTTGGTATACACAGAACAGGGCGGAAGTTGGGATGGCTGCAGAACACTTTGGTTAGCAGCTTCCCCTCTGGTCTATTTTCATCTGCTATCTATTCTACTGAAGAAGCTGCTTTGCAATCAACATGTTAAAGTTACCACCAGCAAAATGAAGAACACCTTCTCAAGGAATTCAAGGGTGTTTTATTTTTCAGACACCAGTTGATTGCATGAATCTTATGAAAGGAAACTCACAATGGTCTTGTCAGTTCCAAAACTAGCAAATGAGCTGAGGGGAACGAAAATGCATCGTTATGGCAGAGACTGAGGTTTGCTTCCCTTTTTAGCTCTCTAGACAGCCTCATACTTCAGGCAAGCACAAAGACTACAATGTTCCTGCGTAGTCTTGTCTTCAGTAGTCTGTATGCTTTGTTCAGATAAGTGTGGAAATCAAACATACATGAATATGTATATATGTATATGAATATGACCTGTTGAATTAGATCATAGCAGCACAGCAGAGTCTATTATTCCTGGGCAGGCTTTCCTCACCACCTGTCTTACCCTCTGTGTAGAAATCAACTACTTGGACTTCTGCTTTGATACGGTCTACTCTCTTGATTTGGCCTCTTAGATGGGTAAGGAATTGGCTGGATGGCCATGTCCAAAGAGTTATAGTCAATGGTTTGGTATCCAAATGGAAACCAGTAATGCATGGTGATCCTCAAGGGTTTGTACTGGGGACCAGTACTATTCATCAGTGACACAGACAGTGGGATTGAATGCACTCTCAGAAGTTTGCAGATGACACCAAGCTGTGTGGTGTGCTTGGCATGCTGAAGGGAAGGGTCTATACAAACCTCATGAATAAGGCCATGTGCATGTGGGCTGGGGCAATTACCAATATCAATACAGACTGGGGGATGAATGGATTGACAGCAGCCTTGGGGATTAGCACCGGAGATACCAATGGATGAAAAATTGGACATGAGCTGGAATTGTGTGCTGGCAACCCAGAAAGCCAGCTGTATCCTGGGTTGCATCAAGAAAGTGTGGCCAGCAAGTTGAGAGAGGTGATTCTTCCCATCTACTCCACTGTCATGAGACCCCACCTGGAATGCTGTGTCCAGCTCTGGTATAAGTAAGACATGTAACAGGTAAGTCTGGTTTCACAAGAGACCCACAAAAAGGATCTGAGGGCTGGAACACTTCTCCTACAAAAAAAGGTTGAGAGAGTTGTGGTTGAGCCTGGAGAAGGCTCCAGAGAGACCTCATTGAGATCTTTCAATATATAAAAGCAACTTTTAAGAAAGACCAAGACAGACTTTTACCAAGGCTTGCAGTGACAGGACAAGGGGCAACATTTTTAAACTGACAGTAGATTTGGATTAGACAAAAATATACATTTTTTACTAAAAGGATGGTAAAATACTAAAACAGTTTGCCTAGAGAAGCTGTAGATATCCCATCACTGAGGTTTCAGATTCAAGTTAAACAGGGCTTTGAGAACACTGATCTAATGAAAAATGTCCCTGCCTTTGGCAGGAGGGTTGGATTAAGCGGTCTTTAAAGATTCCCTTAGAACCCAAATTACTCCATGATTATATGATTCTTATGCATATAGTCATTATTATAAGTATTCAAAAAATGTGAGATGTTGAAGGGCAACCTATGAGAACAAATGTCACACAAAAGACCAACAAAGAGAACATCAATTGATGAAACAGTTTGTTTCATTTTTCTTCCATGTCATTATCAGTTATCTAACCTACAGATCACAAACTTCCTATGAAGTACCAGGAGACAGATTTTTGTTTCTTAGTAGCTGACATGACCCACCTCCATGCAGCTACTAGCAGGACAAAGTCATTTTCAGTCCTTCCTACTACACTGCAGCAGCTTCTAAGTGAGATCCCCATGACCCCAGCCATGCAGGCCACATTGCTGTACAGGTATATGAGGCCATTTGGGGTATAGTTTTCAATCTGTTTTTAAATCAAGTCATACCAAAAGTACAGTATGTAGAGAAGCTTGGAAAAGTTAATGAGAGGAAGGGGAAATGCTTAAGAAACTAATATGCACTTTTACTCCAATTCTCTTTCTCCTGGAAGCCAAAGGCTGTGTTCCCTGCCTGATGTAAACCAGTCTATTTTCTGTACCATTAAGAAAGCTGAATTAGGGTATTAGCACTTCTGTCTATACATCTCCATGCACTACTGATATTTTTAATTCAACACCAAATAGAAGTGTAAGCATTATAGTGCTGTGGGGAGAAGAGTATCTTGTCCAGTCACATACCTGCAGAACAACTACAGCTCTCTCTCTTTGTCATGAGCACACACATGTAATGGAAAGTATCTGACCATCACAGACTCATAGCAGAGCTTGAAAGTATGAACCTGAGTATAACCAACGAACAGAAATGTTCATGGTTTCATTGAAATATCAGTTTTGAGACATACAGCCAGCCACTTCCCATGTAAGTAACATTTCAATGCAAATTTCTAATGATCACCATAGCTTATCACCACTAAACTGTGTAAAAGACTTGGAGGTTAGCAGCAGGTGGAGAAAAGAGAAGTGGGATGAGAGTTCACATCCTTGATGCTGAAATAAATACAGGAGTTCCTCATACTGTTCCTCTCCCTTTTCTGGTAGAAAAGCAGAGACCCCTTCTCCACCTCAGTACTCTCAAAGGAACATGAGACCATACTAATGTAACTGGGGTTATATATGGCTCAATACTGAGAACCCTTCTGCTCTGGAAAAGAAGGTCTTTCCATCCCTTCCTAACCACTGATACTGCCATCTGGGTTGTGGTTTCAGAGACCAGTGTAACATGACGTGTTTCCAGCTCAAAAATCCTGGCCCTGAAATCATGAGTTCTCAGTGTTACATTGCAAAAACTCATTTCCAAGAACATATATTCCAGGTATTTCCTGTTCTCAGTCCAATGAATGGCTAAGGAATAAACAGTTCTAGAAATAAACATTTATTCAGTCAAATTGAATTAGGCTATATCAGAAAAGTCAAGACAGAAAAAAAAATTGGAAAATCTCTTCTTAACTTGCTTTAAATGGAGAAGTTTACTCTTCTATAACAGGAAAGCAGTATAGCATTTTATTTTCTCTATGGACCTGAAATGCTTTTTTGTTTTCTAATACTTTTTCAGGGAAACAGCAAAATGAAGAAATCCTGGGTTATTGATACAGAGAATGAAATTTCCTGCCTCTACAGAGCTTTAATGCAGCACAAGCAATGGCCTAATACATATCCTTACATGGATTCACCACTGTTCCACCAGTGCTGGAAGGATTACCCTAGGGATGAGAAGTCCTTCACAGCCATGACACTCAAACTTAGATTCATCAATTTAGCCCCTTTAACCTACATTAAAACACAAAACCAAACAACTAATGCTAATGGCAAAAGTCAACTACTCAGCACTCTTCAAATTCTCATGACTCTTCATCTACTCTCCCCCTCCCTGCTATTGCTTAGATTACTATAGCTAAAATTTCCTCTTACAGTTATTCAAATTCTTTGTCTCTCTAATGAAGCTCTCTCAAAATGCAAACTTGTGGCCTGGACACCTGTGCAATGGAAACTAGAAGGCGGTGATAATGGTGCCCAAAGCTGACCAAGGAGGAAGTGAACCATCATTCTTGAGTTTTTTTTATTTCCCCATGCCTCCCAGTGCGGGACTGCTGACTTAAGTGCCATGGTTAGGTGTGGAGTGAAAAATTGTTCTCAGCCTTCCTTTAGCACGTTTGGCTCAGACAGAGTTTGCCACAGCACCAATTTAGGTCATTCTCTGCACCAGGTTGTTCTGCACGCATCTGTTATATGTTTGTTTCTCGGTTAGAGAGACAGCAGTTGCTTCCTCTTCAACTAGGCAGGTCCACAGTTTCCACACAAGTCATCTCTGAACAAGATACCATCCAAAAAAGATACAACAATATAGGTGTAGAGATTTTCATAACAATTCATTCCTATCAAAGAAACGTACTGAATGTTCAAGGCATTACCTCAGACAAAAGCCTTTCTCAGGGTGTGACATGCTTGAATCTTGCACTGACAAACACAAGTCCTTTTACAGGACTTTTTTCTCTAAAATCTTCAGCTAAACTGTAAAATTAAAAAACAATAGGTTTTAATTTATAATTCTGGTAATGCATCTCAAAAACCATTGTTTACTTTTGCCTGTTTGGTTCATTTTTTTAAACTTTCTTTTCCCTTGGGAAAATTAATTTTGGCAACACCTGTGGGATGGAGCACTAATCTGATGTTTTAACATGTGCATGTCTGGAATTTTCAAGCCAATTTTTATCACCTTCTGAACCTTCTCAAAATACTGCAAAAGAGAACTGCACAAGGGGGATAACTCCCAAAAGACGCCAGAGAGGCAGTTGCTGTTATTGTGGCCTGGTTCTACCTTATTAAAATGCTCACAGTCAAAACAACACTGAGTCAAACAACAGTGAGTATCCTGATTTATTCCCATCTAAATTATAATAGTGTACTATTCCCACTAATTGCAGGTGGATGGTTGCCTGAGGGTACTAGTCAGACAAGAAGTGACAGGGAGAATATAGCTATAACTCTCTCGTCTTGCTGTAGAAAACTCATTCAGACTCTTTGAGATAAGAAGCTCATATCAACACGTAAGTTGAAAACTAGTCTGCCTAGGAGTTGAGCTGGTTTAGCTTCAACTGTTCCCTCAAACTGGGCTAGTTTAGACAATGCAGACTGATGCACAAGAAATCTTAGCTCAGTTTAGGCTAAACTAACATTTGAAAATTGCTTTATCTTTTTTTTTTTTTTAGTTTTTCTTTGAGTGTGTAGAAAAACTGAATGCAAAAGCAACATCTACACTGAGATACCAAGGCTGCCCTGTGCACTGTTTACACACAATCAGCATGAGTTGCCCTTGCCAAAGTATCTCATACACAGAGCAGCCTGGATCCACCAAGTCAGGCTTACAGTGCAGCCCTTCTAGAAACCAATCATCTCTTCTGAGCTAGCGTCTGCCTGGGACTCACAGGGAAAAAAAGAAATTGTATAAATGGCTTAATGCTTCAAACAGGGAGCTGTGGGACTGTTTCTCTAAGTCCAGCTGTAGCCAATGTATTTCCAGCACAGTGCAGGACCAGGAAGGGCTGGAATGAAAGCTAGATCTGTCAATTTAGCCCAACTTTCAGGCTGGGACTGATGAAAAAATATGCCTGCAGTAAGCATAGGCTCTGCATTTATACATATTCTAGAAGTATTCACAAACTGACTTGTGAGGAAATCAGATTCATCAGTTATTTTGGTGCTAGTCTGCATGCAAATGAACCTCCCAAACAGGCAGACACCAAATTCAGATGCGCTTTTCAGACAAAGTAAATAAGCAGTCACAAAGTAATTTGCAAGGCTTATCTAAACCTGTTTAATCATGCTAGTAATAAGTTTGTTTTGAACAAATTTCTACTCTTAGGAGAAAATGAGAAGGAAAAAAATTCATCTCCTACCCCCCACCAGCCCCACAGGGATACATGCACCTTCTCACAGGGGATGGCAACTGCTACATTTGGCTTAGCTTTCAGCTGAACTGAAGCTTTCCACATAAACATCCAGGACAGGGGCAGTGGTTAATAAACCTTAAGCTGCTCCAGAATCCACAGTGAGTCTTTGTGGATTTTGTTAAAAGGCATACTGAGTAAAAACAGTGGAGCACGGAAATGTAAATGTTTTTCATAAGTCTAGATTCATACTATCAAAATATCCTAAATCAAGTTTATGAAATCTGAAAGGGAGTTTTGAGCTCTCACAGCCCGAGCTGTATCTGCTTATCCACTCTCTGAAGAGCGGCTGACATGACGTCTCTGATGGATGGAAAACATTCCATAAGCAACTGCAGAGGGTGTGGTGGCACGGCAGCTTGCAGAGTAGCACAGAAAACACATTGATTCCTCCTGCCTACTGTGTCTCTTGTTAGATACAGTGCACCAGAAATGGCTGCCGTGACTTGGCAGCAGTGAGGGTGGGTTTGAAATTAGGAGGAAATGGGCAGAATACCCAGAATACTCCAAAGAGTGGGTTTGGGTTTTTATTTTTTTTTTCCAAGAGATGTTTACTGGTCATAGCTAACATTGTTAGACCACAAACAGTGGAGTTTAGCACAGTGCTTTCTCCTAGCTGCATTTGCCAGTGAGTCATGCTGCACACATGAACCTGATCTGTATTTCAGGGTGAAGACAGTCCACTATCCTGTTCGTTTTTAAAACATAGCATGCAGAAGTATGTCTATGGCTATTTTAAACATTTCTAACACATCCTGTTGCTGTAGTAGCAGAATAACAAGAACACAGTATTTAAAGTCTTGGAGGAAAAAATGTCAAGGCCTTTGTAAAATCTCCTGTTTTCTTTTTTTCTTTTTTTATCTACTCACTGAGTGATTTTCTTTTCTCTTGTTTGTTTTGAGTCTACAACAACAAGGTATAATTCAAACTGGTGTCTTCAGACATGGAAGCCAGAGGAATGTATCAGTGACTCTTCTCACAGCTTGTGCATTGATAAGGTGTAGAATCACATACACAAAGTACAGGTTTATGTCTGACGGACTGCATTCGTTAACAAACATGCAAAGCTAACAAGCAGTATGTTCCCAGTCTACTATAAATTACTCAGACAACTCAAGGCAGCACTAAAATAAGCAGTATTTATGGTCATTCGTACCATAAAGGAAACTAGTTTCCTGGAATTCACAAGTGGGGAGATGCAATCCAAGCCCACAAATGCTGATCCTGGACCTTCTGAACATATGTTCAGAGTAAAATAATGCCTGCAAAGCACCAGAGACAAGGATAGAGAAAAGCTTCTATAATTTCTTATTGCTTCTATGAGAATCAGGCTAAAAAGGTTTCAGAATGCTACTTTTCTGAACAAAGGTTTGGAAGAGGGAAACTGTAAGGCCTTTTCCTCTCGGAGACTATGGACTGTATATGCTGTTACTGCTGAAAAGAAACACACTAAGATCCTTCTGAGGATGCTGGAGGAACAGTGGCCTTTCCAGAGGACAGTTGTATCCAATATAACAGTGCTGGCCTTGCTGGCCTTTGGAGAAAATGTAGTGGCTGCAAGAGGACTGCCTAGTGCAGATGCCACTTCAGCGACCCCAAATTGGCAACCAGGCTGTCTGAGAGCTCAGCACAGACCTGCAGGGCTGTAAATTGTGTGGGTGCACACAAGGCAGGAACAGAGTCAAGAAAGCACAGCATTAGCTTAAAACAACAGTTCCTGCTGCCACCCCCACTCCATTCCCATGCCCAGCTGAGTGACAGGTATAGAAATAGCTATCCTTCATTGACCTGCTTCACAGGCATGTGCTCCAAAGTTATCAGTTAGCTCATATATGAAGCACAGACAAGCCAACCTTTGTAAAAGTTCCTTTTAAAAACCTGAGATACTGACACAGAGACATTATTCAAAGACAGCTATTAACAGCTGATACTTTGAAAAGAAGCTTCCCAAAAATCTGGTTTTTGTCCTGTGATAAGCCACATGACAAGGCACGTCATTCTGTAAGGGAGGTGGGGAAAGTGTTTAGTAGTGTGGGAAAGAGAGGGCCAGGACTACATAATTTATTTGTTTGTTTTCCTGCTTGAACAACAGGGCTGCAGAATGACACAGAACCAAACAGCTATAAACATAACTGAGAGTTGTTCTTCTGAGCAGAGTGTTAATACAAAAATTTTAAAAATTCTCAGCCAATGCATGAACAGGCTGGGATGCAGGTCTTGTAAGAGACTTGGGAATAAGCTTCTCTGAGGCTTGGCAAAAGGAGGGTTAGCATTAGGTGTAAGAAAATTTTGGTCATCTGAAGTATTTTATGAGATCCAGCACTAAGTTCTCTCTAGTTGTGACAAATTAAGACATATCCAGGTAGGAAGTGAACTTCAGCCCAACAGACAGGCATCACCTTCTTATTCCATGCTACTTGGCTGTCCTCCTACTATTCATCCAACATTTTCTGAGCACCTCCCTCCATCCCACTGCTGAGTGTCTCTCAGCAAGGAAATACCTTCAAGAATCAGTAAGAGCCTATCCATACTAGCTAGTATGGTGTGTGAAAACTAATGCTGCGGCATGAATTAAATTAACAGTATGCTTAGAGAGATTTTGGCCAGGATTTTAATGAGGATGGCAAGTATTCTGCTGGATAACGTATGGGGTGCTGTTACAGAGAGATTCTGTGATGCTGCAGCTGCTGAAGACTTCTTACTTGCAAGTGTGCACTCTGCCTACAACTTAGTTGATGTAGGAACCCAGGCTTGGATATTTCCTGCTTTCTCAGCTATTTTAAGAGAGGGGAGGTAATCACATGTGGTTTTCTTACAAGTTCTCTTTCAATACTTGCCTCCTTGAGGACCAGTCCTGTTTTCATTGGAATGAATGAGCTTTTTGTCACTGACCTCAGTTTAACCCCAATTGACAACTGACTATGGACCTCACAGCTACTGTAGCTTGGCACCTTGTGATCTAAAATTTGTTTTTAAAAATATTTATCCACATTTTTCTGAGCCCACTTCTGAGGTAGAAAAGTTCCATAATCATCTTATGATACAAAGAACTAAGATATGGAAGGAGGATGGGCTGGAGATCCAAGGTATGCTAGGTGTCTACAAAGCTGATTGCAAGTATCTAAAAGGCAAATAATTTCCTCAGTAAAGCAGGGTATGCTGAGCTAGCCATGCCACATACACTGTGATGTGCTTGGCACATAGAGGTAGCTACGCTTCCCTAGGCAGGAACTGTTTCCTCAGCCTTCTTCCTCAATGAGGCCCAATTTAGTCTTTGATAATCTTTAACCTGTTTGAGGAAGAAATGGCCACTCACTTCCACACAACAGCCTAAAGGTTGCAGGTCTTGCCAACCTGTACAAACTCCAGAGCTGAAGTCTTTAGCTGCCTGGATTGGATCAGCAATTTAAACCTCATTGAGTATGCCAAAGATAATGTTGCTGGGGTACTCCCTCCTGGTTTTCCTGCTGTGTTAATGCATGCGTGGAATTGCTGGTTGAAGACACAGAAGTGACGCCACAACTGATGGGCTCAGGCACACATCTAGGTGCCACAGCTCACAGGAGCAGGGCAGTCTGTAGGGCTGGCAGGTGTCCTCTCAGCCTGACAGCTTCCAGGAATACTGAATCAATACTCTGCTGCCATGGAGCTGGGGATCCCAAGGCAGTATAAGGAACTCCTTCGGGCAGCACGGGTCTTCAAAGCCAGTTTTCTGACAATTTGTAGTTGGACATGTCGATTCCTTTCACCATATTTACCAACACCTAATGATGTGTGTCCAGTGGTCTCAGATCACAGAAATCCAATTATCTGCTGTAGATGAGTGAAGGACACGGTACCTTCCCTTTGAGACAGAGCTGGAATGTGGCCTTAGCTTATAACAGTACCCACAAATGCAAAAACACACCTGTGTTCAGTTACCTAAATGAAATCTACAGTTTTTGTCCTACATAATGTACCTGAAGTCACATAAGAAGTCTGCGTTGGCAGAAAACTGTGATCCATCATCTGAGCACCTCCCTGAAGCTCTATCCAATGGAAGAGATTTCCTCTCAGCAGGAACAGGAAGGCAGGTTTGAGCAGCAATTCAATTAACTTTGAAACAATAAGTTTTTGAAACACTTGGCCTGTAGCTGATTGAGCTTGTTGCCACAGTGGTAGGTGCCATGTCATATCTAAATTCTGTGTGGAAATCACTGATCATTAAACAAGTCCTTATCTCACATTTTTACAAGCTATTTAGAGAAAAGGTCTACCTACCATAAATAATTATTTAGAGGGCACATTGACTTTCATCCTGTTGGTTGGATAATAACTTCATTAATGCTGATCTTTCTCAATACAACCACAGGCTTCTGTAGTTACCTTTGATGACAGTGGTAAGGGCAACAGCTCCCATTGTTTGCAAAATCCCTCAAATTAGAAGTGCTACTAGGAGAACCAACTGAGTTGTTTTGGTTTTTTTTTTAGCTGAGTTCTAAAAAATTTTTTTTTTTTCCTGACAAATACAGGAAGCTGGAGTTAGCTGGTAAGAGGGATGGGAGAGGAGGACATACAAATAAATACTATTTCAATAAGATCATTAAAGCAAGTAAAACTTCAGGTAATTTCCTATAATTCTGCTGTCAGTAACTGATCTGGATTATGTTTTGTTTCAAAATAGTGCTGCTGGGGAGAGATAAGCACAGTGAGAGAGCAGTAAAACAGTTTTTGAGCACAGATACCTCCAGAATGAATGCGTGCTGTCCCTTGAAATCTTACAAGCTTTAATGCTCCAAGTGCTGGAGGGATATTTTCCAACACAGAGTTTGAGGCAGATTCCTAATTGAAACTGATCTGGTTTGCAGGCAGGAAAAGTACACGTTGATATTTAAGTATTTTCTCCTTGGGCAGTTAAAATGTGTTTTCAAGAATCAAGCTACTATAGAAGCCATTAAAATCCTCCATTTTCCAACCACGCACAACTGCCCCAAATAATTCCTATTCAGATTCAGGGAAAAATGATGGTAAAACTTCTGATACTATGATGAGGTCAGTTGTTGGCAAGTGCTAGCATTTTAATGACAACCATAACAACAGTTCATCAGCACTATTAGATCAAGCGGATTTAGCTGGTCTGGAGCATATTGGTAACCAGCTACTTTCTTAAAAGAAATTCTTATCTTAAATGTGAGTTAGGAATGGAGACTTACCAGCTCTAAGAACCTCCTCACCACCTGTCTTTGTTTTAAGTTAGTTTCACCATCCAGGTTGGCTGTTTCTATGTGGCACAGTCCATCAGGATCACTTGAGGAGAGCAGCAATATGTCAGCAGGTATAATTTCATTACAGCGAAGCTGCACAAAGTCTCCAACTTTCACTTCTTTCCAGTATCTGCTTATATATTTCTTCTCAGTTCTGAAAAAAAAAATATAAACAAGCCTTTTAATGAAAAACATTGCACCGATTGAGATGCTTCTGATAAATCTGGTTTGATTTGTAACAGGAATACCTGTTACAGGAGTGCCTTTGGAAGATCAGAAACTCTCAAGTTACCCTGGGAAAAGTCAATGCAGAGTGCCAAGAGGCCGTTTCCCAGTGACTCAGAAAGAAGTCTGAGTTACCAAGACCCTCTTTTAAGATCCAGAGGAAAACATGTTGATGTCAGACTTGACTAAGCAGGGTAAACAGGAGCTTCACACATTCTCCTTTCTCTCCCTGTATGCTCTGAGTCACCCATATGACCCCAAGAAGGAGAGGAGTGCCCATACTGTGTGAAGAGTCACTTTTAGGAGACATGAGAACAGGTCTGGGGCCAGGACACCTGCTTAGAATGGCTCATGAATGTTCTCCCTTCATGTGCCACTTGCTGATGCACCCTCACATAGCTTCCCCTTGTTCCCTTTTTCAACAGGGAGAAACTCTGTATACTGCTGCACATCATAGCTAGACAAAGATCCCTAAATGAGAGGAATTTCATCACTAAATCTAGAACTAAAAGGACATGTTGTGTGGTAAAATGCAATCCTAACTACTCTACTGGGAAAGGAGACTCTAATTTATTTTGAGTATTTCCACTCTATTCCCATTCTAGCCAGAGTGCTGTCTGTTACATAGCTGATTCCTGCTTAGTTACCCTGAACCTTTCATTTTGGAGTACAAGCACTAAATCTCTCTAGTTTTAAAGGCCATACTACTTTGCTACTTTTTTAGTTTTTAACTTCTTCTTGAGAGCAAGAGGAAAAAGGAACAGGTGACTGCTTAATTCATTTTAGCTAAAATATCAGGTTTTAGTTTTACAGCAGGCACAGACTCACGTGCTTTCTTGGCATTTGTGGAAAGTGATTTATTCTGTTGTGATTTTGAAAGAAGTCAATTTCAAAACAGCCCCAATACTGACTTGTTAAAATACCTCCTGAAAATGGGAAGCTAATATACTGACACTTTTCTAAGCCATTAGAAGGCTTTCTGCTGTGTGAAGACCAAGATAATTGTCAGTGCTAGCACTGTCACCAGAGACTGTCTCCTGGGACAGCACTTTAACTGGCAGAATGAGATTCTGATGAGGGGTGGGGAGAGGTGGCAGCAGCTGTTTTATCTTGTTTAAAGTATATTATTTTTAAAAACATCACTTTCAGCAGTAATGTGAATAGATTTGTAACAAAGTGAAACAGGGAAATCCTGACAGTGTTGTTACTTTGGAGTTACTGATAGTTATGCCTTCACTGGTGTTAAAGGAATTAGTAACTAAATTGGCATTTATTCATGTATTTAGCCAAAGTCCTAACAATAAAGGATCAGGTATCAGATCAGGTCATATTCCCCCACAATTTCTTCCCTTTAACATCCAGTTTATTAGCGGAAGAATGAAAATTATAATTGTGATTTCTATTTTGATAAAACCTGAAAAGGATTAGTATGTACCAAGTGTAAAACATGATAATCTCTAACAAAGGCAAGTAATATACCTGCTAGGTGCTGAAATTACACATTTTCTTCATAATCAGGCTGAAACAAACATTTAACTTTCTCTGCTAATGAGTATGAATAGCTTTGAAACCCAGTGTGACATAATACAGTACAAATTACTGCACTGCAGATCTGAAGGGTTTGTTAGCTCTGCAATCTGTAACTCCAAATCCCTTTAAATGTGTCTGTTGTTCTTCATCCTTTTAATTTAACTGTGAAACTGGGTGATGTACAAATGCATGTACAAGGAGCAGCAGCACAAAAGCACGATCAGGATAAAAATAGCAAATAGTCCCATACGATGCTATAAGCACTACTATTTTTTATTTAATTTCTATTGTTTGAAATAGCATTGCTATTTTAGCATTTCCTCATCCCTCACATGCTTAGCAACTGTCACAACTATATACACGGTGGCAGGAAGGGTGGATATTAAGCAACACAAGGCCAAATGGCTCTGCTGGAATAAATGAAGCTGTTCAACCTGGAAAACAGAAGGCTGCATGGAGACCTTATTGTGGCCTTTCAATATATAAAGGGGACTTGTGAAAAAGACAATTATTACCAGTGCCGATAGCCACAGGACAAGGGGTAATGGTTTTAAACTGAAAAAGGATAGGTTTAGATGAAACATAAGGGAGAAATTTCTTATGGTGAGGCTGCTGGGACACTAGAACAGGCTGAATGTTGATGCCCCGTCCCTCTAAGTGTTCAAAATGGGGCTTTGAGCAACCTGATATATTGAAAAGTGTCCCTGCTCCTGGCAGGAGTATTGGACTAAGCGATCTTTAAAGGTCCTTACCAAGCCAAACCATTCTACGATTCAATAAATCTATGAATGTAAGACCTCTCGGATATGCACCAGGGCCCAGGGCACAGCCCCCTTCATTAGGCACACAGGAACAATTTGGCCCCATATTCCACTTGATCAGCTCTTTGCTAACGAGGGTCAATAGTGGATGGAAAATTACTGTCTTCATGGAAAATTACTTCCTAATCCTCTTTAGACTGGGTTGCTCTGTGTCCTCTAGCAGAGCTCTGAACTGAGACTTGTCTCACTGCAGCCAGTGAATGGTCACTGCAAGCCTTCTCTGCAGAGTATGGCATGATCCTGTCTTCACATGAGGTGGTTCAGAAACTACCTGGACCATGACTACATCAGGCCCTATGAAGCTTTCCTTTAACATTCTCAGCCTAGTCCTCTGAACATGCAGGTTAGCTCACCTTGAGACAGCCATCATATTCTGCAGCCAGTACAAACACACCAAGTGACCCCATTGATAAGGTTAAGCTTTTTCCATTGATTCTGCAGAGACAGGACTTTGTTGTCCAAGTTTTATAGTACCCACTAAATGTTTATTCTTGCTGTTATATTGTGCCAGTAAGATTATATAATATAAAGAGTTAGAAAAGCCAGACTTTCTACAAGAGCCCAAAAGGATTGCAGTCCTCTGCAGTCTCATTACAGGGCTTCTGTGGTGGTGCATTCCCTACCCCCTGGGATCTGCTCTACCTCCTCAAGCCTATCCTACAATTTCAATAATTCTCATTAGGCCTTGGCTTTTGTGTAATGAGTTGGGCAGTGAAATGTCCCTTGACCATACCAGGAACCCTTGCACAGCTAAGGTGGAGTGGTACTGTTCATATCAGGGACACGTGCTGTCTGACCAAGGAGGGCAATGAGAAATAATCAGTCACCCCCTAACACCCTTGGAACATTACCCACCTGAATCATAACTGCAGTGAAACTGGGCTTTTGAATAATTTCAGTAATTACCAACTTGGGTTACAGTCAAAATGGAAATGGACTAATGAAAAAAATGCCAGTCATCTTATGACCTTACAGACAGCGGTCCTATGTGAGGCCATTTGAATTCTACCAGACCACAGGAGACTGTACCAGCATGTCCCTCAGAATGGGATGCCACTCAGAGCTTGCAAAGTATCAAGACTCAGAGGACTGTCACCAAAAGCTGATGAATTGGCCTGGGCCGCCACCCCCAGTCCTTGACACTGAAGCCTCTCCCATTGAGAAATGCCAAGACATTCAACATGAGTAATTCACTGACACTGCAGTGAAACGAAGTGGAACTTACAACAAGTACCTCTGTGCCTATATAAAAAATATATACACACACGTGCACACACATCTTTGTGTCTGTGTGAGTGTATGTATGAATTGATTTAAATGCCCTACAGATAACTGAGTTACTATTTTGATTAAGGTCAGTCCTATTTAATCACTTTGTAAATATTAAATTAGCCAATTACTGAGTGCTGCTAAATCCTTCAGACATAAACCATTTCCCAGGTCTGACACTACAGCTGGACTCAGCCACATCCAGGCTTCGTCTGAAGTTTAGAAAGCAAGAAAGTCCTTTCTGAATCTTGTGACCCAACAGCAGGATTTCCCCACTAAATCCTTTAGATATCCCATGGATGAAGACTGAGATGAAGTTTGGATTGAGTTGCACTTAGGCTCCTCAGAAGTTTAGAAAGCAAGGGGGCCCACTCCATAACTCAGGACTCAGTGGGGAAATCTCCCTTACCATGTACCCTTACCCTGGTCCTTGTATAAAATATGCAAAATTCATTATAATTCTATTTTCTCTGTATGCTTCATCTCTGTAGTAATAGAATGAACCTTGCCATCAAACTCTTTTAAGTCACGTTTTCACAAATTTTTATTAAAACCTGCTTTTGGCAATACCTTTGACTGTTACTCTTGAAGTGGCCTAAACCACTCATTTGTGACAGCTGCAGGCACTGTTTGCAGGGACTTGTGAACAAAAGCTTTGGCAAGTTTACTTCAACATCATCAAACCTCCTGGAATATTTTGTGGAAAGGCTCAAAGAATTCTGGCAGGAACACAGGAATGGGAGGCAGCATCTCAGTGAGTCCAGTCCCCTACAATGGTCACAGGAAAGTGTGCCATGGATATCTAGGCCAGAAGCTGACACCCCACAACTCTAGCTCTACATGCCCTCATTTATCATGAGCCTGAAGATACATTTTATTACCTACAATATACTTAAGGCTGATGCTACAAGGGATGAATGCTGCAAACCATGATGAACCACAGGTGGAGGTCAGAGATACTAAATCTTTCAAGCTTGGAGAGTTAGATAAAAGTCCTACAAATCAATATGCTGCCTTGAACTAATGCCATTCTGCAGAAGGAATAGATATTGTTGTTATTCTCTAGTTAAATCACAATGATGAGCTATTAATTTCAGACACACTATGCCCAGATACTATAATGTGTTCTGTTGAACTCAAATATTAAAAATGTGCATCCTCCTGCACACAACCTAATCTTTATCAATATACTTGCACGCAAAGAATGCATCTGTCAGCTGTGGTTTAAACCCACAGTCACGTCAATCTTCATGCTCGTCTCTGCCACAATTGGAAGTAGAACTTTCCAGTGCTTTCACATTTCTGAGCATGTTGTTACAGGTAAACATTGACAGAAATCTAAAGATGAATAGCTGAAAAGTCAGCTGATACAGCTGCATTGACATCAACACTTTTGTTAGCTAACAACAAATGTGGCCCTGTCAGGAGTCAAATTGTAATGATAAAGTGCCATTATCCTAGCATATCTGCTCTTGAATATACACACAAAAAGTCTGAAACATCCTTTCAAGTGTATGAACACAGAGAAAAATACTTTCTTTGCTATTAAAAATTTGTATTAGTCTACCATTTGTCTATTGCATATATTTGGCCAATGCTCTGTTTTGAAGCAGAACGGCCTGCAGGTGAGTGCCAAATTTGAGACTTTGGTTAGCAGCAAAACTGCCACTTTGTTCAGCAAAAACTGAACAAACCAAAATAATTAGTTATTTTTTTAAAAATGATAGATTCTAATTTAGAAACACAGAAACTCGTAAATGACATTTTCTTTTCGTATTAGTTATGCTATTTTTTCTTCTGGTCTCCTTTGCAATATGAGCTGATAAAGATCATGCTCATAATTTTGCTTTCTGGACATGCAGACTGTCCAGAAGACAGACTATCAAGTGGTGACTTGGTATCTACAAAAGGCTGAAGATGTTCAAACTGTCTCAATTCAGAAATCACAAAAATAACTGTTTACTTCTTTTGAATGTATTATAACTTTTTTGGCACAATAAGGAATTTTTAAAAATTATTTAAGATAACATACATATATGTATGTGTGTAATAATAACTTAAGATAAAATGTGTCTTGCTTTTTCTCTAGAATTTCTTTTTTAAGTTTGGGAAAATAATCATAAGCAATACTTGGCAAAGAAGTATGAAGGCCATGCAGCTGTAATCTGGTCCACTTGTGTAAGATCTGCATGGTAGAAACTTTATACATTAAATTGAGAGGATGGGGACTACTAGGTAATCATTTCTTACTTCACGTACTTCTCCACTGACAGAAATTACAGTTAGTGAGTGGGAATGGCTGATGCAGATTTACTCCATCAGATCCAGCGGCTGGGGCACCCGTGTTTCTAAGTAGTTCTGCCCTAGCTTAGTCCCAGCACAGGTTCCTAGATTCACCTCAGCAGGGCTTGTAAAACACATGGACCAGAAGTTTGGAAGATGTTCTCTTGTACTTTTTGGGGTGTTCAACCTGTTTGACCTGGCTTATAGAGCATACCCCTTCCTGCATGCATTCCAGCTGCAACCCAGAGGTTTTCAAGCCTCTCAAAACATCCAGATAAAATGTCATTTCCCAGTCCAAGCCCATCCGCTGACCTGCTTTTGAAGTAACAATCGTGTTTACTTCAAAAGAAATCTGACTCCTTTGCCTTCCCTGCCAGCTGAGGTTGGCCAGTAGGATTTTAAAGAAACAGCAAGAAATTAAGTCTGTGGAAGAGGAAAAGCCCTCCACAAAAGACACTCAAAGAGCTGTTGTGCATGTACAAAGCATACTTTGTATCTGTTCTTGATGTCAGCCAGGTCCTTCCTTTTCATCTCAGGAGGTAGAAATAGATTGGGGTAGCACAAAAGAATGATTCAGGTACATCTCTGCTCCCAGTGATTTAAAATATGTTCCAATCAATTGCCTACAAGTGCTGTGACAAATCTTCTGGTTAGGTACGAGCTAAAAAAACTTGGGAGCTAATTAGCAGGGCCCAAACAGAGCAGCAACTTCTGAAGGAGAACCTCAAACTAATGCAAACACAGAAGTGTCACATCAGGCCAGACTATCTTTAGGGAGGCTCCAGCATCTAGCTGTTTCTCCATAGGTTCTTTATGCTCATACAGTTTTCCCAAATCATCTCTTCTTTCTCTTGCCTGGTCTGGAGCCTTCACCTTCAGTCCATAAACCTGCTGGTGTGGAGAGGGTTCCCACTAAGGGAGCCCATAGAACTCTATGAACACTTCAGTGGCAAGCAGAGATGTTGCAAATTTCACCACAAGCTAAAAATTAAGAGCTGGTGGACAGCACTGAAATATGTGAACAAACTGCTGTGTTATAACCAGTATTGATTATGATTTGAAAACTATGGGTGTAGCAGACAGAGTTTAAAAACAAGTGCTATCTGGGAGACCAAGGCATACACTGCACAAAGTCTGAACATGTCAAGTATCTATGGAAACATGTTGAGAACCATTTGGGTACAATTACTATGTTATGGCAAATGAAGGAAAAACATGTAGCATAAATTAATGCCAAAGGAGATTACATAATGCCCAGAATATGTCTCAATTCCACCACAAATGATAACATCTGTTTCTGTGAAAATAAATCACAAAGAGACTGAATCTGATACTAATCAGACAAAACAGATTAGTAGAGTGTGTTTTTGAGAAACACTGAAGAGAATGAAATCTCTCCATAACTGAAGTTTCTAAATAGACTCCATAATCCTCACATTATTTTAGGGGCATTATTTTCATGCACTTCAAATATCCTTTTTTCTTTTTAGGAGTATGAGCATGTGCAAATGTATGTTACAGTTGCTAGAAGCAAATCTGCATGTATAGTGATGATGAGGTATAAAGGAACTGCTAATTTTTTTGCTACTAGTGAAACCTTCTATGAAAAGGTACCCCGGGAACCTCAACGATTCAGGCTTATAACATGGAAGAAGTAATTTAACTTCTCTTGGCAGTGTTATCGCCATTACACCTCATGTTGAAAGAAACCTCACTATTGTTAACTATAATGAAACATTTACTACCCGGAATAAATGATTTTTCGGCCAAGAAACTTGTTGTGATAACAACATGAAACATAAAAGCAGAACATGTAATGAGACTTTACACAAACTGAAGAAAGCAAAGCTGTCTTCCAGAATTTGATTTTAAAACATGACTGTTCCAGAGAGACATTTAATATTAGGGTTTCTGTAAGTGGCATGATTCTCAACCTCAAGCATTTTTGCTGCCAAAAAATGCTAAAAAAGTCCTATCACTCTTCCAGTAAACAAATATATTGGGAGAGAAGAATATCAGTTGCTTTATATATAGCAGGACAGACAGATCGTGGTTAGTATTGAGGCTTTCTAAATGGTATCACACAAGGAGGTGGAAGTGGAAGAACAGCCTGGATGTGACCTGGCTCACAGCCAGGTAAGATTCTCATCCTGATTTTCAGAGCTATCACAGATATTAACACTGAATATTTCTGTTAAAGTGCTGCTCCAAACCACTGTAAAAAGATTCAGCAGAGCTTGGTGTTCTGAAAACACAGAAGAAGAAATAACTCCCTGCTGCAGGGAACTCATTGAAGTAGTAGATGCCCAATGACACAAACCTCCTGAATCTGTGCCTGCTGCCTAAACAATTAAAGAAAGAGCAGGAACTCTTCCTAGGGAGAACTTAGGTGCCAAATTTTGATAAGACTTGAGCTCCGTGAAGGAGCTTTCCAGGGTCCTTGTCCTCTAAACAAATAATTAATGGCTTGAGGAGACTTAGGAATACTGTCTGAGTGCTTAAAATTCAGGTGCAAGATAGATGAACAAATCTGGTGGACTACACCCTCCTTTTGGTGCACCCCCACTACATTAAGGCAGTGCAATCAGATGACCATTCCGAGGGGGCTCTTCATATCTTAAAGGTACATTTTAAAAGGTAAATTAAGCATGGCTCTGCCCAGTTACTGAGGAAAATGCCATTCTTTAAAAGTTTCAGACACTTCAGTGGAAATTTTATTCCTTCTCATTCCTCTTGTTCTGCACATCTGCCTCATTTGATCTCAGGACAGCTTGACCCGGGACATAAAAAAAGCATTAATAGATTCATTAAGTATACACAAAAAGCCATTTACTAAGACCTTCTAAAGACAAGCACTTCTTAAGAAGTGCAGCTGGTTTTATTTGAAAAAAATTATTCCAGTTCTTTTAAATAAATATGTAAACACTGAAAGAATTTTTATCAGGAAAGGTATTCACTGTTAATTACATTCACAGTCCTGATGGAGTTGTTCAGTGATACTCAGCTTGAGAGACTATTATTCTGTATGTAACTGTGCCATACATCTCCTTTAAAACTCTGAAGGCCACATTTTACCTAACCACTGCAGTAAAGCACTCTAGAAGTTAATACAGTTTGGCTGTTTAATGTTAACCAGACCATTAATAATTTATCATTTTCACATTTAACAGGCAAAACCAACATCTCAGACCAAATATAAGTGTTCAAGCTTCTCCAGGTCCTCCTAAAACTATTAAGTTCTACATTTTCCTTCTGGTTCTGTTCTCGTCTGGACAACATCCATCCATGACATCCATCTCATTTGGATGTTCTCATCTGTGTTCATCGGGACAATCTAAAGTACAGGTAGAGGGTAGGAAAAATACTGAATACCAACTCAGATCGCAGTGGATTCCAGGATGCAATGCTTACATTCAGAACAACTGAGATTCTGTTCTTGCCTCAGAGTTTCCTCTGGCAGCAGTTCCAGGAATTAGCTTCAGCCCATACACCAGACTTTGCTATTACAGTGCCAGACAAAATTAAACTGCTTAAAGAACTGGTATTGATTAAAAGAAAAGATAAAAAGAGAGAGAGGAAGGAGTGGCGGAAGGGGCGGAAGTGGCAGAAGGAAGTGGCGGAAGGAAGGGGCGGGAGGGAGGGAGGGAAAGAAAGAGAAAGAAAGAGAAAGAAAGAGAAAGAAAGAGAAAGAAAGAGAAAGAAAGAGAAAGAAAGAGAAAGAAAGAGAAAGAAAGAGAAAGAAAGAGAAAGAAAGAGAAAGAAAGAGAAAGAAAGAGAAAGAAAGAGAAAGAAAGAGAAAGAAAGAGAAAGAAAGAGAAAGAAAGAGAAAGAAAGAGAAAGAAAGAGAAAGAAAGAGAAAGAAAGAGAAAGAAAGAGAAAGAAAGAGAAAGAAAGAGAAAGAAAGAGAAAGAAAGAGAAAGAAAGAGAAAGAAAGAGAAAGAAAGAGAAAGAAAGAGAAAGAAAGAGAAAGAAAGAGAAAGAAAGAGAAAGAAAGAGAAAGAAAGAGAAAGAAAGAGAAAGAAAGAGAAAGAAAGAGAAAGAAAGAGAAAGAAAGAGAAAGAAAGAGAAAGAAAGAGAAAGAAAGAGAAAGAAAGAGAAAGAAAGAGAAAGAAAGAGAAAGAAAGAGAAAGAAAGAGAAAGAAAGAGAAAGAAAGAGAAAGAAAGAGAAAGAAAGAGAAAGAAAGAGAAAGAAAGAGAAAGAAAGAGAAAGAAAGAGAAAGAAAGAGAAAGAAAGAGAAAGAAAGAGAAAGAAAGAGAAAGAAAGAGAAAGAAAGAGAAAGAAAGAGAAAGAAAGAGAAAGAAAGAGAAAGAAAGAGAAAGAAAGAGAAAGAAAGAGAAAGAAAGAGAAAGAAAGAGAAAGAAAGAGAAAGAAAGAGAAAGAAAGAGAAAGAAAGAGAAAGAAAGAGAAAGAAAGAGAAAGAAAGAGAAAGAAAGAGAAAGAAAGAGAAAGAAAGAGAAAGAAAGAGAAAGAAAGAGAAAGAAAGAGAAAGAAAGAGAAAGAAAGAGAAAGAAAGAGAAAGAAAGAGAAAGAAAGAGAAAGAAAGAGAAAGAAAGAGAAAGAAAGAGAAAGAAGAGAAAGAAAGAAAGAAAGAAAACCTCTTGGCTGCAAGATTGGAAGAATCTTGCAGAAGAAAAATCTGGATGCTATTATATATTTGCAGAACAGTTTTTTCTGCTATGAGGTGAGACTCATAGCAGAAAGGTGTAATATGTGGGTTACTGATTTTCAAGGATATTGGAAGCATGTAGTGGTGCACATATTTCTCAATTAGCATGAATTATATTTAACTGCAGAGTTACTAAAGAATTCCTTTCCATCCAATGAGGATGTGCATTCAATGGAGACTGAATAAACAGGAAAACCTCGAACTCAGGCACACTTATGTTGGCCCCAAGGTGTACAAAGGGAGATTTAAGGTGCTATCCTGGGTAAAATTGTGTTCTATCTCCCCATCCATTCAGTTAGAGGCCTGCACCAAACACACCAGGCAGGTACAACAAAAGGAGCAGTTTAACCTGGCCATTGTGCACGTCTTGGCTATCGGGCAAGGCAAACTGGGACACTTCTGTGTGCTTCTAACAGTGATGGAGGAAAGGTTTGGCAGGATTTGTAGGTAAATGTTAATGCCAACTTGCAAATGGAAGAGGCCCCAGAATAGTCAGAAGTCAGCCAAAATGTGCATCACAATAGCATCTGCAAACTTTTGATGATCAGATGCTGCATGCCACTTTTAGAACTCTGCCACTGGTATGACTGGCTGTCCTATGCCCTGAGATGAATTCCCAGTGGGGTGAGATAAAACTTCACTTTTGAGCCATTGCTCTTGGCCCATCATGTCCTCCGAACTGGCTGCGGCTCAGCAGAAAGGAGGGCAACAAGTCTGTGGTAACTGAGTTCTCAGAAGTCTCTTCCTAATCTGGAGGAACAGAACAGATGGCTAAGCACCTGAAATATGAACATAAAGATCTTTCCTTGAAAGTTTTATTTTTTTATTATTTTTTTATAATTTGCTATTATGTCTCTTCTTTGCTGCTATTTTCCATGCAGCTTCTTACACACAAGAGCTACATGTGTAAGATGTCTCTTCTTGGAAGAGACATCTCTATCATGCTGACTGAACCAAACACAGAAGAGCAGCAGGTCCCTGCAGTGCTCTCACTAGCGCTTGCACAGGTAGCCAGAGAGCTGCCTGACATTTTACATTTACATACACATCTCACTGTGTGAGAAGAAAGACACTGAGGTGCAGGAGTGTCTCCAGAGAAGTGTAGTGGAGCTGGTGAGGGCTCTGGAGCACAGGTAGCATGAGAGGAGGCTGAGAGAGCTGGGGTTGTTGAGTCTCAAGAAAACAAGGCTCAGAGGGAATTAATTGCTCTCCACAGCCCCCTGAAAGGAGGCTGCAGCCAGCTGGGGATTGTCCCAGGTGTCTTCTCCTAGGCAGCCAGAGACAGGACAAGAGGAAATGGCATCAAGCTGTGCCAGGGAAGTCTTAGGTTGGCGGTTCAGTAAGATTGGGTCAGTGAAAGGGTGATTAGGCATGGGAACAGGCTGCTCAGGGAACTGAGGAGTCACCATCCCTGGAGGTATTTAAGACATGCAGATGTGGCACTTGGGGACATAGTTTAGTGATGGACTTGGCAGCGCTACACTTGGACTCAACAATCTTGCTCAATCTTGAACAAAGTTGGACTTAATGATTCTATGGCAAATCCCTGATCTGATGCACAAACACTGTGACGCCCTGATCTGAAGCAGAAACATCTCCAGCATCAGTACATTTGCAAGAGGGAAGGAGCAGTAAAAGGTACTACAACTCAGAAGAATCCTAATTTGTCCATGTAGCTGGTAGAGAATAAGCCTTAACTTGTACTTCAGGCTGATCTGAGAAGCACAGTTGAAGTTTTAAATGTAGTGCCTTATCTTAGGCTCTATCTGGCCAATTTTTCTGTGTTCAGCTGCTCTTATAGGTTATACAGCCTGTCTTTACATTTCTGGATCACTGCTTGCCCCAACAAGACAAGAATACAAATGCAAGGAAAAGCAAACAGCCTCAGGCTCTATCTTAGTACTAAGACATGTTTAAATTAGCATACTGTTCTCAAAACATAATTTAAAAATATGAAAATCTCTAAAATTCTGGTATAAAATAATAATGACTTATTTCCCTAAAATGCTTTCTTAATGATGATCATTAAAGTCCCATCTAAACTGGGTCCTGGGAACACCTCCTAAACAGCCCTACCTGAGTACACAGACTGGGTTGGATCCTATGTTAGATTGAAATCTGGGTGTGTGTAAGCCTTGATTTGCTATGCTCTAAGTTCTAATGCAATTTGAATTCAGCCTTATATAAGGCCATCTTACTGAAATTCACAGAATATAAAAATGTTCCTCACTTCCATCAAAGAAGAATTAGAAGACCAAACTCCATGCAAATCATATGCAGTGATATGAATCTTTGAAGGCTTGAGTCAAAACAAGTATGCCTAGAGATGTAAATTTTATATTCAAAATTCTTGGTGAAAGTAAATAATAGAGATATTGAAGAAGTGAGAACCAGGAAATGTAAAATCCTACTATTTAAAGGAAATGTAGGTTGCCTTTAGTAACATTTGAGTAGTTCAGATTGAAAACTAGACTGATACTGCAGGTATCTACATTAAAAAAATCAGGATAAAAATTCATTTAAAGCTTTTAATGTCAACTTGACTGTTTTCACACTACCTGCTGTTACCTCTGAATTAAGGATGAGGGTCTTCATCTCATTAATATTCCAAACATAGCCAGTCAATGAGTATAGTTGAATATGAAATACTAAGCTAGAATAATACTTTTCACAATAATGTTTTCAGAGAGAGAAATGTAGTCCTTTCCTGTCCCACTGATTTACAATCAAAATAACTATGAATTATGTAGCTCATAATTCCAATGGCATTATGAGATACAGTCGGCTCACACAGACAGTACATCTCAACCTGTTAACATAGTTCTTCAGAGACCTTGTAATTATAGAGCTCTGCAGGGAAGCATGTCATCTTTTCTACTTGTCCACAACTACTGAACTATCATCAATAAAAAAGCTAATTTATAAAGAACAATACACCATCAGTACAAATTTTGATAGCCTGTTCCCATCACTTCACCAGACAATACATTTTCAAAATGAAGTGTATGTTACCATAATAATTCCCACAGCAATTATCCACACTTCTAAAAAATCATTGTCAGCTATAACCCAGATATTTTCAAGAGCTTGTTAGCTGACAGATTTGTACATATTTAAACAAAAAGCTTGTAACTATACTCTTCTTCACTATTGCCCTATTACAAAGAAATAGTGTCATCTGTGAACACTGTTTCACAGGAACTCTTTTTTAATTAATTTTGAAGAATTTAAAATCTAAGCAGGCCAACTATTAGGAATGGATATTGTCCTTTGTTTCTTTTTACATGAAAGGTTACTTCATCAAGCTCAGTCTTTCTTGGAAATGACTGAATTAATTTGTTGGCAAATATTGTTCTCACATTTAGAAAAACATTTAAAAAAAACAATTTCCATGCATGATTTTCACTTATTGTTCACTGAACTCCAAAACCAGGCTACAAATCTTGGCTCAAATTCAGAAACATATCTAAACAGATGTCTAAACTCAGGCAGAAAAGTACTCTTTCTGGCCAAACTCCATAATGACAACTTCTCTGTAGTTCACATTCATACTTTCCTTGCAGGAAAAATGATAAAACACTGAAATTCAATATCCTAGTGAAAAAAAAAATCAAGGTCTTTTTTGTATCCAGAAGAAGAAAGTGACTAGTTTTTGAAACATCCAGAAACTGAGCTTAGAGCAAGCAATTTCAAAGAGAATATTTATTCAAAGGGTTTGAATCATGGAAGGGGAACAAGCAGCCTAAAAGAGGTGCTAAAAGAGCTCCAGAGATCTGAAGCACCTCAGCAAGTGGCAGCCACCCTGTTCATAGACAGAAAAAAACAGTATTAAGCAACCTGGCAGACACAAACCAAAACGTTTGTGTCACAGCCTCTAATCAGAAGCTGGTTTAAAGGTGAGAGTTTTAAAACTGAACTTCAATCTGATCTCACAATAGAGTATTCCAAATTAAAGCAGTCTAGTCCTGCAGATAAAAGTTGTGGATCTAATGAAAGCAATTTTTACCCAGAACCCCTCCCCACAAGTCTGAAAGAAAGTCCAAAGAAATGAAAATATTTGAATCTCTTTTAGCGCTGGCACATGACCATTTTCAACTCTGTTACACAAAGCTGTAACTGAGGGTTATTTTTCACTCCTAACCCCATCCTAAAAAAACCCCACACCTTAAATGTGTGCCTTTCTTTCCCTCCCTTAAGCAAACTCTTATCAAGACATTCACTTCCAGTCTTTTCTCCATCCTTTTCCCATAATTGTTTTGCTACATGTTCCTTCTTTATCTGCAGCAATTAATGGCTTTGAACACTCTGGCTCCTCATTGCTACATCCATTTGAGTGCTAAAGCCTCTCCAAAACACCTTCCTCCTCCTTATCTAGTGATTGCCATATCTCTGTAGACAGTGATCTTTCTTGCTAGTACCTCCTGATTGATTATGTATCTTTTTTTAGGACTCCTCTAGTGGATAAAACATTTTTCCAGACATTAAGTGGATTGCACTTAACTCCATATCTGTGAGGTTAACTAAGGAGAAGCCTTTGTAAGGAAGACACCCCAGCTTGTAAAATTCCTAAAACTGAAAGTCATGGTTACAATCCCCTTGTGATGTGGATCTTACTCATCAGAGGAAAGTAATTTGTCATCTGTAGGCACGAATTCAGACCAAGCTGCTTTGTAAACGCACAGCACAAATTCTGTAAATGCTTTCCCAGCTACCCTCGACACAATCCATTTCTTTTGTAAACATATGTCAAGAGTTACTTCTGCCACCAGGACAGAAATCCAGTCTAGACATGTTCCAAAATACATCAGGTCACTCTGTCAGCATTCTACTGGCTTGTGTGCTGCCTATAGCTTGGTCTGTCTACAGAGACAAAAGCCATACACCACTGGCACTTTCAGAAACCCGACTTACATATAAGCTATGACATCAGAGCAAGAGTGTGGCATGAGAAAGATGTATAAATTCTTCAGGGTTAAGCTATCTAAATTTTTTTTAATGTAATCAAAACAAGCATTTTTCCTAGACATTTTTAGACTTAATAGTAATTTATTCTGTATAAAAACAAGTAGAATGTTTTACAAAGCATTCAAAAGAATCTTTAGTCATTTTTTGTTTAAGATGAGTAAAAAAAAATTGCTGTTGGCTCAAAACCTTGTTTGAGAACTTTACATACAGAGCATCATTTTCCTTCATCTTTTCAAACAAGACACAGCAGAAATAGTGATATGATCTTAATCTGGATGGAAAATGCTGTAGGCATCTCCAAATACCTCCTGTGACTACAGAGAATGCCTTCAAAAATCCAACCTGATAAATTCTAAAAACAAAAGCAAACCAGAGTTCTGAAAGGGTTAAAGGGCTTGTTGCATACATATTAATTTCTAACATACAGTTTTTGTTAGAACATATTAGTGACAGGAATATTTAGATTCTGGAGACTATCAAATGGACCAGTAGAAAGGGAGGCAAACAGGTTTTACAGCCTGTGCTACTGCCCATAAATTGCTCCACTGCAGCTGGCAACCCACTCGAGAAGACCATTATATTGTTTGTAATACAGAGTTAGTCTGAAGCAGCACCAAATGGGAGTGCTGCAAGAAACTCCATTTGATACTTTGTGCAATGAAGGCACATTTGGGAAAGGTACCTGTGGAATCAAACCAGCAGTTAAAATGCAACTATTTTACAATTCAGACGAAAAGAGGGCTTCTAATCCTCCTAATCCTTAGCCTTTGACTAGGAAGAATGAAGAATTTCTCTCCTTTCTTACCATCTTTGCATCAATAAGCAGATCCCTCCCAGGATAGATTGTTATCTTTCTAGGAGAATTCTGATTTTACATGTATGTCAGACACAAATGAAGAGACAGACAGCAGAAGAGTCTTCTAGAAGGGAACAGAGAAATGAGAAGTGTATCAGAATTGAGAAAAGGTACATGAGATACACACAGAAGAGAAACGTGTGAGATATACATAGGAAAGTAAAGAAGGTTAAAAGCGGAGAAAGGGAACTACTGGCCACTTAAAAACATGGAGGAAGGAACATTAAGGAGATAATTTAACTCAAGCGAGATCACACAAGTTTTGGTTTAGGAAAAATTCAGTCCAGTTTGAAAGTGGGGAGAAACTAAGGCTGGTTAGTAATAAAATATTATCTACTTTTGCTGGAGACTTCTGACCTTTATTGCTTAGCCTGCAAAACAGGGTAGTACTGCGCAACTCTGTCTTCTGGATCTGCTGTTAGCAGTTTGTGGGCCACAATGGTCTCTGGAGATGTAGACTGTGAAATAAACTTACATGCTGAATATATATTGAGGGTGGCACTTTTGGAGTGACTTTCATCCAAGCCAACAGGAGACATTAAAGATAATCTCAATGGACTATTCCCATTCAGTTTCATATAGATGGCATATTAGTTTTCAGAGAGAGGCTAAAGCAAAACGTACTTTACTAAATGTGCAAAGATCCACCTCGGAGCAGAGAGACTTGTTCAGTTACTCCCAAGAAACACAAGAAGGTAAAAGAGATTTCTCTATTTGTGTCTTTCACAGCCAGCCTTAGTTAACTTGGTAAAGCATCTTTAGTTCTCTACGTTTAATGATATATAAAAGTAAAGGAAACAGGAATAATTGTATGCCCAATATGTACAATAAATCCTATTAGACTTTGTTATCAATCACACTTTACTTACACATCAATTCAATTGGGAAACATCACAGAAAATTTATAGATCCATTTTTCCTGCTTTGATTTAGAATGAATTTGAATGTATTTTTAATCAATCTGGAAACTGAGGATGGTGAGACTAAAAAGTCTTACCAAAGGATAGAGGTAAAATTATATAACCCATAGACTAGGATTTTAAAATTAATATGGTTTATCAGTGTTTCTTATTAGAGTGAATTTTATGTAAAGAAATCCAGCAATCAAAACCAAGATGAGGCTGTAGCATTCTAGCTGGTCAACCCAGATACAGTAGTCTCTGTGTCTCCTTCAATCCTTAACAGAGATACAAGTACATCATGGCAGCATATGGGAAAGCAGGAATCCAGCAGGATCCCATTTTTCTGTGAAAATATTTTGTCTTTTCACATGCACATATTGATAGCTGTATTTGAGTTAGAAAGCCTCAAATGATTTAACCTTGCAGTAGAGTGAATGTTCTTTACTCACCTTAACCACCGCAAACTTCAGTGCCGAGCTCAGCAGAGCTCTACCAGCTGACCCAGAAAGTTACCCAGTATTTAGCTGGACTCAGGTACCTGGCACTCAGGCTGGAC
Organism: Geospiza fortis; assembly: GCF_000277835.1. Classification (NCBI taxonomy): domain Eukaryota; kingdom Metazoa; phylum Chordata; class Aves; order Passeriformes; family Thraupidae; genus Geospiza; species Geospiza fortis. Next base: position 5,908,100 of record NW_005054342.1, on the reverse strand, counting down.
TCAATAATTCCCCAGATAAGCATTACAAGACATTTCAAGCCACACAAGCCCAGACTGGACTGCAAAACCTATTTGTATCATGATAATTTATTTGAGCTGGCATGCACTTCAACTGCTTAAAAATGAAAGGTTTTAAATATGGATGTGGGACTCCAGAAGTCTTACGTTTATCACAGACTGTGAATCTGTCCAGTAAAGCACTAAAACTGAGAGAGCCTTAGCCAAACTCCAGCATCTACCAGCTACAGAAGTGTCAAAGTAGTGACAGGCTGGCTTAGAACTGACTGCTTAGCCTAAACCAAAATAAGTTATGTTTGGCACAAGGCTAAAACCATCATCATCTGAAATACAGAGAAAATGAACAAAGATGACACCTTGTTTTCTAAAACCAAGAAACATATGAAATAGCAGAAAATAATCAAAGTTGCCAGATCATAAAACACGGGAACGAAGTATTTTAAAAATCATGTGATCTCACTTAAAACAAATCACATTTGAAAATCATGTGATCTCACTTTAAACAAATCTGCATAAGTAGGTTTGTATATTCTCCTCAGGTGGCAGATCTCGCTATCCAAAAAAACCTAGGACATTTTAATGATCTTGCTGTCATTTTGCTTTTAATGGAAACTTGTCTTAAAGGCTCCCTGATAGACAGAATGTCTGTATCTCAAGAGAGGATGGAATACCATCTCTAAGCATCACTAGATTTATTATTCCTAGTCTAACAAAACCTATTGCACATAGCTCAGAAAATACAAAAAGGTGTTCCTCTGAGGTTAATCAATTATTTTGACCAAATCTAAGAAATTAGCCAAAGTTCAATATTAATGTCTACAATCTATGGAGGTAAATATAAATTCTCTGATTTCTTTACACTAAAAACCTACGGCTCCTATTTTATACAAAGATATTCAATCCTTTCTTCAAGCAGAATCATATGCTTTTTTTTTTAAATAGCTTAGTGGAAAAATGAGAAGAGATGTAATTGTCTACAGACTGTTTACAGACTATTTAACTGTTAACATATCTCATTCAAATCTGTGCCTAAAGTAGATGACTCAGCAAAGTTACCATGTATGTCCTTGGCTATACTAATAAATCCCTGTGAATAAGACTACTGATCGTATTGTACTGATTATTATCTTATAGTGTCTGGCCAATTTTTAACTAAAAAAAGGGGGTTTTTTGCAGTCTCTGAGAAACTGGAGTTGATGTAAAGATGTGAACTATTATGGTGGTCAAAATGACATCTGTTAACTGAAAGTGGCATTATGAGAGATGTGAGTCTAGATTTTGTTACCAGTAATAAAGTATACAGATACACTAAAAATCTTCTTAGATTTGGTTGGGGTTTTTTTTTTAGTTTAAAAAAAGACTGAGTTTCAAAACTTGCAATCATATTTTTAGGGTGATGGTATAACACATGAAATACATTAAATGTCAGAATGAATAACAGCATCAAAAGAATCACAGACTTCTCAAAGAGTTTCATGTCAAAATTCTTACTGATGACAACTGCAGATTTTTGGGTGACCTTTCTGACATTAAACAACTGCAGAAAAACACCTAGAAGGGCGTAATTCTAAATGTGATTGCATTTCCAAAAGCTTTAAAGTACAAAAAGAAAAGACAAGACATAAAGTCTGACTAAGTGCTGTCATCAATATAGTATTTCACAAAAGTTTTCTGAAAGTGTTACTTTTAATAGCATCAGGTGTAAAGAGCAGTGTAATATGGCTAATAAATTACTGGAAGGGCTGTTGACACAGGTTAATAATAAACGACAGAGTATGCAGTAGAAAGAGAGAGTCACAGAGGAATGCTTGCTAACTCCAGTTTTAGTCACCATTAAATCTAATGATCTGTAGGCAGTGCATGCATCATGGTAAACTAGACCTATCAAATACAAAGTACAGGACTTACTGAGGTAAGTTATCTTCTATCTGCTTTATTACACAGGCATAGCCATGTTAAATTAAACTGACGGTTTTATTAGCACTAGGCTGTACTGAGTCTGGCGTTGACAGCGCCTTCATTTCAACTCTCTCATTTCAGAAAGAGATCCTTAATTCAATGCTTGCAGAAAGACGCAACTGCTCTCCTGAAAACCCACTGAAAAATTAGGCATATGAAGAAGAAATTAAATAAGCTCCTAAATACAACACCTAAGCATGGACTTGCAGACTGTGTGGGGAAGAGGGCTGTGATATCCGCTGGTTATGTCACACGTGTAGACGACACAGGGGTTAGGACATGAGAGCACACCAAAGCACAAATCTCACTCACACAAGATGAGGGTGTGGATGGCAATGTTACCTTTAAACACAGCAGGTGAAGGTCAGCAAAATTTGTAGCTAAACACAGAGATTATTCCATCATAGCAGGGATTTCTATTCCTCTGACTGCTCTGCAGTTTGAAATGTTGCCAGGGACCTCAGCAGTCCCTGGAATGAAAGGGATGAGAATCTGGGCAGAGTTCAGAGAACACAAACACGGCAAGATCTTTATTAGGAAACATAAAAATAACTCAGTATGTTGCACAGTGCATTCAAATCATTTGCAGAGGTGTGATAACCTTACAAATACTGGAGCTGTCAAGTGAAAGAGGGAAGGCATTTTAAGTGTGGTACAAAGAGGCAAAGACAGAGCAAAAGAATGAAAATTCATTCAGAGGACCATCTGCTGCATATGGGCAGCAAATACACAAATATTAACCATTAGACTGGGGCTACAAGATCAAGACTGCTACTGTGCCCAAGCAGCACAACACCCACACATGTTGATAGAAACTTACTTTGTGTTACTTCATGTTTGCCCTGTGCTGCTTTAGAAGTACAGGGCTTTGCCTGCTCTGAGTACAGCTGGGGCAAGTTCAATGGTTACCCTCTGCAGCTCACCACAGACAGCTCACCACTGCTTTCCTGTAAGACGTGACTGATCATCACTTCAATTTCTGGAACAACTGCTGCTTCTTAGGTCAGGTCAGTTAGAAACAAAAAATAATTCCACTATTAGAAGTGCTGGACTTCTTCTGGATCATTTTGACTGAACTATGCCAGGAAGAAACCTTAAGAGCAGCTAAACTGAGCAGCTGAGGCAGTGGTAGGGGGTCCTGGGGGCAACCAGACCTCCAGCACTCAGCTGAAACTGGAACAGGATGTGTAACCACACTGCTGTCCTCTGCTTTCTGTCACAGAGGATGTTTCTGCTGGTGTTTCTGCTGGAGGCAAGCAATTCTTTCTTCCAGCCTGTGCAAGCCCCTTTGGCTGAGAAAGCATCACAGTTTCCAGTAATTATGGTGGCCTGTCCACTACTCACTAAGCTAGGACCACAAACTATCCAACACCTCAATTACTACCAGCAAATAAGGAATGCTCCTTATTATTACCAGTCTGCACAGGATTAAAAAAGAACCCTACAAACAAAACCAAACAATCCACCTCAAATAAGAAACTCTACCATGTTTATGATACCCTGCCTCATCTATTATTTTACCTTAACTGAGTATGACATGAGAAAAACAAAAACAACCTCCATGACCCCTCCACATTCTCCAAGAGTTATTTTTCTGGAGGTTTACTTGGCACGTAGCTCAGAAATAAGGTGTTGAACAGAACTGCTAAAGGAAGATGTCTGTCATGAACAAGCATCTCTGAAACTGTTAGTACAAACCCAACCCTGACCACAGTGACTTCCACTACACCTACTGGCTTTGAGAGCTGTGACCTTTCAGTGATCCAGCTTTGTCCCTAATGCACTATAACACACTCAGAATGCTCTGTTAGGAGGATAAATGAGTTTAATGAGTAGTTCCTTTCTGGGAGACTGCCCCTGCCAGTATATTCTGGGCTGTGTGGCTCATTTCTTAAACTAAAATATTCCCTAGAGGAAAAAAAAAAAAAAGGACAATTCTTAGCTGCAGGGTGGATACAGAAAGGTGGTTTTCCTAAATAATAAATTAGGTCAGTCTTTAAATAAGTCATCTCCTTCTGCCTGGATAAATATTTACTCCTTCCAAACTAATATTAGGTCTATGTGTCTCCCAAAAACTTCTTTCTTTTCTGGTTTTCATTAGGAGTTCTGGAGTCAGTCACAACAGAAATTAACTAGATGGCTTCAGGGGATTAAAAAAAAGGAACACCAAAATAACAGAAAAACCCACTTGGGCTTATAGTTTTCAATAAAACCAGCCACTGTTCATTCAGCACACAGATAAGTTATTTCCCCAACAAAAATGACAACTGGATCAAATTAAACCCAAAATTTTCTAAATGGAGCTTAAACACTGGAAGGCAGGAATTTGCATTTTCAAAACCAGCTGATAAATTACTACAAATTGAATATTAGAGAGGTCTTATCCCTCCAAAGCCCAGTGCTCCAAAAGCTGTTGTTTCAAAGACAGGTAGAGAAGCAATATTTTGAGGATACAAGGCCCTGCTGTATATACACAGGGACCAGGGAGTAGGGGGAAAAAGGAGGTCAGCAAAAAATTAGCATTAGAGAGTCCAGAGGAGAGGCATGAAATTATTAGAGAAGAAACACAGTGATTACCTTAGAACAAAAAATTCAAGAGAAGGCTATTTCACAGTACATTGTGAATCTTAAAAGATACCTGATGGCAGACAAATTGTCATTTTCACAAGTTGGATGCTTTTCTGGTTTACAATAATTTTTGTTTCAAATTGCTGTTCCCTAACGATCATAGTTCCTCATAGAATCACAGAATGATTGGGGTTGGAAGGGACCTTAAAGATCATCTTGTTCCAAGCCCCCTGCCACAGGCAGGGATGCCATTCATTAAATCTGGTTGCTCAGGGCCCCATCCAATCTGGCCTTGAATGAACCTGGCCTGCATCCAGAGTGAAGAACGACTTCAAGTTTTTTAGTGATCCTTTTGTGTCCATTAGAAAGCTTCTGGTTTCATTTTGACTTTTTAAAATGATCTAAAAGTAAACCAAAGAAGCATTTCTTTTCCACGATGTTTGGTTTTCTTGGGGAAGAAGACAAAGCCAAGTGAGTCGCTCCATTGCTCCCATCAGAGTACGTTTGAGAGGAAGCAAATGGGTGTTTAACCACAAGGGGGTAAATCCTTGGATAAGACCAAGTATAGAACGGTCCATGAAAAAACTAAGGCTGGAAAGAATGGGATTTCTGAGGACTGGGGGATGGTACAGGAGGGCAGTGGGTGCACAGGCACTTGAAGGCAGAGTGTGGCACACTCATGAAGGAGGTTGTTTGACAGGTAGCATGGACACGGTGCCATGAGCCACATGACAGGACATGTCATCTCAGCCACACAGTAACAGTTTCTGAAAATGAAGACCCTGACATTACAGGGAACCCTAGACAGCCCTGGGCTTCTACTGGCAGGCAAGTTTCTGTCCTTACTGAGCTCAGTAAGGCATTGACACCCATGTCTTTACAGTACCTTATTTTCCGATACGCTGAGCACAAGCAATTTTAAAATGCTCAGCTAAAAGAGCACATAGGGACTTATCATCAGGCATTGCTGCAACTCACAGCTCCTCCCTCTACAGAAAAAAGCCTAACAAAAACCTGAGGAATGTAAATTTGATCACTTACCCTTGAATTTTAGGAACAAAACAAGAGAATTTACTAATCTCTATATATTCTTCCTTAAAACTTGGAATTATAAGAGCAAATAGACCTGGTATGAGAAAGCCTTACATGCCAGAAAAGCCAAGCAAGAGCAACCTAAGACAGGTTAAGTTCTCAGTGGCTTTTATGAAAACAGTTTGAAATTAGGTTTTCTTGTTCTGGAACAAGTACAAAGCTGTACTTGTTTACCTCTTCTGCTACAGAGTGTGTGCATAGCTGAAGCAGAACAATCAGCTTGAGGAAATATTCCTTAAAAAAAGGTCTGATTTTTTTTATTATTCAAAAGAGGGGAGAAAAACAAACATGTAATTTCAGTATACGCCCAAGAGCTTTTTTTCCAAAAACATTTTTATTTGTTATTAGATCAGTAAGTATGCTTTGCTGGCCACATCAAAGCTCTTTAATTTATCTGTGATCAATCAGGAGTAAGCTTGTAAGATATTTTTTTTCCCCCATCAACTAAAAAGAGTAAGCAGGAAAAAAAAATATCCTAGACATCAAACTAATCAAATTATACATGTTATTGGTCTTTAACAGCTTCTTAAAAGTGATTTTGGAGAACAAAGTGGTCTGCTTTAAAATGACTTACAATTAGAAATATTTGCCATTTATTTTCCTTTCAGGAAATTCCAGCGCTTTATCCCAAACTCACTGATGTCACTGAGGTTTTTCACAATGATTTCTGTGTGCTTTGGAGCAGATCTCTGCTGCATTCAGACTTCTGTCAAGCAAAAGTCTCTGAATTAACCCCTACGCTAGGATGGGTGGGAATTTGCTCAGAATATCTTGCACAATGTCTGACACTGCAAATTTTCCCCTACATTAATAGATGACTGGCTATTAGGCAAAGTATAGTAGCAAAAAACAGAACACATGCAAAGTAATGTGCAATCTGTGGTTTTAAAACATGACGAATAGAATAATTTACCTTAACTGTTTGCATTTCTCCTGATGCTTATGGTTTTATAATGCAAAAAGAGGAAACTAATCCTGCATTCATTAGGAATACTGAGACTTGTGCTATTCTGTCCAAGAAGGACAAGCCTCTAGATTCTTTTGGAATTATTTATAATTTGGGTTGTCAAGAATCAATTAACAGTTAAGTGAAGAACTTTGCTTTGTAATCTCAACAGATAATATGAAGCTATGCAGGAGGAAAACCTAACTACACCTTGACCTTGTGCATAATGGAGATAATGCCAAGTTTCTATACCGTGGGTCAATTCAATTAAATAATTAAGGACAAGAATTGACCTAATCAAAACTTGTTAAGAGCTATTTAGCGCAGGGCTTTCTGAGGGAAGTGATGAGGCAAGGAAAGAACAAGGTGCACTGGTTAAGACCTAAATCTAAACGAAGTTCAGACAGAAAACAATGTGCAAGTTTTTCATTTTACCAACAGGATAACTTCAAAAGGATTTGCATTCAGTTGTAATCTTTAAGATAAAATTTTCCACATCAAACAGCAAATGATGCAGAAATCTTTTTTAAAAGTTGCATCCCATGTCTTGAAGACAGTGTAATTATCACACAACAATTATCTTGATATCACTACCTGTAATCTGTTTTCCATGGTGCACTGCCTTTATATTTTTTTGACTTTGATCAAAACATAGGTTTTTGTACCTGGTGTGCCCATCAATGCTAGCAACATGCTATGCTCCAGCATGGAGGTCTTGAAACTACATGTAAATGACTTTATTTCCAGTGACAGATCAGAAATAGGAAACTCTTAATTTGTACGAAAATGTCTTTAAAATTCAGGTTCCTTACACCATTTTCCCTCTTAATTAGGAAAACAGTAGTGAAATTAGGCATTTGTTGATTGTGATTCTTAGAATTACTGGGATGCCTCTGCAATCTGAAAGGTTAAAGCAGCTTTCTTTCAAAACACCTGCTGTGTTATTACTGGAAATAGTGCTTTTCTACAGCAATTCGCACTCTAATCACTTCCCATCCGAGGAATGTCTGACTACCAATATTACTCCTCAAAAATTGTAATGAGATTGAAGCATGGTGTGAAAACAAAACTTATACAGATAGTTGGAACCCTTCCATTTTCTGTTTATTTGTTTGGCTTTTTTTTTTCCCCAAGAGAAAACAATTAAGTACTCTCTGGAGTAAAGAGGCTTTACTCATCACCCTCACCTGTTGAGTAAAGATCTCTCTACTTGGGGCATGCCACACAGCCCTCCTTAAAGAAAATGCGCAAGTCAGTGTAGGTTGTATTTATAGAATAAACTTACAGCTTCTCACTCTGAAGAAACACCAAAAACTCCTTTTGTTCAACACTGCCCTATCTGGAAATAAACAATGGCATGACAGCAGGAGGTGTGATAACAGAAATAATTGAGTACAGGGGTTTTTTTTCCCGGTAGAATGCACTAAATTAGATTCTATGCACTTGTTATATTTGCAATGTTCCAAAATTGCACAAAAGGGTGCTGGGGCAGCAACTTAGCTGAGATGAATCAAAATAGCTGAACTGGATAGGATCAAATAAGGCGACTGTCTCATAGTCTTTGCAGTGTTCAGCCCCCAAACTGGAAGCAGTTGCAGTCCCAAATGCAAGACAGCAGGAAATTTACTCTCTTACTTGGCATAACTAATAACAGAGGTTTTTGTGATTTCTCTTATTTTTCACGCGCAAGCATTTTTCTTGTGAAGTACAGATCCAGCACTTCAAGCCTACTGATAACAAGCTTGTTCTTATCTTTCACGGAACCTGTGTGTAATGCCTCCCGTATCTCCTGGGATTTGTGTAGATGCAGGTGGAAAATTACTGCTGGGTGCATTTCAGGAGATGTCCAAGAGCACACAGGCTGACTGTCAGAGCTGGGAAAGGAACAGACTCTAACACTGCTGAGCCCCAGCATTTGAGTACTTCTATACCTGCACTGCTACAGTCCAAAGCCACTCTACAGGAGTGGTAGAACTCAGATATGCTCACAGCTTTCGAAAGCCTCTGTTTCTTCAGTGAGAATGGTGGCAGAGGTGGCACAAGAAGAAAGGCTCCATCCACTAGTAACAAGAGGCTGACATTGAGGCACCAATGCTGATGCAGGCTGGGTCTGGACTTGCTGCTCTGTTTGCTAGCGTCAATTGCACTTGATAGGAAAAGTAAGGTCTCTCCAATGAAAAATGAAGCATGACAACTGCTAGAAAAACAGCAGGTACACTAACAAAAATACAAGAGTTTTGACAAAATTTGGCCTCTAATGGAGCACAGGATTTAGTACCAAAAAGCATCTTAGTGATACTTGCAGCTACTTGAGAAGACCTGTACTTCCCAGCTTGTATAAAGCGAGAGAACAGCACTAATTAGACGTAAAACTTGCTAATATTTAGGTTAAGACTGGTAACAAAGTTTGATATTTACAACAAACAAGGCATGGGTCTGTTAGTATGATTCAATATTCTGATCATCAGTATAAAGGTAAAATACTATCCTGTTAAGCCCACCTTTATGCAGATCCACATCTACCCCCCTGGTGACACAAGGTTTTCATTCCACCTTATTCAAGCTGTCCGGATGTGAGGGAGCTCATCTGTCCTACTCGCTTAGATGTCTCCATATCAGATGGCAAGAGGGGGGAGGACACCTTTGGTGGGTGATTCTTCTTAGCAGAAGATGGATAGGACCAACAGCTCTCTGGAGATGCCTATCTTTTTGCCCAGGACAGTGTGCAGGACTACAAGTTTAGTGGGACTGGATGCCTAATATCCAAATGGCTTAAGACTTGCAAGAGAAATCTCAGGTTGATCTAGGTGGTTTCAGAGAACACCAAGCAACCTTAACAGAGTTTGGCTGGTGGACACAGAGTCTAATTTATGCCTTAATCTCACCCTTTCTGAGAATCCCAGCTTTCCCTCTGAGCAGATATTCACGTTCAAGTCATTTATTTTGCTGCCTATAATTAGAGAATGGTTTAGACTGGTAGGGATCTTCAATGACGATGTAGTCCAACCTCTCAGCTGTGGGCTGGGATGCCTTCAACTGAGCCAGGTTGTTAAAAGCCCCATCCAACCTGGCCTTGAACACTTCCAGGGATGGGGCACCCACAGCTTCTCTGGGCAACCTGTTCCAGTGACTCACCACCCTTAAAGAATCTCTTCTTAATGTCTAATCCAATCTTGGAGTTTAAAACTGCTGCATAGTCCATCCCTAGAGAAGATAAGTGAACACTGAATTTGGTTTAGCATTTCCCTCACTTATCAACACCCTCTTCAAACAAGTTTTCCAAAACCACTCCCCCTTGTTTTCAGGCTGATGGCATAAGTGATCCTCATGCCTGGGTGTTTGCAGAGCTCCTCGTTACCTAGAGTTAAAACCTGTAAGACTATTGCATGAGAAAAGTTTCTCAACTCCTGAAATATTTTCAGAATAAACATTCTAGAGACAGTTTCAGTATTACCCTTTTTGCTTTTAAGTCTTTTTTTATTTGACCTTTGGAACAAATATTTCACAGGATTATTTGTAGCTAAGGAACATGATGGAGAACTTGAAATATTCTCTCTGCCTGTAATTTGTTACTGTACGTACGTTTTCATTCTGAATTGCACCTCCACTTCCAAAGTGTTCCATCTTTACCAGCTGGCAACTGTTATTGTGCAGTAACATTTCTTCAGTAAAGAGGCATTTCTAAAGTGATTATTTCTGCACATGGCACCTCCAAATGTTTTACTTTGTCTTAACTAAATGCCCACCTTTTTTTTCTGGGGTGCCTGACAATGACCTTTTAATTTTTATTTTTTTTATTTCAGAGTTTCCCTGAGGATTGTGGAAGAAGTACAATAATGATAATCCATTTACCACAGCAGTGTTGGTACTCATCTGGCCCTTACAGATGGTAGATACAGATTTCTTTATAACTGAAACTGTAATTTTCCCATAACCTATTTGCTACTCCATTTGAAATGGTTGTGAAATCAAATCACAACCCAAAAATCCAAGCGAAAAAAAAAAACCCAGACATTTTCACATAAGATGCAGATTTGAATATTGCTGAAATGAGAAAGTCAAAACTCTGAAGTCTTATTCAGCTTTAAGGGGAATCAAATCACAACAAAGACCTCTTTTAAAAGTCCTGCCTCAAACTGCAAAAACTCTAAGAAATAAATCACAGTTTTCCCATTTTGAGGACTATGACTTTGACACACAGGAAGGGTCATGCAACTTGCCTTTTGAACTCCTGAGTGGAGACCTGGTAACTCCCTTTAAGTGTCTTTAAGATTCAACACTGTCCTCTGTCCAAAACTGATTGCCAAATCCTTCAGCAATTCAGCAAGACCGAACAAGAAAAGGAAAAAAGGAGCAGGAGGGAACACATTTCGTGCACAAATGGGTTATTTAAAAGTGTTCTGGGTAACAGGAAGGAAACAGTAAGTGCATCTTCAGTCATTAATGCCCTTGAAGCTCTGACTTGGGGGGAGGATATACCTTGCCTTGAGACCTGTGATTTTTGCATACAGCTGATGTTCCCACCTTGCTGCAAGGAGAGTTACTGCGCTTGTGAGGTGAAAGTAATTTGTCATCATATAGAAAAGTGTCCATCAAAAAAGAAATCAAGGGTTGGATGTAAAACCCCCAGAGCCCTAGTTTACTCCCAGGGCTCATTTCAAGACCCAGATATAAAGCATTAAGAATTAATTTTACTGATATTAGAGGCTGGAACCACATTTGTCTTTTCCTTAGCTTTTAGTTTATCTTAACATTGGTCTTAAGGGGCCTTGTAATAATCAAATTTTGCATATTTTTCTTCAACTTCCATAGCTGATCTCTACAGTACTAACTAAAAAGCCACTGGTTTTTCGATCTTGCAGATACAATGTCTTGTTCTTCCCACAGCAGCTGGGAAGAAGCATTCTGTTTGTGAAAACATGTAAGTAGAAAATAAACTCAAGAATTCTGATGCAAAAAATAACTTGTTTTGGCAAGTTAAAGTATTTTGTGTGTGTGTATCTGCAAGGTGTTGGTAGGAAAGCTAATTTCTAATTCATCCAAAATATTGTAGAAGAATAACCAAAACAAAATACAAAACCCCCTAAATACCAGTGCTTGCCAAGTGGTAGAAAAACAAAACAAAACAAAACAAACCTACCAGTAGCAAAAAAAATATTTACTTCCCAGCATCTAAAGTTGTTATGGGCATTAGAGAGCATTTAGGAAAATGCCTTTTAAAAAACCACTGAAGTGTTATTTTAATAACTTGAAACAGGAGACAGAGTCAGTGCTACTGATGCATGAAGTTTGGCTCTGTTCTTCCCTCTCCTAGCAGGTTGAATTAAGGACTGCCCGTACCACCCTTGCAGACTGATCTCTTTGTTAACCATCAGCCCTCTCTGTGCCAAGAGAGTGCAAAACACAACTTCAGAAGTAAAGTGCCTCTCTTGAAGATGTAAAACCAGGACCAAATGTTTGAGCTGGCCAAAGAATAATCCCAGGATATGACAAAAATACTGGATTTCCAATTTCTTGGCTGTTGTGTGTTGCCTATTTTCAATACCATGAAAACACTGGTTATGTCAACCATCAGTTTCTGGACACTGAAGGCCTGTGGAAAAAGACCTACCTCTGCTATTTTATCATGGCTCCCCAAAAGTGGCTGTTTGCTGTCTATTGCTCAGAGACTTCTTGATACAGCGCAGCTATGCAAAAAGACATCTGTCCCAGCATACAAACTGCTAACTTGCTATGTGTGAAGCCACACTTTCTCTTGACAAGACAGCAAAACTGTCACCCTGGCCATTTTCTCTTGTACCTACCCTGTTGTAAAGCACCCGACTGATGTTTAAAAAACACCCTCTGCTTCCTTACAGAGAAAAAAACTATGACTACACTTATATCCATTTAAAGACTTATTAAATTCCCAATCATATTTTTAATACTTTCTCAGTCCAAGGACTGTTGATTTCACGGTGCTATATGCAGCTGTAAACATTGTAACCTCAATATTTCTACTTGATTGGTGTTCGTAAACCAGAATCAGAGAGTCTTCTGAGGTGCAAAATAATCCTGAAACTTGTTGGAGACTTTTGAACCAAGGGCTGTGCAGTGAGCTTTCCACTCCAAGCAGTGTGACTGTACCAAGGCGTTCCACGCCTCACACTGGCTGTCAGTGCTTACTGAGCAGCTCAGAGATCTCATCAGAGGCATTCTGTGCAGGGCTGTGCCCACACCAACACAGCAGCCTGCTGCAGCACCCATGCAAACCTGCAGGGTGGAATTAATGTTCCTCTGCGTTCCCCAAACAAACCACGAGGGACTACCCCTACAATAGAAACAGATGCACACAGACATCAAGTATAAAAGCCAGTGATGTTTAAGGCCATGGGAGGTGATCCTGTAAATCATAAAAAAGGTCTGACTTGCAAAAAGTGTCTTATTTCTGAAAGCCGGGTGAAAACTCATGGCTCAAATAGAGTTCTCCTGCAGACTTCTTGGAGGGTAAACACTATCTGGAACATGAGCTGCCTACGCTGCTGTGACATGAACAGGCGACTTTTTTGAAGCTTCATAAAACTCCTAAGAATGTTGTGCTGCATTCCTAAGAATTTAACAGCAGCTTTTCCACTTAAGTTCTCAGTAAAAATGAATTAAGATGGCAGAAATATGATATAAGGATAACAACTTGCAGTAGCACTTGCTTACATCTGCTTCACTTGAACATCTTAAGCTTATAGCCAGCTTGTTTCATTTGCTTTTCAACCCTTAATCATCAGTCTCCTGGTAATTTGGTATGTGCTGATGTAGCAAATCACACTTATTATCTGTGTGTGTCTTAAAAGGAAAAGGACTGTTTGACAGGATTTTATTTCATAAAATTTACTTTCTGATCCAAAGTTATTAAGGAAATAGTGCTGCATTAACTGCCAGATACATGGTTTGCTATCCATTTGGTCACAGTTAAATTGAAATAACCCTCTCTAAATTAAGCAGAGTCATGTAATGTGTATATGCATTTACTGAACAATTTTTTCTTACTGGGTTTTATCAGTCTAAGGACAATAAATTAGAGGAGGGTGCAGGGCTGTCCCCACCAGCTGTGCCCCATCCACGCACAGAAAACGTTAGTCATGTGAGCTTGGCTGTGTTTGAGCTGACAAACCCTGCTAAGAGACAGGACAGCAACAATGACCCAAATTGCTTCCAGAGCAGCAAGCACCTCTGCATGGGGCTCTGAGGGTGTTGAGATACACCAGCTGGGACAGCCGTGATTCGTGCTCAATGTGTGCTGCATAAACACACCTTTCACAGCTGACAGTTTTAAGAACTAGCACTCATGTAACCAGCTGTGTAAGAAGTCACACTTAAAAGAACTTGACAAACCTCTTCTGGGTTTTGCCGCTTATTTGCGTTAGACTTGGGCAAAGAGATGCAAAGACTAAGCTTTCTGAATACCTGGTGCATATTGCACATCACCTTAGAGCTCCCATTAACCATGTACAGGTGTAAAGTAATTACAGCACAGTAATAAAAGTTACAGAAAACACTGACTGGGAACCTCTTCTACACAGACTGTGTTTTCATATTGTCTATGCTCTTGGTGGATGAACTTCTGTGGAATCTAACTGGAGCTCATGAGTTACAAGTAGACATCAGTGAGTACACACCCCAAAGATGTCTTGGGCATATGGGACGTATGCTCAGTAACTGGAAAAATAAAAACTGTGCTCCCAAGTGCTCACCAATCAGGTTTGCATCTAATATGAATACTGCTCAACTAGCAGGGACAATGGATCACAGGTCTTGACCATTTCTGTGTCTACATTTGGTTGTCTTTCTATGCTTGCTACCAGTGGTAAAGAGTATGCCTTGTAGTTTTCTTGCTTGAAACTTTTTGCTAGGGTGCAGCACTGCCAACTCAGGCATGCTTTCTGCAAATGCAAATAGTGGTTAAAAAACCAAACCAAAACAAAAAAAAACACCCAAACATGAAAACCTTTCTAGAAGTTGCCAGATAGGAGAGCTGAAGGGAATGTTATTATGACTAAGAGGCTGAATTCCATGCACAAAACAGCTATTTCTAGTGATAAAGCATAAAGGTTAAACAACTAAGGACAAGACTGCCAGATGTAAAATGGAAAGTTTCCAATTTAGGAGCAGCAGAGGAAGAACATGAATTAATATGGAAAGACCAAATTAGCATTATAAAAATCCTCTGAGCCAAACCAAATGCCATTGAAAATAAACTCAGGAACTCTCCCCCTTTCCTGCTCCCTGCATTCCAAGGAGGATTGAATTTAGAACAACCATAGGGAATTTTAGGGAAATCTTACACTTAAATGCAGAGCAAAGGCTTAAAAGCTAGAGACAGTATGTGCTTCAAAAACACTATTAATCATTCTAGAGTCTTCTTCAGCATTGCTGTTTAAAAGGATATAAGTATTTTGGACATAAGTTTTCTCATTAGTTTTATCTTTAGTGAAATTGGTAAAGATCAGGCTGATTCTTCAGCAGTTTTGAAACTGGGGTATTAAATGATAATTTCTACTTTTTATTAACTGGAAGAAAAAACAAGTACATATGCACACACAAAACCAACAAAATAAAAACCACATTAACAACCAAACACTTTGCAAATACAAAAAAAAAATCCACAGGTCGTTGGGTTTCCAACCTAGACTGCATTTCAGTGCTAGCTTTGTTAGCTCTAGATGCAGAGATACACTGTCAGTCTGGGTGTCCTGCACTGCAATATTCTTTGCAGATGGCTCTTACTGGTCTCACACACACTTTTGTGGCATGAGCTGGCAGGTATCAATCCACTGTGGTATTCCTCAAACTGAAGATATGTCATGGATTGTTCAGTCCCTGAAAATCTATTACAGACTTTAAATTGGACTCCTGGAACCTGGATGTAGCAGATTGAACATCAGCACTGCTACACTGATGGCTGGCTCACCTGTGATACACCGTTTCTGTTGAGCCTGAATTTAAGAAAGCTCCCACAGGATCTGACAGCAAGAAGAGCTTCCACACAGCCAGGATCCACAAAAAAGCAGACACGTAGGGAACTACACTCAAAATAAATAAGGGATATATGTAAGAAAAACCTGATAGGATTCAGGATATTTAAGCCTAAAAGGATCAGGAAGAGAAGAATGTCAAATGCTGCAATTAGATGAACAGATTTCAGGACTCTGAAGACAGCAAACAGTGGCATGATGTCTTATGCCACTGCACCTCTTATATGGCTCCATGGTATGTCTGCAAGAGCCTGTGCTCCTATATATACGGACACTGAAATTCCAGCATAAAAATTGGTAACCACAGGTAAGTCAGCAGTACTCAAAATTAGCAGAATAATTTCGCCATTGATCCCTCTGATTCAATCCTTAATCACCTACCAATACCACCTGCAAGTCTGAACATCTGAACCTACTGGGCAAAACCCAGAAGCCTTATCTAATATTTATGAGACACCTGACAATGAAACCCCACTTTCATTCTTGTAGCATCCATGATTATGTCAAACACACAACCACCCTCTACATTTTAGAAGTTAAAGAACAAGTAAGATCCCCAAAATACCAAGATTCCCTACATTATAAGGACAGTCTGGAAAACTCCAAACATTGCAGAAATGCAAATATAATCAGTCATTCAAAAAAGAAAATTATTCATTGACAACATCTAATCTTTTATTGCTTCTCAACACTGTGATACATTTTATGGGTATGAACAATAAGTGAATGGCTATTGCTGAAGGCAGAACGTGGCAGGAGATGAAACACTGGATATTTGCTTAGCCCCTTCACCTGACAGGTGAACTTACCCATATCTGCAACTCTCAAATAATAGTTCTTAAATAAATTATTGAGTATATTGAGTAGGATAAGCTACTTACTCTTCTACAGTCAAAAAATCATATGAAGTGTTAATTGAGAGGAAGTAAAATCTATCCCCTCTAAGTTTACTAATGGGATTCATCTCACCTAAACTTAGCTGTGTAAGTGACCATCTAGTTCAGCTTCACCTGTATCACCACTGGAGAGTGGTAAGAATCTCTTGATTCAAATTTACCTAAGGTAAATGTCTCAAGCTGGAAAGATTTCCCCTTCCTCCCTGAAACCATTCAATGCTCTCCACAGATTTTGGCACAAGCGTAGATGATTTGGTCAGACTGGACATGTACCTTTTAGCTAAAAGGCACATGAAATGAATCTCACCTCATGTTCCAGAAAGAATATTACAAATTCCTTTAGGAAAGATCCTTGTCAGGTAAGAGAGAACCTCATTAGCACTTAAGAGGGCTTCTTGCAAGGGAGCTACAATCATTGGCTCACTACTGTTTACAGAGGAAGCAACTACTGGCATTTGCAGAAGAGTCAAGATGCAAATCAGTGGCTCTGTTGGGATATAGGTATGCCAGTCCATGCTTCTCTGATAAAACTGGAACCTAGGACTGTGAAGGAAGGAAGATCTACAGGCTCTCAAACATGCAGATAAAACCAATAGATGTCTTTATCTGGTAAAAGGTGTAAGATCAAGTTTTAGCTTCACAGCTCTGCAGCTATACAGCAGAGGGAAGTATAACGAGGAGAAGCTGACAATGAGAACATGGGAATCCTAAAAAGGGAGAAAAAGAAAATACAAGAGCCATCCAAACCTCCAAATAGAAGTGTAGGCCAGTGCAAAAATAATGCACTACAACTGCAGGATCAAACTTAGGAGGATTATACTTGATTTCTTATAATCTACTTTCACCCAAACCAGGTTACGTCTTTCTAACATAGTTAATGAACTTTCTGCATCTCTAAGGGTTTGGCTGATAATCTGCCTGTAAAATTTCAAAATTAGTTCACTGGCAAATTTTCTGAGGCATCTTATTCCATGTCTAGATATTGAGAACATACTCAGAGATGTATTAAGGTGACTGCTGTTCTGACCTTCCTGTGTTGGTGTCAATATTTTGGGAGATTTCACAACAACTTTCCCAGTGACTTGCTAGTGAACACACAAAATCAGCTAACATGGCCCAAACAGGCATATTCAGGCTGCTACTGGAAGCTGGGAAAGTGAACAGACTGGAGCTGAGGATATAGGTATATGGCTGTGAGACCCAGAAAAAGCCCAGGAAGCATAAGATAATACACAAAGATAAAAGACCTCTGCTTACAAAAGCTGTCACTTCATAGTGGACTTTCTCTTTTTAGTAAAAAAGTCAAAACCAAAACCTCCATGGAAAATACAAATATACCAAATATTCTGCAATAGTGTTCACACACTCAATGTTGATGTGACAGCACAAACATGTAAGAACTGAAGTCAGTTATCAGTCAAGGAGTTAAACTTTTCCTTGCAGCAGGTCACTACTTCCAGACAACCAGAACATAAAAAACAAAACAAGTGACCTCCATGCCTGTTAAAATAAATCTCCAGCAGAGTCTGGGTTTATAAAATGACTGGGCATGATGCAAATGTTGGCCACTGAACTGAAGACTGAACTGAAGAGTGGCCTACTTGTCACTCTTGAGAAATTGTGGTCAGAAAAAATAGCACTGGGGATGGAAGATGTTTCCTACCCTTGAAAACACGTGCCTTGCCAGTTCAGGACTGTCCTTTAACCAGCCCAGGATGTGGGCTAACCATGGCAGAGACGTTCACCTGCAACTGTTCCAAAACAGAGTTAAAATACTGCTCCTCTTGGAGCAAAGAACTAGATGGTAGTTTGACAGCTCCAAAGGGGTAGATTATCCCCAGCAGCCCACAGGACAGAACACTCTATCAGCTGGGGTGGCTAGCCTGTTACGGACAGGCTGTATATCTGCATCCTTGAAAGAGTAAAAAAGAGAAAGATGTTCCTCTCAGCTCACGTTTGACAGACACTGTAAGCTCTTTGAAGCCCCCTCACTCCCACTTCCTGTACAGACAGCAAAGATAAAACCAGTTTGCTCAGAAACATGCAGGTCATTTCCAACTAAATCGGAGGTTTGCTTTATCTGATTTTTCAGAATCAAAGATATACTTGGAAATGTACATTTTCTCTCAGCTGATCTCAGTGTTAAGGCTATTCATGCTCCTCCTTTGCATTTCTTCTCCCCTGCACACCACCACTAGCACCTGCTTAGGAGAAGCTATAGGCTAGCATCTTTCACAAGTATGCTTTCATTGTGGCTGAATTTTGCCAGTGAGTCAACTTTTGTGCTTGATGTGCAACAGAGGAAGCTGCTGCCCACAACTACCAAATTTACCCATGAGAGGCAACTGTCCCAGTTTTTAGCAGGCTCCTCACTTTATGCCATTCACTGAAATGCACTCTCCCTGGTTCACTGCATGGAGAATCTGTCTTGTTTCCACATTCTGGTGAGACAAAGTGAGGCAGTGCTGGTGGGTACAAATCAAGTTCCTGCTGTGGATCTCTTCTGGGTACAAACGTGACTGGCTGCTACCCCAGCCACATTAGTGACAACTCCCAAGATAGAACACTAAGGCTGAAGGTAAGCCATGGAAACTGGTTCACCTCCACAACTAAGTGAAGTGAAAGAAATTGTTCTGCTTTTCATGAACTTAATTGCTTTCAATATATGCAATCGCTAAAACCAAGCCTGCACAGCATAAGTCCTGCAAACTGGATGTAATCCTGAAGCTGTGCATTTGGCTTCTCAGTTGCATTGACCTTGCTGTGTCCATACACAAAAGCACTACATTCCCAAAAGGCCTGGTGCTGCAGTGAAAGAGGAGAGGTACCCCTGAGATTGCTCTTGCATAGAGTTAGTATCCCACAAATTGGAAGCATGCTGGATTGCACAACAGGGAAATGTGGCACTTGGACTTCTCCTGGCACTGTGTCAAGGTAAGCGACCTACCCATCCGTGAGCTTTGTGTAAGCCTGGAGCGGGTACCTGTGAAAGTCCTGCCCAGTGACAGGGACCTTTCTTTCTCTAATTAGTACTTCTGGAGGATTGATCTGCTTGTGAGAGGAATGTGCTGGCTAAGTTATGCCATGCTAGCTAGTAAGCAGTTCCATAAATATTGATTTTTGCATGGCTGTCAAGGGTTTCAATTCTGGTTTTCAGTTCTGCTGACTACGTGACACATGGAAGGTGGAATCACAATAGTGATAGGCAGAGGTTAACAGTACGTGCAATTCTTTTCTCTTGTGTATTTTCTTTGGAAATGCACTCTGACAGAATCAAATAGAGCTGTTATTCTTCTGGCCACCTCTAACAATAATCGTGGTCTCAAGTTAATAAAGACACACAACAGCAAGGAGATCTGCACACAAGGTGGCCGCCTATAATTCTGGGCTGTGGTCTGCTTAGCACAAGAGATTATGGTGTCTCTCCGGAGGGGCAGCGTGTAACAACAAAAATTTATTTGGGGACATCACCAGGTCTTTCAGTGGAGATTAACAGCATCTTCTTTGGCAGTCAGCCAGAGGCATGTGAAACAGATTTCATGACATCCAATACAAATGAAAGAGCTTAGCAACAAGAGTCAAGTATTTTTCTTTTCCAATAAAGAAGCTCAGGCACTTAGAAAATTTACCCTACACTAACAGCAAATAAACTGCATACACACAGCTGGACAGAGAGATGGGTTCTTCTGTGCATTCCAGCTGGCTACATCTCAGAAGATTAGCACAGACATCCCTTGCTACTTGGATAAACTGCAGAATAAAACTGCTCCCTATCAGTCTAACAGAGGAGCCTCTACTACATCGCTCACTGAGTTTATTCACTGCCATCCTGGCTCAAACTGAAGTGAAGCACAAAGACACAGTAAGATGAACAGAGATGCATCTTTTTGAAACTCAAGGAAGGAACACTGACTTCAACAGATTTAGGCCACTACTTCCTGCTTTCAGCTCTTTGTACACCAAATTCACTCAGAAAGGAAACTGAGTAATCCCAGGTAGTTTCCTTTTGACTCACATCTAGTGACATTTGTGTTTTTGAAGGGGGACAAACTTGCTTCTTCTACTCAGAAATGTCTTATCTGCCAGCACGTTTTGGGACAAGAAGCTGCTCTTGACTATGGTAGTAGTAGAAGATACAACCTAATTTGACTGGCGTTGCTAACAAAATAAGGCACCTAAGAGTGAAGTGGTTGCAAGCAAGTCATCATCTGGCTATTTCTGAGGCCATGATCTACTGTCCCTTCATGAGGATTTGTAATACTACTGTATCCTTTTCCTCCAAGGCTGGAATTACTTTCATAGCTGGGTTGGCAAAGGGAAGAAGGGACTGTATTTCTGAAATTATAGGAAATGTTGCCCAAATCAAACTCTCTGCTCTCCGCCCCTTCAGTTTTGCAGAAAGAAATTAACATTTAATGTAAAACAGCCTGCTTTGATAGCTGTCTGAATGCCCCATTAAACTTTTTCCACACCTCAGGGGTGACAAGTATCCAGTCATAAATTGCAATTTTTCATGGATTTTCTAAGTTACAGGTTGATACAAGAAGCAGTTATCACTCTCTGATCAGTATGTAGAGGTATTACACTCTTTAGCAGTACTCTTTGATGGACACAGCAAGAGTTAAAGAATAGATTTAAAAAGCAAAGCCCTTTGGTTTTGAACATATGGCTCCTAGAAAAATGTTAGCAGAGATTATTTCACCAGCACAGCCCTGAGACAGCAATAAAATATAATTCCGTGATGGACAAGTGCCATTATTTGTTGTGATTGTAGTTATCACTATTCATCTTCTATTTACATGTCATGTAAACATATACCATATTTTGTAACAGCACACTGAAATCAAAGCTTCTGCCCCAGTGACAAATTCAGTTCTATCAAATATTTAACAGCAGACATTTACATGTGCCATCCACAACTCCAGTGAGAGCCAGTGAGCACTGGAGGACATAACTGCAAAGAAAACATCACCCTTCCATCCTCCCAAGTCCAAGATAGTAACACAGATTTCACTGTTAGGATTGCAAATTTGTAATCTCCTGTCTTCCAACCTCAATCCATGGGTGATAGAAATGAGGAAGAGGAACAAAGAGAGGAGACTAAGGTAATCACAGGTTTGCAAAAACAATTTTCTGCAGGCTAGGCCCTAATGCCTTTGTAACTTCCCTCCATTTAAATCAACTAAGAGTTCTGGCTGTCATCCAGCATTCCTAGCTTAAGCACCTGTACAGAATTGAAATTCTAGGTGACTTGTGAAGCCATCCTCCTAAAGTAAGTGCCTCATTTCCTCTGTATTGGCAAATGAGAGAGGTGCCCTAAAGGCCTCTGGAGAGAGGCCCTATTAGCTCCTCCTGGCTAAGAAATCTTCCTCAAAACTCTGCCTGCTCTTATAGACAGACCTGCAAAGTCCATCACAGAGCAACACAAGTCTGCAATTCTCCTGTGTGTTTCACTCCTCGACATAAGCTGCCAATTCAAACTCAGTAACTTCTTTCAATTTATTCAAAGAATCAGGTCTTTTCCCTTTCCATCTGACTCTAGAAAGCAATAATCTTCTGAGCTATTTTCCACTCTCCAAAACATCTAGAATTCCTAATTGAAAACCGTCTTCTTTCTGTAAAAACAAACTGCATTGCTCTTCAACTTCTTGCTTTAGGTTGCATCATCCTTTGCTGTTTTGTTGTCTCATAAATGTTGCCAACTCTGAGCCACGGAGTCATTGATTCTGCAGCGGCTGTATGAGAATGGGTCATCTGAGTCCACTGGGCAGGCAGGAGGAAGAAGGCCAAGCAGTCAGCAGAGCAGAGAAC
This sequence comes from Geospiza fortis, assembly GCF_000277835.1. Taxonomy (NCBI): domain Eukaryota; kingdom Metazoa; phylum Chordata; class Aves; order Passeriformes; family Thraupidae; genus Geospiza; species Geospiza fortis. The sequence continues at coordinate 5,885,802 of NW_005054342.1, read as the reverse complement.
AGTATTTTCCAACAGACCAGTTCTTGACATGATCTGCCTGTGCAGGCTGTGCCGGAGCACCAGGCAGTGGACACTGCTGGAGAGATGTAGAACCTCCTCCTGATGAGCTGCCCTAGGCTCTGCCTATCCCTGCATTCTCTCTGTCCTGTAGCTTTTGCATCCCTAAATGCTGCCTGTATCTAACAGAGGACAGGTACTTCAGCAGCCAGGATGTAGCATGTATGGATTATACATAAAAAGGATACATGGCAGAACACACAGTATCCAACCTGAATCTTTACTTGGTGACTAAACAACATGGAACATGAAACAGAGGGCTTTTCTCTACTGCTGAAGCCAAAGTCCCTGTCTCCATTTGCTGACTTATAATTCAATGTTATTTTGCTGCAGTGTGTTTGAATGCTGTAGTCTGTATTTGAGGTGGCTCTAGCAGCTCTATGGAAGGCTGGCAGGAAAGGGAGCCCCTCAGAGCACAGAGTCCTGCAACTCAGATACATCCCATCTTGCAGAAGACCTCTTTCCAAGCTATGGACAACTGACCAGCAAGAGTTACTGCTCCCTGACAGTGCTAGGGCAACACAGGACTGCAGCAGTGTTCATTAACCTACAGCAGCATTTCTGTCGAGGACAGCATTTGCATCAAAGTCTGCCCCTACCGCAAGGAAGCGGCAAGTAGGGGGAGGGAGAGACAGTCTGGTAATAAAACTGATAAGGGATCAGCATTAAATCCATCTGAGGAGAAAGTTGTCATTTATTACTTCCTTATGTGACACGCTTCAACATTCTTCCAGAAACAAAGAGACTAAGGAAACAAAGTAAATATCAGGATCAATCCCTTGTGTTTCTCCTGGCATGCCACCTCTCTAAGAAAACAGCTTTTCTGAACTCACGCCCAGCAACTTCAATGACCTTGATACAAATCTCTCAATCTTGGTACCCTGTCACACGAGTTTGCAAGAATCTTAGCTTTTATCTGCAGAAGTAGCAAGTTTCTAGTCTCATTTCGCTCACTGGAGCTGGAAGGTGTTTAAAAAGGTGACTTGGTGAAGTTTATAAAAAGAATAAAAAGTGGGCAGATTAAAAACATGGGAGCAAATTACTTTAACCGCATGTTTTGATTGTATTTTTTAATTGTGGGAGGGAAGCCTTCCCTAGGGACTGCTGGAAGGTGAAAATGGGTGAGCTGCTGCTGGGGACCATGCTTCTGTTGCAGGCTGTAAGCACACACCATTCAGCTCTGCATCCAGCCAGAAAGCTGTGTCTGAATAGGTGACAGAGCTCTCACACTTCCATGTCTGCTGTCCCACAGGGATTTGGCCAACATGGGCCTTTGATGCCAATGCAAAGGAAAACCACTCCCAAATTAATCTGTGTAAGTGTCACTCAGCAGCAATCTGAACTGTGCAGTAAAAGGAACAATTCTGACTTACTCTGTAAAAGCACAAGCATGACAAAGGGTAGTGCACTTAGCAGGGACTCACAAAAGACCTCAAGTGATGTTAACATCAAAGGTACACCTTTTCTCATAGTCACGTCTACCTTTTGGCAGCAGAGAGGGACTGGAAAATTGCTGGGGGAAAAACATTCCAGAATTAATATCCCAGTACTGGTATTTGTTAATATTTTAAACATCTTTTGCACTGGGCACTTAGTGCTTTTCAACCTAGGAGACAGAAGAGCTTATTTCTAAGCTGATTTTTTTTTGGAAAAGGTTAGATTACCCATCCTTACTATCACTGTTTTACTTTCTACATGAATAGCCCCTTACAAGACCTTCTGCAATCTTCCTCAACACCAGAAGTGTTCGGAGCTCTACAGACAAGCAAGGCACTAGGCACTGGCACAGGTTGGCAGTAACTATGTGTTTGACTTGACTGGGTTGTTTTTGGTTTAGTTTACAGAAATAAGGCCATTTTACTTATGTTTTCATGCATGCATATCTACGGGTGGAAGAATATCCCTGGGTGAGATTTCTTACATGATACCAGTTTGTGAAATAACAAGCTGAGTCTGCTGATGTTGGAAAAGCAGCCTTGTCTGAGTTCCTTTTCAGTGTATTTTTTTTCTCATGCCTTTCTTGCAATAGGAGAGTCGCTCTCTGTCTCATGCTTACGTCAGCCCTGAAGACCCTCCCAGGCAGTCTGTGGAATCCGAGCGTAAGTTTCTTGGCACGTGTTTAATTTCTTTTAGACTTAGAAGCATCAGAAATGAAACTGAATCTGCTTTCTCAGAAAATATATGCTTCTCTCATTCCCCAGGAAACCTTAGCCTTAGACTACTAGGAGATGACTGGCACTTGGAGGAAAGCAAAACAAAAATTTTGTAAAGCTGGCTTCTAAGCACATAAATGTTGATGCAAAAGTCATTTCAGTCTGATTTACAAACAGTAAGGCAGTGCTCTAAATGTATTGCCCAGATCATTAGAAAAACTAATTCTGAGAGACATAAATGACCTAATGCTCCATCACAAGCACTGGGAAGTAGCAGTCACAGGGAATGATGACACTTGATATATAAAAAACATTTGCTTAAAAGTAAATGTTCAATGGAAAGACTGGCTCATTCTTTAGAAAGGCAAAGTTTGGGTTCACTAATTTCATGTCATGGAATCTCACACACCTTATTGAAAATTCAGAAGCCTCTGGCCTCCATCCTTCCTTTGCTCATTGAAGATTTTATAGCAGACTGCGTGAGTTCTCATGTTATTATAATGAAATTAATGCCTGAAACTATACACGAGTGTAATTTACTACACACACTGGGAAGTGTTTGCATAAAGGGATTTACTGCCAGACCCCACCAGTCAGAGCGGATTCACTTCCACCTGTAGGTACAGGACTGTATGAACTCCCGCAGTTCTGAGTTAAGAGTTGGGAGACACCAGTTCCACAAGAACTGGAACTTTCTTTGCACTTAAAGTGGAAACGAAAGCCTTCCACAATGGACCTGCTCAGTGCCCTCTGAGAGCTGGTGCCAGGCGGGACCCCAGCGCTGTGTACCACCAGGGCGCTGCCGTCCCCTGCCCGCACCCTCTGCCTCACCTGCTGTACACCAGGCACTCCATGTGGTTGATCTCCTTGTCGGAGCGGTAGCGGCTGTAATCCTCCCACAGGTCCTTGATGGCGGTGACCGCCAAGATGAAGAGCACGGGGGCCAAGGCCAGCTCCGGCTGGAAGGCATTGACGGCTGGCACGAAGTTGAGGAGGGCGATGAACACAAAGTAGACGTTGGCCAGGCGATGGAACTGCTCGAAGAGGTTCTTGGGCAGGAAGGACAATGCCGTGTACTTGGTGGTCTTGAGCCGGTTGCAGGCCAGGACCGTCCCCTTGGACTTCTCCGGCTCGGCCTCAGGTAACAGCAGGCTGGAGCGCACC